>NW_027611728.1:600000-1025491 GCF_964261635.1 Lissotriton helveticus | reverse complement strand
TCCACCCACTTCCTGGGTCCCACCCATAGGAGGGGACCTAGCAGGTAATCACGCCCCCCAGATTGGAATAAGAGTGGGAGCAGTGCCAATGCACATCAGATTTCCTGGAAGAAACATTTGAAACGATATTCTGGACCCTTCGCCCTCCATCTCAACGTGGAAGCCCGAAGAATCTCCCTTGTGGTCAAGGAGTGACCACCCTGCAGCAGCAGGCACCATCCAGCCCTCGACGTCTACTTGGTTGCAGTTCCCGCCGGAACTCGAGCGACTGAGATCGACGAGATCAAGCCTGCCCAGCTTCTAACAGCCCGATCCACAGTCCCTGCAAAGCTGAGACCCGTGGAGGCGACCGGAAGCGTGGGGCACGCCATCTTGAAGTGACCACGAGACGCTGACCGTGCAGCCCACGAGTGACCCTCGAAGCTGTACACCGGGGTTTGAGAAGCCCCCACCCTGAGCTACTCCTGAGCCGAAGTTCAGCCCTCCACACTCGACGAGTGCTGCGTGGGGCCCTTTGGCACGATTTGGCTCAACGCGTTGGCCCGGTCACTTGCCAGCTGGCTTGTGGTCCCTGTGCCGACGAACTACAAAAGAAGACTCGTGATTCTGGTTGCTCCAGATCCACACCAGCTCCCCTGAAAGGGAGCCCCGACTCTGACCTTCCTGGTCCGAGTGAGACGCCATCTTCCAATCCCGCGTGGATTGCTCTTACCAAGGCTTGTTTGCTCCAAACCGGAAGCCGACTGCACCGACGGTGAGAGCCTGCGTGGGACAGATCGTGACCTGCTCCTGGACGTCGCAGATGCCCCAGAGCCCACGTGACAGCGAAGAGAAGCGCCTCGACGACCACCTGATTGCGCCCGACATTGCCTGGTTCCGTCCTGGTTCCACCCTGGTCACTGCTGAGTGACCCAGACTCTGTCCCCTCTGCTTTCAGGTACTCTACAACTTGAGTCCACCCTTGGACTCCACCGGACACTTCGTCTTCACCCTGCCTGCAGCCCTTTCAGCTTCAAGCACCAAGAGCCTGCGTGTCAAAACCCGACGCCACTTCGACCCTGTGCACCCACTTCCTGTGGGTGAGGTAACTTTGCTCCGCCGGTGTTCCCACACTGGTGCACACCTCTAGGGTCTGTGTGTTAAGTTTTGTTCCTCTAGGTTCAGCGGAAGTGTCCTTAAACTTTAACTATTTGACTTTTACGCACCATTGGTTAACATTGGTGCATGCGTGCGCTTTCCGCACATCTCCCGAATCCCGAGGGCCATTCCCGACTTCAGCATTGCTTGTCCTGACTGCTCCCAGCGATTCCCTAGGCCCTAGGCCTAACCACTGTTCGAGTGGCCTCTCTTATACCACTTGTTTAGTATATGGTTTGAGTGGCCCCCTGCCCTCATCCATAATTGTGCAACTTTGTATGTTTAAACAGTGCTTTTGATTTAACGCTTGTGCCCCTTTATTCATAAAGAATACTGGGGATTGTTTTTAGTAATAAACACATATATTTTTATAATATATACTTGTGTGGTGTCCTTTCATTTGGTATTACAGGATTGTATGTGGTAAAACAGCTCGCTTAACACGACCTCTTAAGTTAAGCCTTTAGGCTGCTTAGTCCATGCTACCACTAGGATAGCTTGTCTAATAAGGTTGACTTACAACCAGACACCATAAGGGGATTGTTTGGTCAGGTAGTAGGTGGTTCCAGAATTGGAAACATCCCCTACCAGGCCAACTTCTCACATGGACCCTTCGCCCTCCATCTCAACGTGGAAGCCCGAAGAATCTCCCTTGTGGTCAAGGAGTGACCACCCTGCAGCAGCAGGCACCATCCAGCCCTCGACGTCTACTTAGTTGCAGTTCCCGCCGGAACTCGAGCGACTGAGATCGACGAGATCAAGCCTGCCCAGCTTCTAACAGCCCGATCCACAGTCCATGCAAAGCTGAGACCCGTGGAGGCGACCGGAAGCGTGGGGCACGCCATCTTGAAGTGACCACGAGACGCTGACCGTGCAGTCCACGAGTGACCCTCGAAGCTGTACACCTGGGTTTGAGGATCCCCCACCCTGAGCTACTCCTGAGCCGAAGTTCAGCCCTCCACACTCGACGAGTGCTGCGTGGGGCCCTTTGGCACGATTTGGCTCAACGCGTTGGCCCGGTCACTTGCCAGCTGGCTTGTGGTCCCTGTGCTGACGAACTACCAAAGAAGACTCGTGAATCTGGTTGCTCCAGATCCACACCAGCTCCCCTGAAAAGGAGCCCCGACTCTGACCTTCCTGGTCCGAGTGAGAAGCCATCTTCCGATCCTGCGTGGATTGCTCTTACCAAGGCTTGTTTGCTCCAAACCTGAAGCCGACTGCACCGACGGTGAGAGCCTGCGTGGGACAGATCGTGACCTGCTCCTGGACGTCGCAGATGCCCCAGAGCCCACGTGACAGCGGAGAGAAGCTCCTCGGCGACCACCTGATTGCGCCCGACATTGCCTGGTTCCGTCCTGGTTCCACCCTGGTCACTGCTGAGTGACCCAGACTCTGTCCCCTCTGCTTTCAGGTACTCTACAACTTGAGTCCACCCTTGGACTCCACCGGACACTTCGTCTTCACCCTGCCTGCAGCCCTTTCAGCTTCAAGCACCAAGAGCCTGCGTGTCAAAACCCGACGCCACTTCGACCCTGTGCACCCACTTCCTGTGGGTGAGGTAACTTTGCTCCGCCGGTGTTCCCACACTGGTGCACACCTCTAGGGTCTGTGTGTTAAGTTTTGTTCCTCGAGGTTCAGCGGAAGTGTCCTTAAACTTTAACTATTTGACTTTTACGCACCATTGGTTAACATTGGTGCATGCGTGCGCTTTCCGCACATCTCCCGAATCCCGAGGGCCATTCCCGACTTCAGCATTGCTTGTCCTGACTGCTCCCAGCGATTCCCTAGGCCCTAGGCCTAACCACTGTTCGAGTGGCCTCTCTTATACCACTTGTTTAGTATATGGTTTGAGTGGCCCCCTGCCCTCATCCATAATTGTGCAACTTGTATGTTTAAACAGTGCTTTTTGATTTAACGCTTGTGCCCCTTTATTCATAAAGAATACTGGGGATTGTTTTTAGTAATAAACACATATATTTTTATAATATATACTTGTGTGGTGTCCTTTCATTTGGTATTACAGGATTGTATGTGGTAAAACAGCTCGCTTAACACGACCTCTTAAGTTAAGCCTTTAGGCTGCTTAGTCCATGCTACCCCTAGGATAGCTTGTCTAATAAGGTTGACTTACAACCAGACACCATAAGGGATTGTTTGGTCAGGTAGTAGGTGGTTCCAGAATTGGAAACATCCCCTACCAGGCCAACTTCTCACACCTGGCATGACCAGGAGGTTGGTTATACCTCTGCAGTTTAGGGGGTTCCTCCTTACCTTGGCCCATGATATTCCCCTTGCAGGACAATTAGGCCAGAACAAGACGTGGGACAGGCTTGTTTCACACTTTCACTGGCCTCACATGTCAGAGGATGTCAAGGAGTTTTGTCGCTCCTGTGTCACTTGCCAAGCCAGTGGTAAGTCAGGTGGCACAACAAAGGCCCCCCTAATACCACTACCTGTGGTGGGAGTTCCCTTTGAAAGAGTTGGAATTGATATTGTGGGTCCAATGGACCCCCAAACAGCATCTGGGAACAGATTCATACTGGTGGTAGTGGATCATGCCACCAGGTATCCAGAGGCTATTCCCCTAAGGACCACCACAGCCCCTGTGGTGGCAAAGGCCCTCATTGCAGTTTTCTCAAGAGTGGGCTTTCCTAAGGAGGTACTATCAGATAGAGGCACGAATTTTATGTCTAGCTATCTGAAAGCAATGTGGAAGGAATGTGGAGTAAACTATAAGTTTACCACCCCATATCATCCCCAATGCAATGGGCTTGTGGAGAGATTTAACAAGACCCTAAAAGGCATGATAAAAGGATTACCAGAGAAGCTCAGGCGGAAATGGGACATTCTTTTACCCTGCCTGCTCTTTGCTTACAGAGAGGTCCCACAGAAGGGGGTTGGCTACAGCCCTTTTGAACTTTTGTTTGGCCACCCTGTGAGGGGTCCATTGTGTTTGGTGAAGGAAGGATGGGAGTTACCTCTCAAAAAGCCCAAACTAGACATAGTGGACTATGTACTTGGTCTCCGCTCCAGGATGGCTGAGTACATGGAAAGAGCATCCAAAAACCTGGAGGCCAGCCAAGAATTACAGAAAGCTTGGCATGACCAAAAGGCTGTGCTGGTAGAGTTCCAACCAGGACAGAAGGTGTGGGTACTGGAGCCAGTGGCTCCAGCAGCACTCCAAGACAAATGGAGTGGACCCTATCCTATTATTGAGAAGAAGGGGGAAGTCACCTACTTGGTGGACTTTGGAACACCCAGGAGCCCTCACAGGGTAATCCATGTGAATCGCTTGAAAGCATTTGTGGACAAGGAGGACATGAGCTTGCTCATGGCCACAGATGGGGAACAGGAGGAAGAGAGTGACCCTCTCCCAGACCTGCTTTCTCAGAACCCTGATGATGGTTCAGTGGATGGAGTAGCCTTGGCAGGCAGCCTCACTGACCAGCAACAGATGGACTGCAGACAAGTTTTGCAGGCCCACAGGCATTTGTTTTCACTCACACCCAGCCAGACTGACTGGTGTACCCATGTAGTGGACACTGGTGATAGTCTGCCTGTCAAGAATAAGATCTACAGGCAACCTGACCATGTCAGGGATTGCATCAAGGCTGAGGTGCAAAAGATGTTGGAGCTTGGAGTGATTGAGCCATCAGAGAGCCCATGGGCCAGCCCAGTAGTCCTGGTGCCAAAACCTCATACCCAAGATGGAAAGAGAGAAATGAGGTTTTGCGTGGATTACAGGGGTCTCAATGCTGTCACTAGGACAGATGCTCACCCCATTCCAAGAGCAGATGAGCTCATTGACAGATTGGCTTCTGCCAAGTTTCTGAGCACATTCGATCTGACAGCTGGCTACTGGCAAATCAGACTAGCTGAGGAGTCAAAAGCCAAAACAGCATTCTCTACCCCTAGTGGTCATTATCAGTTTGTGGTAATGCCCTTTGGTTTGAAGAATGCACCTGCCACTTTCCAAAGGTTGGTGAACCAAGTCCTTACTGGGTTGGATGACTTTTGCGCAGCATATCTAGATGATATTGCTGTCTTTAGCTCCACCTGGGAGGATCACCTGATCCACCTGAAGAAAGTTTTGGAGGCCCTGCAGAAGGCAGGTGTAGGAGAGTAGGGTCTGCTATCCTATGGTCACCCCAAATTTTTGCTTTTTGCTTCACTGGTTTTCGACTACTGAGGCTGTGGGCCTGCTGATCAGACCCCCAGCCTGCTGTTCTCTCACTAAATTACTGACACATGTGCTATAGGCACATACCAATTGGAAATGGACTCCTTGTCAGCCCCTGTATAATGCACTATAGGTGCCCAGGGCATAGGGGCCACCAAGGCCTACCAGGGGCTGCAGCCTATCTTTTGCCACCCCTGGCTGGTTCTTAAATTGACACAACTGGCTGATCACTCAGCTGGGGTAAGGTGGTGTACACACCCCTTGCTTAGATATAGTATACCTATGTCTAAACCTATATCTGGACACATGTAAACCTGTGAGCCACTCCTATGGAAGGCCTCATCAATCCTGGAGGCAGAGTGCGTGGTTTTATGTGAGATGGAGCTCTAGCATGAGCTGAGCCTGTCTGCAGCTGTCGGGAACAACTCCCTAAGCTGTTTCAGGATAATGCCATACCATATACTCTTAAGTGCCTGTAGGAAGGTGGCTACCTGACTATGGTTACCCCAGATTTTTTGCCTGTGTTTAGCTGGTTTTTTGATTTAGTTGACCTGGTTCCCTGCTAATCAGGGCCCCAGGCCATCTGCTCTCTCTGTACAATGGATTCCATGTACCCTAGGTACATACCAATTGGAAATGGACTCCTTGTCAGCCCCTGTATAATGCACTATAGGTGCACAGGGCATAGGAGCCACTAAGGCCTACCAGGGGCTGCAGCATATCTTTTGCCACCCCTGGCTGGTTCTTAAATTGACACAACTGGCTGATCACTCAGCTGGGGTAAGGTGGTGTACACACCCCTTGCTTAGATATAGTATACCTATGTCTAAACCTATATCTGGACACATGTAAACCTGTGAGCCACTCCTATAGAAAGGCCTCATCAATCCTGGAGGCTGAGTGCGTGGTTTTATGTGAGATGGAGCTCTAGCATGAGCTGAGCCTGTCTGCAGCCGTCGTGAACCAATCCCTAAGCTGTTTCAGGATAATGCCATACCATATACTATTAAGTGCCTTATAATCCTCGCGGTTATTTAGCAACTTTGGTTTGGCTTTATCAAAACATGTCGTGTAAGGTGTCATACGCTTTGGAATACCATCCCCTCGCCAGTTCTGGCGACGGGGATGGCATTCCACCCCTCTAGAGGGGTAAGACATGTTACTTTACTTTAATGCGGTTGATTTCTCCAAAGACCTTAAGATCCACAAAATGGATGCCTCTGCCACAGACAAATGTCTGGACCCCTGGAGCTGACCGAAACTCAGTCAAGGGGGTCCTGGACAAAGGGTTTCCTGTCACAGGAGGGTGTCACCGCCCTCCAGACAGGAGATAGTGTATTGTAGCAGGGAGGTTTGAAAGAAACCAGACACTGCTTGGGGCGCACAAGGCTGCCCCTTGCATAATCCGGCCAAACCGGTTCTGGGGCACTCCAGACCTCGTGCCAGGGCGGCCTGGATCAAAGGAAGGGGGTGTATCCACCCACTTCCTGGGTCCCACCCATAGGAGGGGACCTAGCAGGTAATCACGCCCACCAGATTCGAATAAGAGTGGGAGCAGTGCCAATGCACATCAGATTTCCTGGAAGAAACATTAGAAACGAAACTCTGGACCCTTGGACTCCCATTTCAACTTGGAAGCCCGAAGAATCTCCCTTGTGGTCAAGGAGTGACCACCCTGCAGCAGCAGGCACCATCCAGCCCTCGACGTCTACTTAGTTGCAGTTCCCGCCGGAACTCGAGCGACTGAGATCGACGAGATTAAGCCTGCCCAGCTTCTAACAGCCCGATCCACAGTCCCTGCAAAGCTGAGACCCGTGGAGGCGACCGGAAGCGTGGGGCACGCCATCTTGAATTGACCACGAGATGCTGACCGTGCAGCCCACGAGTGACCTTCGAAGCTGTGCACCGGGGTTTGAGAAGCCCCCACCCTGAGCTACTTCTGAACCGAAGTTCAGCCCTCCACACTCGACGAGTGCTGCGTGGGGCCCTTTGGCACGTTTTGGCTCAACACGTTGGCCCGGTCACTTGCCAGCTGGCTTGTGGTCCCTGTGCCGACGAACTATCAAAGAAGACTTGTGATTCTGGTTGCTCCAGATCCACACCAGCTCCCCTGAAAAGGAGCCCCGACTCTGACCTTCCTGGTCCGAGTGAGAAGCAATCTTCCGATCCCGCGTGGATTGCTCTTACCAAGGCTTGTTTGCTCCAAACCGGAAGCCGACTGCACCGACGGTGAGAGCCTGCGTGGGACAGATTGTGACCTGCTCCTGGATGTCGCAGATGCCCCAGAGCCCACGTGACAGCGGAGAGAAGCTCCTCGACGACCACCTGATTGCGCCCGACATTGCCTGGTTCCGTCCTGGTTCCACCCTGGTCACTGCTGAGTGACCCAGACTCTGTCCCCTCTGCTTTCAGGTACTCTACAACTTGAGTCCACCCTTGGACTCCACCGGACACTTCATCTTTAACCCGCCTGCAGGTAGTAGGTGGTTCCAGAATTGGAAACATCCCCTACCAGGCCAACTTCTCACATTGGTGAGCAGCGGTGCGGATTTGAGCTTGCTGTTGTTTTACCATTGCAATCTTTATATCAAATTGAAAGATCACATCAAGTACCTCTAGGTACATATAAAATCAAAAGCTTAGTGTGAGAAGTTGGCCTGGTAGGGGATGTTTCCAATTCTGGAACCACCTACTACCTGACCAAACAATCCCCTTATGGTGTCTGGTTGTAAGTCAACCTTATTAGACAAGCTATCCTAGGGGTAGCATGGACTAAGCAGCCTAAAGGCTTAACTTAAGAGGTCGTGTTAAGCGAGCTGTTTTACCACATACAATCCTGTAATACCAAATGAAAGGACACCACACAAGTATATATTATAAAAATATATGTGTTTATTACTAAAAACAATCCCCAGTATTCTTTATGAATAAAGGGGCACAAGCGTTAAATCAAAAGCACTGTTTAAACATACAAAGTTGCACAATTATGGATGAGGGCAGGGGGCCACTCAAACCATATACTAAACAAGTGGTATAAGAGAGGCCACTCGAACAGTGGTTAGGCCTAGGGCCTAGGGAATCGCTGGGAGCAGTCAGGACAAGCAATGCTGAAGTCGGGAATGGCCCTCGGGATTCGGGAGATGTGCGGAAAGCGCACGCATGCACCAATGTTAACCAATGGTGCGTAAAAGTCAAATAGTTAAAGTTTAAGGACACTTCCGCTGAACCTAGAGGAACAAAACTTAACACACAGACCCTAGAGGTGTGCACCAGTGTGGGAACACCGGCGGAGCAAAGTTACCTCACCCACAGGAAGTGGGTGCACAGGGTCGAAGTGGCGTCGGGTTTTGACACGCAGGCTCTTGGTGCTTGAAGCTGAAAGGGCTGCAGGCAGGGTGAAGACGAAGTGTCCGGTGGAGTCCAAGGGTGGACTCAAGTTGTAGAGTACCTGAAAGCAGAGGGGACAGAGTCTGGGTCACTCAGCAGTGACCAGGGTGGAACCAGGACGGAACCAGGCAATGTTGGGCGCAATCAGGTGGTCGTCGAGGCGCTTCTCTTCGCTGTCACGTGGGCTCTGGGGCATCTGCGACGTCCAGGAGCAGGTCACGATCTGTCCCACGCAGGCTCTCACCGTCGGTGCAGTCGGCTTCCGGTTTGGAGCAAACAAGCCTTGGTAAGAGCAATCCACGCGGGATTGGAAGATGGCGTCTTACTCGGACCAGGAAGGTCAGAGTCGGGGCTCCCTTTCAGGGGAGCTGGTGTGGATCTGGAGCAACCAGAATCACGAGTCTTCTTTTGTAGTTCGTCGGCACAGGGACCACAAGCCAGCTGGCAAGTGACCGGGCCAACGCGTTGAGCCAAATCGTGCCAAAGGGCCCCACGCAGCACTCGTCGAGTGTGGAGGGCTGAACTTCGGCTCAGGAGTAGCTCAGGGTGGGGGCTTCTCAAACCCCGGTGTACAGCTTCGAGGGTCACTCGTGGGCTGCACGGTCAGCGTCTCGTGGTCACTTCAAGATGGCGTGCCCCACGCTTCCGGTCGCCTCCACGGGTCTCAGCTTTGCATGGACTGTGGATCGGGCTGTTAGAAGCTGGGCAGGCTTGATCTCGTCGATCTCAGTCGCTCGAGTTCCGGCGGGAACTGCAACTAAGTAGACGTCGAGGGCTGGATGGTGCCTGCTGCTGCAGGGTGGTCACTCCTTGACCACAAGGGAGATTCTTCGGGCTTCCACGTTGAGATGGAGGGCGAAGGGTCCAGAATATCGTTTCAAATGTTTCTTCCAGGAAATCTGATGTGCATTGGCACTGCTCCCACTCTTATTCGAATCTGGTGGGCGTGATTACCTGTTAGGTCCCCTCCTATGGGTGGGACCCAGGAAGTGGGTGGATACACCCCCTTCCTTTGATCCAGGCCGCCCTGGCACGAGGGCTGGAGTGCCCCAGAACCGGTTTGGCCGGATTATGCAAGGGGCAGCCTTGTGCGCCCCAGGCAGTGTCTGGTTTCTTTCAAACCTCCCTGCTACAATACACTATCTCCTGTCTGGAGGGCGGTGACACCCTCCTGTGACAGGAAACCCTTTGTCCAGGACCCCCTTGACTGGGTTTCGGTCAGCTCCAGGGGTCCAGACATTTGTCTGTGGCAGAGGCATCCATTTTGTGGATCTTAAGGCCTTTGGAGAAATCAACCGCATTAAAGCAAAGTAACATGTCTTACCCCTCTAGAGGGGTGGAATGCCATCCCCGTCGCCAGAACTGGCGAGGGGATGGTATTCCAAAGCGTATGACACCTTACACGACATGTTTTGATAAAGCCAAACCAAAGTTGCTAAATAACCGCGAGGATTATAAGGCACTTAATAGTATATGGTATGGCATTATCCTGAAACAGCTTAGGGATTTGTTCCCGACGGCTGCAGACAGGCTCAGCTCATGCTAGAGCTCCATCTCACATAAAAACCATGCACCCAGCCTCCAGGATTGGTGAGGCCTGTCTATAGGAGTGGCTCACAGGTTTACATGTGTCCAGATATAGGTTTAGACATAGGTATACTATATCTAAGCAAGGGGTGTGTACACCACCTTACCCCAGCTGAGTGATCAGCCAGTTGTGTCAATTTAAGAACCAGCCAGGGGTGGCAAAAGATATGCTGCAGCCCCTGGTAGGCCTTAGTGGCTCCTGTGCCCTGTGCACCTATAGTGCATTCTACAGGGGCTGACAAGGAGTCCATTTCCAATTGGTATGTACCTAGGGTACATGGAATCCATTTTACAGAGAGAGCAGATGGCCTGGGGCCCTGATTAGCAGGGAACCAGGTCAACTAAGGCAAAAAATCTGGGGTAACCATAGTCAGGTAGCCACCTTCCTACATAACCCCCCCCCAAACGAAAGGAGATAAGGCTATCCTTGGCCAGGTAAGCCTATATTGCCTGAGTGGCCATATAAGGAAGTACCTGCACTAGCATGGGTACCCCCTGTCTCATGGTCCACTAAGCAGTCCCTCACCCTTTGGGTATTAGAGGGTCTCCACCATAGGGAATCACTACCTTGGGTGTGTTTATGCAAAGTTAAAGGCTGGTTTGGATATGGAGTATTGAAGTGAGGCTCTACTAATTTAGGGCTTAGCTTCCTCCAATTATCTTCCACCATGTGTGCCTTTCTTTCTTTAACTGAGTTGCACTGTGCTCTCAGGGTCAACCTCTGGCTACCTAAAGCTGGAGGCTGGGTCCCTCTGTTTGGCTTGCTGGAGGGACAGTTCAGGTTTGGGCCCTTTGGGTCCCAGGTTTGGCTGTGCCCAACAGAATCCATCTGGGGGAGGTCCCTAACTGTTTTTAAGGGGGCTCCCTCAGGAGTTTTTAAAGTTTTCACCTTACTAGGGCTACTAGTTTTGGTGCACCTAATCTTTTGATGGGGGTGCTTTATTTGACAGGGGGCCCTCTGGGTCTCACTGTCCTTCTTGTCCTCTGCAGCCCTGGGCTGGCTAAGGCAAGGGAGAGAGGGGCAGGTTACCTGCTCCAGACTGGGTCCCACCTGAGAAGGGTCCACTGACATCAGAGGTTCTGTCAGGCTAGGCCCAACCACCTCTGGGGCAGTTCCTTCATCAGGGGTAAGATCAGTTCCCTGAGGAGGCTGATCCTGTCCTAAAGTCTGGTGAGGGGGAGATTTCTCTTCCTCCTCCATGCTCTCAGTTTGTGTGGAGTTATCCATCATTTCAGGTTTCACAACACACGTGTCAGTTTGAGTTTGGGCTGTGGGCATCACAGCCCCACCAACCTTTTCAGGAGGAGACTCAGTTTGGGTTTCTGCTGTTATCATAACAGCTTTGCTATTCTGTTCAGGAAGAGCTTTTGCTAAAGATGGGGCAGGGAGTATCTCCGCCCTACCAACCTTTTCAGGAAGGACATCTTGAATTGGGGCTGTAGCCATTACAGCCCCACTAACCTTTCCATTGGAATTTACCATTCTAGAATGGATTTCCTGTTCAACCCCAGCCCAGGCTGAGATTTCTAAATCATTACCCAGTAGACAGTCTACAGGCAAGTTTGGGGACACTGCCACTCTCTTTGGGCCAGTGACACCTCCCCAGCTGAGACTTACTACTGCCATGGGATGATTTGTTTGGATGCCATCAATGTTTATTACCTGGTATGTGGCACCAGGTAAAAGTTGCTTAGAGGGGACTATGCCATCAGCCACCATGGTGATGCTAGCCCCTGTGTCTCTAAAAGCTTCAACTCTTAAACCATTGATGATGGGTTCTTGTCTATACTTGCTCAAAGTATTTGGGCAAGCAGAGAAGTTGGCAAACCCCATGCCAGCCTCATAAACAAGATCATTGGGTGATGGGGACCTGGATAGGCCAGGGTCCACCTGATTTCCAAAAGTAAACCCACCCAGATTCCTGGGTGTGCTTCCACTTCCTGGGGGATTACTGCTGACAGTAACAGGAGGTGTTGAAGCTGGCTTTGGAGGTATATTTTCTTTATTGTTATTCTTGGGACAACAGCTGTCTGTTTTGTAATGCCCCACCTGTTTACAGGGATAACAATAGGGTTTTTTCTCAGTTGAAGAAGTGTCTTGGGACCCACCCCCATCCTTGGAGTTTTGGGGCCCTGGGGAAGTCTTTTCTTTACTTTTATCCCCACCCTTATCTTGAGGCTTGGTAGACTCCTTCTTCTGGTTACTGTCCTGATTCTTAGGCCTAATCCTGGTTCTGACCCATTTGTCTGCCTTCTTTCCCAATTCTTGGGGAGAGGTCAGATCAGAGTCTACCAGGTGCTGGTGTAAGAGCTGGTTCTGACAATTACTTAGGATCTGCTCCCTCATAATCAAATTATACAATCCTGTAAAGTCATGTACTTTGCTGCCATGTAGCCAACCCTCCAGAGCCTTAGTAGCACAATCTACAAAATCAGTCCAGTCCTGAGTCTGAGTCTTCTGGGTGTCTCTGAACTTGAACCTGTACTGTTCAGTGGTTAAGCCAAACCCATCTATCAGAACACTCTTCAGGACTTTGTAATTGTTTGCATCCTCATGTCTGACAGTGAGGAGCTTGTCCCTCCCTTTCTCTGAAAAGGAGTACCATAAGATTGCTGCCCACTGTTCCTCAGGAACCTGCTGTACCATGCAGGCTCTCTCAAGAGCAGTCATCCATTTGTGGATGTCATCCCCTTCCTTGTAGGGGGGCACAATCTTTGTCAGGTTTCTACTATCATAGGACCTGGGTTTCTCTTTAGGAATATTGCTGCCACCAGTGGCATCTAAGCCACACAATTTTTGCTCTCTTGCCAAGGCAAGTTTAGCTTGAGCTAAGGTAAGCTTAGCTTGACTCAGGGCTACCTCCTCTCTCTCTATCTGGAGTCTGACAGCCCTCATTCTAGCCCTATGCTCAGCTTTCTGAGAAGCACTCATGCCTCTCTCTGATTCTCTGGAGGCACTAGAAAGATGAGAGTCCCCTGAGGGAGATCTCACTCTTCTGTTGCCTGGGAGAATCACATGTTGGGTTCTGGGGAGGTGCTGGCCCTCTCCATTCCCCAGTAGGTCCAAGTTGGCCTGGCTAAGCCTACCAACTGGAACCTGGCTACCCTGATCCTGTACATCTGAGTCCTCATCCAAGTCATCATCATCCTCCTCTTCAGGGGGATCAACTACAGGGGGGTTCTCTCCATTTCCTGTGTCTAGGGAAGCTGCTTTAGCCTTCTCTAAGTCATCCTGTTCTAGGATTTCTACCAGGATTAGGCAGGTGGGGCTTCTGCCCCTTTTTAACCCTCTTGCTTTGCACAAGGCAATCAAGTCTCTGCGGGTTAGTTTGTCATATCCAAAAGTTGCCTGGGTAGGGTCAACTGTCACAGGAGCAGACCCTGAGGCTTTTCCTGTGTCAGACATGGTTACTAGTGAGGTGTAAGTGGTGCACTTACCTACACTAAGTGTTTTCCTACTGGACCTTGCTAGTGAGTTGTAGTCAGGGGTGTGCTACTCCCTTCAACCTACAACTACTAAGTTCAGTAGAACTTAATATGCTAAGCTTTTGATTTTATATGTACCTAGAGGTACTTGATGTGATCTTTCAATTTGATATAAAGATTGCAATGGTAAAACAACAGCAAGCTCAAATCCGCACCGCTGCTCACCAATGTGAGAAGTTGGCCTGGTAGGGGATGTTTCCAATTCTGGAACCACCTACTACCTGACCAAACAATCCCCTTATGGTGTCTGGTTGTAAGTCAACCTTATTAGACAAGCTATCCTAGGGGTAGCATGGACTAAGCAGCCTAAAGGCTTAACTTAAGAGGTCGTGTTAAGCGAGCTGTTTTACCACATACAATCCTGTAATACCAAATGAAAGGACACCACACAAGTATATATTATAAAAATATATGTGTTTATTACTAAAAACAATCCCCAGTATTCTTTATGAATAAAGGGGCACAAGCGTTAAATCAAAAGCACTGTTTAAACATACAAAGTTGCACAATTATGGATGAGGGCAGGGGGCCACTCAAACCATATACTAAACAAGTGGTATAAGAGAGGCCACTCGAACAGTGGTTAGGCCTAGGGCCTAGGGAATCGCTGGGAGCAGTCAGGACAAGCAATGCTGAAGTCGGGAATGGCCCTCGGGATTCGGGAGATGTGCGGAAAGCGCACGCATGCACCAATGTTAACCAATGGTGCGTAAAAGTCAAATAGTTAAAGTTTAAGGACACTTCCGCTGAACCTAGAGGAACAAAACTTAACACACAGACCCTAGAGGTGTGCACCAGTGTGGGAACACCGGCGGAGCAAAGTTACCTCACCCACAGGAAGTGGGTGCACAGGGTCGAAGTGGCGTCGGGTTTTGACACGCAGGCTCTTGGTGCTTGAAGCTGAAAGGGCTGCAGGCAGGGTGAAGACGAAGTGTCCGGTGGAGTCCAAGGGTGGACTCAAGTTGTAGAGTACCTGAAAGCAGAGGGGACAGAGTCTGGGTCACTCAGCAGTGACCAGGGTGGAACCAGGACGGAACCAGGCAATGTCGGGCGCAATCAGGTGGTCGTCGAGGCGCTTCTCTTCGCTGTCACGTGGGCTCTGGGGCATCTGCGACGTCCAGGAGCAGGTCACGATCTGTCCCACGCAGGCTCTCACCGTCGGTGCAGTCGGCTTCCGGTTTGGAGCAAACAAGCCTTGGTAAGAGCAATCCACGCGGGATTGGAAGATGGCGTCTTACTCGGACCAGGAAGGTCAGAGTCGGGGCTCCCTTTCAGGGGAGCTGGTGTGGATCTGGAGCAACCAGAATCACGAGTCTTCTTTTGTAGTTCGTCGGCACAGGGACCACAAGCCAGCTGGCAAGTGACCGGGCCAACGCGTTGAGCCAAATCGTGCCAAAGGGCCCCACGCAGCACTCGTCGAGTGTGGAGGGCTGAACTTCGGCTCAGGAGTAGCTCAGGGTGGGGGCTTCTCAAACCCCGGTGTACAGCTTCGAGGGTCACTCGTGGGCTGCACGGTCAGCGTCTCGTGGTCACTTCAAGATGGCGTGCCCCACGCTTCCGGTCGCCTCCACGGGTCTCAGCTTTGCATGGACTGTGGATCGGGCTGTTAGAAGCTGGGCAGGCTTGATCTCGTCGATCTCAGTCGCTCGAGTTCCGGCGGGAACTGCAACTAAGTAGACGTCGAGGGCTGGATGGTGCCTGCTGCTGCAGGGTGGTCACTCCTTGACCACAAGGGAGATTCTTCGGGCTTCCACGTTGAGATGGAAGGCGAAGGGTCCAGAATATCGTTTCAAATGTTTCTTCCAGGAAATCTGATGTGCATTGGCACTGCTCCCACTCTTATTCGAATCTGGTGGGCGTGATTACCTGTTAGGTCCCCTCCTATGGGTGGGACCCAGGAAGTGGGTGGATACACCCCCTTCCTTTGATCCAGGCCGCCCTGGCACGAGGGCTGGAGTGCCCCAGAACCGGTTTGGCCGGATTATGCAAGGGGCAGCCTTGTGCGCCCCAGGCAGTGTCTGGTTTCTTTCAAACCTCCCTGCTACAATACACTATCTCCTGTCTGGAGGGCGGTGACACCCTCCTGTGACAGGAAACCCTTTGTCCAGGACCCCCTTGACTGGGTTTCGGTCAGCTCCAGGGGTCCAGACATTTGTCTGTGGCAGAGGCATCCATTTTGTGGATCTTAAGGCCTTTGGAGAAATCAACCGCATTAAAGCAAAGTAACATGTCTTACCCCTCTAGAGGGGTGGAATGCCATCCCCGTCGCCAGAACTGGCGAGGGGATGGTATTCCAAAGCGTATGACACCTTACACGACATGTTTTGATAAAGCCAAACCAAAGTTGCTAAATAACCGCGAGCATTATAAGGCACTTAATAGTATATGGTATGGCATTATCCTGAAACAGCTTAGGGATTTGTTCCCGACGGCTGCAGACAGGCTCAGCTCATGCTAGAGCTCCATCTCACATAAAAACCATGCACCCAGCCTCCAGGATTGGTGAGGCCTGTCTATAGGAGTGGCTCACAGGTTTACATGTGTCCAGATATAGGTTTAGACATAGGTATACTATATCTAAGCAAGGGGTGTGTACACCACCTTACCCCAGCTGAGTGATCAGCCAGTTGTGTCAATTTAAGAACCAGCCAGGGGTGGCAAAAGATATGCTGCAGCCCCTGGTAGGCCTTAGTGGCTCCTGTGCCCTGTGCACCTATAGTGCATTCTACAGGGGCTGACAAGGAGTCCATTTCCAATTGGTATGTACCTAGGGTACATGGAATCCATTTTACAGAGAGAGCAGATGGCCTGGGGCCCTGATTAGCAGGGAACCAGGTCAACTAAGGCAAAAAATCTGGGGTAACCATAGTCAGGTAGCCACCTTCCTACACTTAGCATATTAAGTTCTACTGAACTTAGTAGTTGTAGGTTGAAGGGAGTAGCACACCCCTGACTACAACTCACTAGCAAGGTCCAGTAGGAAAACACTTAGTGTAGGTAAGTGCACCACTTACACCTCACTAGTAACCATGTCTGACACAGGAAAGGCCTCAGGGTCTAGTCCTGTGACAGTTGACCCTACCCAGGCAACTTTTGGATATGACAAGTTAACCCGCAGAGACTTGATTGCCTTGTGCAAAGCAAGAGGGTTAAAAAGGGGCAGAAGCCCCACCTGCCTAATCCTGGTAGAAATCCTAGAACAGGATGACTTAGAGAAGGCAAAAGCAGCTTCCCTAGACACAGGAACTGGAGGGAACCCCCCTGCAGTTGATCCCCCTGAAGAGGAGGATGATGATGAAGATGAGGACTCAGAGGTTGAGGACTTGGAAGTACAGGATCAGGGTAGCAGGGTTCCAGTTGGCAGGCTTAGCCAGGCCAACTTGGACCTACTGGGGAATGGAGAGGGCCAGCACCTCCCCAGAACCCCACATGGGATTCTCCCAGGCAACAGAAGAGTGAGATCTCCCTCAGGGGACTCTCATATTTCTAGTGCCTCCAGAGAATCAGAGAGAGGCATGAGTGCTTCTCAGAAAGCTGAGCATAGGGCCAGAATGAGGGCTGTCCAACTCCAAATAGAGAGGGAGGAGGTAGCCTTGGCTCAAGCTAAACTTAGCATGGCCCAAGCTAAACTTGCCTTGGCAAGAGAGCAGAAGTTGTGTGGCTTAGATGCCACTGGTGGCAGCAATATTCCAAAAGAGAAACCCAGGTCCTATGATAGTAGAAACCTGACAAAGATTGTGCCCCCCTACAAGGAAGGGGATGACATCCACAAATGGATGACTGCTCTTGAGAGAGCCTGCATGGTACAGCAGGTTCCTGAGGAACAGTGGGCAGCAATCTTATGGTACTCCTTTTCAGAGAAAGGGAGAGATAAGCTCCTCACTGTTAGACATGAGGATGCAAACAAATACAAAGTCCTGAAGAGTGTTCTGATAGATGGGTTTGGCTTAACCACTGAACAGTACAGGTTGAAGTTCAGAGACACCCAGAAGACACAGACTCAGGACTGGACTGATTTTGTAGATTGTGCTACTAAGGCTCTGGAGGGTTGGCTACATGGCAGCAAAGTACATGACTTTACAGGATTGTATAATTTGATTATGAGGGAGCAGATCCTAAGTAATTGTCAGAACCAGCTCCTACACCAGCACCTGGTAGACTCTGATCTGACCTCTCCCCAAGAATTGGGAAAGAAGGCAGACAAATGGGTCAGAACCAGGATTAGGCCTAAGAATCAGGACAGTAACCAGAAGAAGGAGTCTACCAAGCCTCAAGATAACGGTGGGGATAAAAATAAAGAAAAAACTTCCCCAGGGCCCCAAAACTCCAAGGATGGGGGTGGGTCCCAAGACACTTCTTCAACTGAGAAAAAGCCTTATTGTTATCCCTGTAAACAGGTGGGGCATTACAAAACAGACAACTGTTGTCCCAAGAATAACAATAAAGAAAATATACCTCCAAAGCCAGCTTCCACACCTCCTGTTACTGTCAGCAGTAATCCCCCAGGAAGTGGAAGCACACCCAGGAATCTGGGTGGGTTTACTGTTGGAGCTCAGGTGGACCCTGGCCTATCCAGGTCCCCATCACCCAATGATCTTGTTTATGAAACTGGCATGGGGTTTGCCAACTTCTCTGCTTGCCTGTAGGAGAGTAGGGTCTGCTATCCTATGGTCACCCCAAATTTTTGCTTTTTGCTTCACTGGTTTTCGACTACTGAGGCTGTGGGCCTGCTGATCAGACCCCCAGCCTGCTGTTCTCTCACTAAATTAATGACACATGTGCTATAGGCACATACCAATTGGAAATGGACTCCTTGTCAGCCCCTGTAGAATGCACTATAGGTGCACAGGGCACAGGAGCCACTAAGGCCTACCAGGGGCTGCAGCATATCTTTTGCCACCCCTGGCTGGTTCTTAAATTGACACAACTGGCTGATCACTCAGCTGGGGTAAGGTGGTGTACACACCCCTTGCTTAGATATAGTATACCTATGTCTAAACCTATATCTGGACACATGTAAACCTGTGAGCCACTCCTATAGACAGGCCTCACCAATCCTGGAGGCTGGGTGCATGGTTTTTATGTGAGATGGAGCTCTAGCATGAGCTGAGCCTGTCTGCAGCCGTCGGGAACAAATCCCTAAGCTGTTTCAGGATAATGCCATACCATATACTATTAAGTGCCTTATAATCCTCGCGGTTATTTAGCAACTCTGGTTTGGCTTTATCAAAACATGTCGTGTAAGGTGTCATACGCTTTGGAATACCATCCCCTCGCCAGTTCTGGCGACGGGGATGGCATTCCACCCCTCTAGAGGGGTAAGACATGTTACTTCACTTTAATGCGGTTGATTTCTCCAAAGGCCTTAAGGTCCACAAAATGGATGCCTCTGCCACAGACAAATGTCTGGACCCCTGGAGCTGACCGAAACCCAGTCAAGGGGG
Organism: Lissotriton helveticus; assembly: GCF_964261635.1. Classification (NCBI taxonomy): domain Eukaryota; kingdom Metazoa; phylum Chordata; class Amphibia; order Caudata; family Salamandridae; genus Lissotriton; species Lissotriton helveticus. The sequence continues at coordinate 1,006,270 of NW_027611728.1, read as the reverse complement.
TCCTGGACAAAGGGTTTCCTGTCACAGGAGGGTGTCACCGCCCTCCAGACAGGAGATAGTGTATTGTAGCAGGGAGGTTTGAAAGAAACCAGACACTGCCTGGGGCGCACAAGGCTGCCCCTTGCATAATCCGGCCAAACCGGTTCTGGGGCACTCCAGCCCTCGTGCCAGGGCGGCCTGGATCAAAGGAAGGGGGTGTATCCACCCACTTCCTGGGTCCCACCCATAGGAGGGGACCTAGCAGGTAATCACGCCCACCAGATTCGAATAAGAGTGGGAGCAGTGCCAATGCACATCAGATTTCCTGGAAGAAACATTTGAAACGATATTCTGGACCCTTCGCCCTCCATCTCAACGTGGAAGCCCGAAGAATCTCCCTTGTGGTCAAGGAGTGAACACCCTGCAGCAGCAGGCACCATCCAGCCCTCAACGTCTACTTAGTTGCAGTTCCCGCCGGAACTCGAGCGACTGAGATCGACGAGATTAAGCCTGCCCAGCTTCTAACAGCCCGATCCACAGTCCCTGCAAAGCTGAGACCCGTGGAGGCGACCGGAAGCGTGGGGCACGCCATCTTGAAGTGACCACGAGACGCTGACCGTGCAGCCCACGAGTGACCCTCGAAGCTGTGCACCAGGGTTTGAGAAGCCCCCACCCTGAGCTACTCCTGAGCCGAAGTTCAGCCCTCCACACTCGACGAGTGCTGCGTGGGGCCCTTTGGCACGATTTGGCTCAACGCGTTGGCCCGGTCACTTGCCAGCTGGCTTGTGGTCCCTGTGCCGATGAACTACCTAAGAAGACTCGTGAATCTGGTTGCTCCAGATCCACACCAGCTCCCCTGAAAAGGAGCCCCGACTCTGACCTTCCTGGTCCGAGTGAGAAGCAATCTTCCGATCCTGCGTGGATTGCTCTTACCAAGGCTTGTTTGCTCTAAACTTGAAGCCGACTGCACCGTCGGTGAGAGCCTGCGTGGGACAGATCGTGACCTGCTCCTGGACGTCGCAGATGCCCCAGAGCCCACGTGACAGCGGAGAGAAGCTCCTCGACGACCACCTGATTGCGCCCGACATTGCCTGGTTCCGTCCTGGTTCCATCCTGGTCACTGCTGAGTGACCCAGACTCTGTCCCCTCTGCTTTCAGGTACTCTACAACTTGAGTCCACCCTTGGACTCCACCGGACACTTCGTCTTCACCCTGCCTGCAGCCCTTTCAGCTCCAAGCACCAAGAGCCTGCGTGTCAAAACCCGACGCCACTTCGACCCTGTGCACCCACTTCCTGTGGGTGAGGTAACTTTGCTCCGCCGGTGTTCCCACACTGGTGCACACCTCTAGGGTCTGTGTGTTAAGTTTTGTTCCTCTAGGTTCAGCGGAAGTGTCCTTAAACTTTAACTCTTTGACTTTTACGCACCATTGGTTAACATTGGTGCATGCGTGCGCTTTCCGCACATCTCCCGAATCCCGAGGGCCATTCCCGACTTCAGCATTGCTTGTCCTGACTACTCCCAGCGATTCCCTAGGCCCTAGGCCTAACCACTGCTCGAGTGGCCTTTCTTATACCACTTGTTTAGTATATGGTTTGAGTGGCCACCCGCCCTCATCCATAATTGTGCAACTTGTATGTTTAAACAGTGCTTTTGATTTAACGCTTGTGCCCCTTTATTCATAAAGAATACTGGGGATTGTTTTTAGTAATAAACACATATATTTTTATAATATATACTTGTGTGGTGTCCTTTCATTTGGTATTACAGGATTGTATGTGGTAAAACAGCTCGCTTAACACGACCTCTTAAGTTAAGCCTTTAGGCTGCTTAGTCCATGCTACCCCTAGGATAGCTTGTCTAATAAGGTTGACTTACAACCAGACACCATAAGGGGATTGTTTGGTCAGGTAGTAGGTGGTTCCAGAATTGGAAACATCCCCTACCAGGCCAACTTCTCACATTGGTGAGCAGCGGTGCGGATTTGAGCTTCCTGTTGTTTTACCATTGCAATCTTTATATCAAATTGAAAGATCACATCAAGTACCTCTAGGTACATATAAAATCAAAAGCTTAGCATATTAAGTTCTACTGAACTTAGTAGTTGTAGGTTGAAGGGAGTAGCACACCCCTGACTACAACTCACTAGCAAGGTCCAGTAGGAAAACACTTAGTGTAGGTAAGTGCACCACTTACACCTCACTAGTAACCATGTCTGACACAGGAAAGGCCTCAGGGTCTAGTCCTGTGACAGTTGACCCTACCCAGGCAACTTTTGGATATGACAAACTAACCCGCAGAGACTTGATTGCCTTGTGCAAAGCAAGAGGGTTAAAAAGGGGCAGAAGCCCCACCTGCCTAATCCTGGTAGAAATCCTAGAACAGGATGACTTAGAGAAGGCAAAAGCAGCTTCCCTAGATACAGGAACTGGAGGGAACCCCCCTGCAGTTGATCCCCTTGAAGAGGAGGATGATGATGACTTGGATGAGGACTCAGATGTTGAGGACTTAGGAGTACAGGATCAGGGTAGCCAGGTTCCAGTTGGTAGGCTTAGCCAGGCCAACTTGGACCTACTGGGGACTGGAGAGGGCCAGCACCTCCCCAGAACCCAACATATGATTCCCCCAGGCAACAGAAGAGTGAGATCTCCCTCAGGGGACTCTCATCTTTCTAGTGCCTCCAGAGAATCACAGAGAGGCATGAATGCTTCTCAAAAGTTAGAGCATAGGGCCAGAATGAGGGCTGTCAAACTCCAGATAGAGAGGGAGGAGGTAGCCTTGGCTCAAGCTAGACTTGCTGTGAGAAGTTGGCCTGGTAGGGGATGTTTCCAATTCTGGAACCACCTACTACCTGACCAAACAATCCCCTTATGGTGTCTGGTTGTAAGTCAACCTTATTAGACAAGCTATCCTAGTGGTAGCATGGACTAAGCAGCCTAAAGGCTTAACTTAAGAGGTCGTGTTAAGCGAGCTGTTTTACCACATACAATCCTGTAATACCAAATGAAAGGACACCACACAAGTATATATTATAAAAATATATGTGTTTATTACTAAAAACAATCCCCAGTATTCTTTATGAATAAAGGGGCACAAGCGTTAAATCAAAAGCACTGTTTAAACATACAAAGTTGCACAATTATGGATGAGGGCAGGGGGCCACTCAAACCATATACTAAACAAGTGGTATAAGAGAGGCCACTCGAACAGTGGTTAGGCCTAGGGCCTAGGGAATCGCTGGGAGCAGTCAGGACAAGCAATGCTGAAGTCGGGAATGGCCCTCGGGATTCGGGAGATGTGCGGAAAGCGCACGCATGCACCAATGTTAACCAATGGTGCGTAAAAGTCAAATAGTTAAAGTTTAAGGACACTTCCGCTGAACCTAGAGGAACAAAACTTAACACACAGACCCTAGAGGTGTGCACCAGTGTGGGAACACCGGCGGAGCAAAGTTACCTCACCCACAGGAAGTGGGTGCACAGGGTCGAAGTGGCGTCGGGTTTTGACACGCAGGCTCTTGGTGCTTGAAGCTGAAAGGGCTGCAGGCAGGGTGAAGACGAAGTGTCCGGTGGAGTCCAAGGGTGGACTCAAGTTGTAGAGTACCTGAAAGCAGAGGGGACAGAGTCTGGGTCACTCAGCAGTGACCAGGGTGGAACCAGGACGGAACCAGGCAATGTCGGGCGCAATCAGGTGGTCGTCGAGGCGCTTCTCTTCGCTGCCACGTGGGCTCTGGGGCATCTGCGACGTCCAGGAGCAGGTCACGATCTGTCCCACGCAGGCTCTCACCGTCGGTGCAGTCGGCTTCCGGTTTGGAGCAAACAAGCCTTGGTAAGAGCAATCCACGCGGGATTGGAAGATGGCGTCTCACTCGGACCAGGAAGGTCAGAGTCGGGGCTCCCTTTCAGGGGAGCTGGTGTGGATCTGGAGCAACCAGAATCACGAGTCTTCTTTGGTAGTTCGTCGGCACAGGGACCACAAGCCAGCTGGCAAGTGACCGGGCCAACGCGTTGAGCCAAATCGTGCCAAAGGGCCCCACGCAGCACTCGTCGAGTGTGGAGGGCTGAACTTCGGCTCAGGAGTAGCTCAGGGTGGGGGCTTCTCAAACCCCGGTGTACAGCTTCGAGGGTCACTCGTGGGCTGCACGGTCAGCGTCTCGTGGTCACTTCAAGATGGCGTGCCCCACGCTTCCGGTCGCCTCCACGGGTCTCAGCTTTGCAGGGACTGTGGATCGGGCTGTTAGAAGCTGGGCAGGCTTGATCTCGTCGATCTCAGTCGCTCGAGTTCCGGCGGGAACTGCAACTAAGTAGACGTCGAGGGCTGGATGGTGCCTGCTGCTGCAGGGTGGTCACTCCTTGACCACAAGGGAGATTCTTCGGGCTTCCACGTTGAGATGGAGGGCGAAGGGTCCAGAATATCGTTTCAAATGTTTCTTCCAGGAAATCTGATGTGCATTGGCACTGCTCCCACTCTTATTCGAATCTGGTGGGCGTGATTACCTGCTAGGTCCCCTCCTATGGGTGGGACCCAGGAAGTGGGTGGATACACCCCCTTCCTTTGATCCAGGCCGCCCTGGCACGAGGGCTGGAGTGCCCCAGAACCGGTTTGGCCGGATTATGCAAGGGGCAGCCTTGTGCGCCCCAGGCAGTGTCTGGTTTCTTTCAAACCTCCCTGCTACAATACACTATCTCCTGTCTGGAGGGCGGTGACACCCTCCTGTGACAGGAAACCCTTTGTCCAGGACCCCCTTGACTGGGTTTCGGTCAGCTCCAGGGGTCCAGACATTTGTCTGTGGCAGAGGCATCCATTTTGTGGATCTTAAGGCCTTTGGAGAAATCAACCGCATTAAAGTGAAGTAACATGTCTTACCCCTCTAGAGGGGTGGAATGCCATCCCCGTCGCCAGAACTGGCGAGGGGATGGTATTCCAAAGCGTATGACACCTTACACGACATGTTTTGATAAAGCCAAACCAGAGTTGCCAAATAACCGCGAGGATTATAAGGCACTTAATAGTATATGGTATGGCATTATCCTGAAACAGCTTAGGGATTTGTTCCCGACAGCTGCAGACAGGCTCAGCTCATGCTAGAGCTCCATCTCACATGAAACCACGCACTCTGCCTCCAGGATTGATGAGGCCTTCCATAGGAGTGGCTCACAGGCTAATATGTGTCCAGATATAGGTTTAGATATAGGTATACTATATCTAAGCAAGGGGTGTTTACACCACCTTACCCCAGCTGAGTGATCAGCCAGTTGTGTCAATTTAAGAACCAGCCAGGGGTGGCAAAAGATATGCTGCAGCCCCTGGTAGGCCTTAGTGGCTCCTGTGCCCTGTGCACCTATAGTGCATTCTACAGGGGCTGACAAGGAGTCCATTTCCAATTGGTATGTACCTAGGGTACATGGAATCCATTTTACAGAGAGAGCAGATGGCCTGGGGCCCTGATTAGCAGGGAACCAGGTCAACTAAGTCAAAAAACCAGCTAAACACAGGCAAAAAATCTGGGGTAACCATAGTCAGGTAGCCACCTTCCTACATAACCCCCCCCCAAACGAAAGGAGATAAGGCTATCCTTGGCCAGGTAAGCCTATATTGCCTGAGTGGCCATATAAGGAAGTACCTGCACTAGCATGGGTACCCCCTGTCTCATGGTCCACTAAGCAGTCCCTCACCCTTTGGGTATTAGAGGGTCTCCACCATAGGGAATCACTACCTTGGGTGTGTTTATGCAAAGTTAAAGGCTGGTTTGGATATGGAGTATTGAAGTGAGGCTCTACTAATTTAGGGCTTAGCTTCCTCCAATTATCTTCCACCATGTGTGCCTTTCTTTCTTTAACTGAGTTGCACTGTGCTCTCAGGGTCAACCTCTGGCTACCTAAAGCTGGAGGCTGGGCCCCTCTGTTTGGCTTGCTGGGGGGACAGTTCAGGTTTGGGCCCTTTGGGTCCCAGGTTTGGCTGTGCCCAACAGAATCCATCTGGGGGAGGTCCCTAACTGTTTTTAAGGGGGCTCCCTCAGGAGTTTTTAAAGTTTTCACCTTACTAGGGCTACTAGTTTTGGTGCACCTAATCTTTTGATGGGGGTGCTTTATTTGACAGGGGGCCCTCTGGGTCTCACTGTCCTTCTTGTCCTCTGCAGCCCTGGGCTGGCTAAGGCAAGGGAGAGAGGGGCAGGTTACCTGCTCCAGACTGGGTCCCACCTGAGAAGGGTCCACTGACATCAGAGGTTCTGTCAGGCTAGGCCCAACCACCTCTGGGGCAGTTCCTTCATCAGGGGTAAGATCAGTTCCCTGAGGAGGCTGATCCTGTCCTAAAGTCTGGTGAGGGGGAGATTTCTCTTCCTCCTCCATGCTCTCAGTTTGTGTGGAGTTATCCATCATTTCAGGTTTCACAACACACGTGTCAGTTTGAGTTTGGGCTGTGGCCATCACAGCCCCACCAACCTTTTCAGGAGGAGACTCAGTTTGGGTTTCTGCTGTTATCATAACAGCTTTGCTATTCTGTTCAGGAAGAGCTTTTGCTAAAGATGGGGCAGGGAGTATCTCCGCCCTACCAACCTTTTCAGGAAGGACATCTTGAATTGGGGCTGTAGCCATTACAGCCCCACTAACCTTTCCATTGGAATTTACCATTCTAGAATGGATTTCCTGTTCAACCCCAGCCCAGGCTGAGATTTCTAAATCATTACCCAGTAGACAGTCTACAGGCAAGTTTGGGGACACTGCCACTCTCTTCGGGCCAGTGACACCTCCCCAGCTGAGACTTACTACTGCCATGGGATGATTTGTTTGGATGCCATCAATGTTTATTACCTGGTATGTGGCACCAGGTAAAAGTTGCTTAGAGGGGACTATGCCATCAGCCACCATGGTGATGCTAGCCCCTGTATCTCTAAAAGCTTCAACTCTTAAACCATTGATGATGGGTTCTTGTCTATACTTGCTCAAAGTATTTGGGCAAGCAGAGAAGTTGGCAAACCCCATGCCAGCCTCATAAACAAGATCATTGGGTGATGGGGACCTGGATAGGCCAGGGTCCACCTGATTTCCAAAAGTAAACCCACCCAGATTCCTGGGTGTGCTTCCACTTCCTGGGGGATTACTGCTGACAGTAACAGGAGGTGTTGAAGCTGGCTTTGGAGGTATATTTTCTTTATTGTTATTCTTGGGACAACAGCTGTCTGTTTTGTAATGCCCCACCTGTTTACAGGGATAACAATAGGGTTTTTTCTCAGTTGAAGAAGTGTCTTGGGACCCACCCCCATCCTTGGAGTTTTGGGGCCCTGGGGAAGTCTTTTCTTTACTTTTATCCCCACCCTTATCTTGAGGCTTGGTAGACTCCTTCTTCTGGTTACTGTCCTGATTCTTAGGCCTAATCCTGGTTCTGACCCATTTGTCTGCCTTCTTTCCCAATTCTTGGGGAGAGGTCAGATCAGAGTCTACCAGGTGCTGGTGTAAGAGCTGGTTCTGACAATTACTTAGGATCTGCTCCCTCATAATCAAATTATACAACCCTGTAAAGTCATGTACTTTGCTGCCATGTAGCCAACCCTCCAGAGCCTTAGTAGCACAATCTACAAAATCAGTCCAGTCCTGAGTCTGTGTCTTCTGGGTATCTCTGAACTTCAACCTGTACTGTTCAGTGGTTAAGCCAAACCCATCTATCAGAACACTCTTCAGGACTTTGTATTTGTTTGCATCCTCATGTCTGACAGTGAGGAGCTTGTCCCTCCCTTTCTCTGAAAAGGAGTACCATAAGATTGCTGCCCACTGTTCCTCAGGAACCTGCTGTACCATGCAGGCTCTCTCAAGAGCAGTTATCCACTTGTGGATGTCATCCCCTTCCTTGTAGGGGGACACAATCTTTGTCAGGTTTCTACTATCATAGGACCTGGGTTTCTCTTTAGGAATATTGCTGCCACCAGTGGCATCTAAGCCACACAATTTTTGCTCTCTTGCCAAGGCAAGTTTAGCTTGAGCCAAGGCTACCTCCTCCCTCTCTATTTGGAGTTTGACAGCCCTCATTCTGGCCCTATGCTCTAGCTTTTGAGAAGCACTCATGCCTCTCTGTGATTCCCTGGAGGCACTAGAAAGATGAGAGTCTCCTGAGGGAGATCTCACTCTTCTGTTGCCTGGGGGAATCATATGTTGGGTTCTGGGGAGGTGCTGGCCCTCTCCATTCCCCAGTAGGTCCAAGTTGGCCTGGCTAAGCCTACCAACTGGAACCTGGCTACCCTGATCCTGTACTTCTAAGTCCTCAACCTCTGAGTCCTCATCCAAGTCATCATCATCCTCCTCTTCAGGGGGATCAACTGCAGGGGGGTTCCCTTCAGTTCCTGTATCTAGGGAAGCTGCTTTTGCCCTCTCTAAGTCATCCTGTTCTAGGAGTCCTATCAGGATTAGGCAGGTGGGGCTTCTGCCCCTTTTTAACCCTCTTGCTTTGCACAAGACAATCAAGTCTCTGCGGGTTAGTTTGTCATATCCAGAAGTTGCCTGGGTAGGGTCAACTGTCACAGGACTAGACCCTGAGGCCTTTCCTGTGTCGGACATGGTTACTAGTGAGGTGTAAGTGGTGCACTTACCTACACTAAGTGTTTTCCTACTGGACCTTGCTAGTGAGTTGTAGTCAGGGGTGTGCTACTCCCTTCAACCTACAACTACTAAGTTCAGTAGAACTTAATATGCTAAGCTTTTGATTTTATATGTACCTAGAGGTACTTGATGTGATCTTTCAATTTGATATAAAGATTGCAATGGTAAAACAACAGCAAGCTCAAATCCGCACCGCTGCTCACCAATGTGAGAAGTTGGCCTGGTAGGGGATGTTTCCAATTCTGGAACCACCTACTACCTGACCAAACAATCCCCTTATGGTGTCTGGTTGTAAGTCAACCTTATTAGACAAGCTATCCTAGTGGTAGCATGGACTAAGCAGCCTAAAGGCTTAACTTAAGAGGTCGTGTTAAGCGAGCTGTTTTACCACATACAATCCTGTAATACCAAATGAAAGGACACCACACAAGTATATATTATAAAAATATATGTGTTTATTACTAAAAACAATCCCCAGTATTCTTTATGAATAAAGGGGCACAAGCGTTAAATCAAAAGCACTGTTTAAACATACAAAGTTGCACAATTATGGATGAGGGCAGGGGGCCACTCAAACCATATACTAAACAAGTGGTATAAGAGAGGCCACTCGAACAGTGGTTAGGCCTAGGGCCTAGGGAATCGCTGGGAGCAGTCAGGACAAGCAATGCTGAAGTCGGGAATGGCCCTCGGGATTCGGGAGATGTGCGGAAAGCGCACGCATGCACCAATGTTAACCAATGGTGCGTAAAAGTCAAATAGTTAAAGTTTAAGGACACTTCCGCTGAACCTAGAGGAACAAAACTTAACACACAGACCCTAGAGGTGTGCACCAGTGTGGGAACACCGGCGGAGCAAAGTTACCTCACCCACAGGAAGTGGGTGCACAGGGTCGAAGTGGCGTCGGGTTTTGACACGCAGGCTCTTGGTGCTTGAAGCTGAAAGGGCTGCAGGCAGGGTGAAGACGAAGTGTCCGGTGGAGTCCAAGGGTGGACTCAAGTTGTAGAGTACCTGAAAGCAGAGGGGACAGAGTCTGGGTCACTCAGCAGTGACCAGGGTGGAACCAGGACGGAACCAGGCAATGTCGGGCGCAATCAGGTGGTCGTTGAGGCGCTTCTCTTCGCTGCCACGTGGGCTCTGGGGCATCTGCGACGTCCAGGAGCAGGTCACGATCTGTCCCACGCAGGCTCTCACCGTCGGTGCAGTCGGCTTCCGGTTTGGAGCAAACAAGCCTTGGTAAGAGCAATCCACGCGGGATTGGAAGATGGCGTCTCACTCGGACCAGGAAGGTCAGAGTCGGGGCTCCCTTTCAGGGGAGCTGGTGTGGATCTGGAGCAACCAGAATCACGAGTCTTCTTTGGTAGTTCGTCGGCACAGGGACCACAAGCCAGCTGGCAAGTGACCGGGCCAACGCGTTGAGCCAAATCGTGCCAAAGGGCCCCACGCAGCACTCGTCGAGTGTGGAGGGCTGAACTTCGGCTCAGGAGTAGCTCAGGGTGGGGGCTTCTCAAACCCCGGTGTACAGCTTCGAGGGTCACTCGTGGGCTGCACGGTCAGCGTCTCGTGGTCACTTCAAGATGGCGTGCCCCACGCTTCCGGTCGCCTCCACGGGTCTCAGCTTTGCAGGGACTGTGGATCGGGCTGTTAGAAGCTGGGCAGGCTTGATCTCGTCGATCTCAGTCGCTCGAGTTCCGGCGGGAACTGCAACTAAGTAGACGTCGAGGGCTGGATGGTGCCTGCTGCTGCAGGGTGGTCACTCCTTGACCACAAGGGAGATTCTTCGGGCTTCCACGTTGAGATGGAGGGCGAAGGGTCCAGAATATCGTTTCAAATGTTTCTTCCAGGAAATCTGATGTGCATTGGCACTGCTCCCACTCTTATTCGAATCTGGTGGGCGTGATTACCTGCTAGGTCCCCTCCTATGGGTGGGACCCAGGAAGTGGGTGGATACACCCCCTTCCTTTGATCCAGGCCGCCCTGGCACGAGGGCTGGAGTGCCCCAGAACCGGTTTGGCCGGATTATGCAAGGGGCAGCCTTGTGCGCCCCAGGCAGTGTCTGGTTTCTTTCAAACCTCCCTGCTACAATACACTATCTCCTGTCTGGAGGGCGGTGACACCCTCCTGTGACAGGAAACCCTTTGTCCAGGACCCCCTTGACTGGGTTTCGGTCAGCTCCAGGGGTCCAGACATTTGTCTGTGGCAGAGGCATCCATTTTGTGGATCTTAAGGCCTTTGGAGAAATCAACCGCATTAAAGTGAAGTAACATGTCTTACCCCTCTAGAGGGGTGGAATGCCATCCCCGTCGCCAGAACTGGCGAGGGGATGGTATTCCAAAGCGTATGACACCTTACACGACATGTTTTGATAAAGCCAAACCAGAGTTGCCAAATAACCGCGAGGATTATAAGGCACTTAATAGTATATGGTATGGCATTATCCTGAAACAGCTTAGGGATTTGTTCCCGACAGCTGCAGACAGGCTCAGCTCATGCTAGAGCTCCATCTCACATGAAACCACGCACTCTGCCTCCAGGATTGATGAGGCCTTCCATAGGAGTGGCTCACAGGCTAATATGTGTCCAGATATAGGTTTAGATATAGGTATACTATATCTAAGCAAGGGGTGTTTACACCACCTTACCCCAGCTGAGTGATCAGCCAGTTGTGTCAATTTAAGAACCAGCCAGGGGTGGCAAAAGATATGCTGCAGCCCCTGGTAGGCCTTAGTGGCTCCTGTGCCCTGTGCACCTATAGTGCATTCTACAGGGGCTGACAAGGAGTCCATTTCCAATTGGTATGTACCTAGGGTACATGGAATCCATTTTACAGAGAGAGCAGATGGCCTGGGGCCCTGATTAGCAGGGAACCAGGTCAACTAAGTCAAAAAACCAGCTAAACACAGGCAAAAAATCTGGGGTAACCATAGTCAGGTAGCCACCTTCCTACACTTGCCTTGGCAAGAGAGCAGAAATTAAGTGGCTTAGATGTCACTGGTGGCAGCAATTTTCCAAGAGAAAAAGACAGGGCCTATGATAATAGAAACCTGACCAAAATTGTGCCCCCCTTTAAAGAAGGGGATGACATCCACAAATGGATGACTGCTCTTGAGAGAGCCAGCATGGTACAGCAGGTTCCTGAGAATCAGTGGGCTGCAATTTTGTGGTACTCCTTTTCTGAGAAAGGGAGGGACAGGCTCCTCACAGTTAGACCTGAGGATGCCAAAAACTACTCTGTTTTGAAGAGTGCTCTCATTGAAGGGTATGGCCTAACCACTGAGCAATACAGGTTGTTGTTCAGAGACACCCAGAAAGCACAGACTCAAGACTGGACTGATTTTGTGGAGTGTGCCACTAAGGCTTTGGAGGGTTGGTTACAGGGAAGTAAAGTTTCAGACTATACAGGATTGTACAATCTTATGATGAGAGAACAGATCCTTAATAACTGTACAAACCAGCTGTTGCATCAATACCTTATTGACTCTGATCTGACCTCTCCCCAAGAATTGGGAAAGAAGGCAGACAAATGGGTCAGAACAAGGATTAAGCAGAAACCCCAGAACCAAGGTGGTGACCAGAAGAAAACAGACCAGAAGGGTGGTAATCAGAATCAGAAAGATAAAGAAAAAGACCAGAAGTCTTCAGGCCCCCAAACTAATAGTAAGGAGGGTGGTTCCCAAACTGGTAACAAGAAGAAGAAGAACAAAGGTCCAAAGACACCTTGGTGCAATACCTGCAAATCAGTTTCACACTGGGGCAGTGAGTGCACCAAGGCAAATCCAGTTCCCACCACTACAGCTCCTAAAGCAACTGCAACCCCAAGTACAGTAAGCAGTGGTGGAACACAGTCCAAGGGTGTAGCTGGGTTGACCCTGGGTATTGAAGTAGGATCTGGCCTAGTCAGAGTCCCTACACAGGCAGTTCTCCTGTATGATGTGGACATTGAGTTGCCCACTGCAGTAAGCCCCACTAACCTGGGCAAATACAGGCAGACTCCCTTAATAAATGAGAAACTGGCTCAAGCTTACAGGGACACATGTGCTAGTGTCACCATGGTGACCCCTGGCTTTGTGGACCCTGGACAGATTGTACTAGGAGAGAGCTACCTAGTAACCAATGCAAGCAACTCCACTACCTCCCATAGTGTGGCCGTTGTGAACTTCTCCTGGGGAGGGGTTGATGGCCTAAAGAAAGTTGTGGTGAGTGCAGACCTACCAGTAGACTGTCTGTTAGGCAATGACCTTGAAAGCTCAGCATGGTCAGAAGTGGAGTACAGGACTCATGCAGAAATGCTAGGGATTTCAGAGCATGTCCTTGCCATGACAAGGGCTCAGGCTAAGAAGTGCCTTCCTGAACCAGTGGTGGATCTTGAGACAATAGACCAGCCACAACCCAAGAGAAGGAGCAAGAGAGGAAAGGCCTCGCCTTCCACCTTGCCCCAGGTTGAGGATCAGGTTTCAGAGGAAACTGATTCTGCAGTCCAAGAGGAGACTGTCTCTGAGGAGCTTGAACCTGACCAGGTTGAGTTTCTGGGGACAGGGGGACCCTCAAGGGCAGACCTGAGGCAGGCTCAATTAGATTGCCCTTCCCTTGAACCCCTCAGACAGCAGGCTGCTGCTGAGGCTGCTGGGGATGCCCAAGGTACCCATACTGTGTATTGGGATGAGGGACTCCTTTACTCAGAGGCTAGAGCCCCCAAGCCTGGCATGACCAGGAGGTTGGTGATACCTCTGCAGTTTAGGGGATTCCTCCTTACCTTGGCCCATGATATTCCCCTTGCAGGACACTTAGGCCAGAACAAGACGTGGGACAGGCTTGTTCCACACTTTCACTGGCCTCACATGTCAGAGGATGTCAAGGAGTTTTGTCGCTCCTGTGTCACTTGCCAAGCCAGTGGTAAGTCAGGTGGCACAACAAAGGCCCCCCTAATACCACTACCTGTGGTGGGGGTCCCCTTTGAGAGAGTTGGAATTGATATTGTGGGTCCAATGGACCCCCAAACAGCATCTGGGAACAGATTCATACTGGTGGTAGTGGATCATGCCACCAGGTACCCAGAGGCTATTCCCCTAAGGACCACCACAGCACCTGTGGTGGCAAAAGCCCTCATTGCAGTTTTCTCAAGAGTGGGCTTTCCTAAGGAGGTACTATCAGATAGAGGGACAAATTTTATGTCCAGCTATCTAAAAGCAATGTGGAAGGAATGTGGAGTAAACTATAAGTTTACCACCCCATATCATCCACAATGCAATGGGCTTGTGGAGAGATTTAACAAGACCCTTAAAGGCATGATAAAAGGATTACCAGAGAAGCTCAGGCGGAAATGGGACATTCTTTTACCCTGCCTGCTCTTTGCTTACAGAGAGGTCCCACAGAAGGGGGTTGGCTACAGCCCTTTTGAACTTTTGTTTGGCCACCCTGTGAGAGGTCCATTGTGTTTGGTGAAGGAAGGATGGGAGTTACCTCTCAAAAAGCCCAAACTAGACATAGTGGACTATGTACTTGGTCTCCGCTCCAGGATGGCTGAGTACATGGAAAGAGCATCCAAAAACCTGGAGGCCAGCCAAGAATTGCAGAAAGCTTGGCATGACCAAAAGGCTGTGCTGGTAGAGTTCCAACCAGGACAGAAGGTATGGGTACTGGAGCCAGTGGCTCCAGCAGCACTCCAAGACAAATGGAGTGGACCCTATCCTATTATTGAGAAGAAAGGGGAAGTCACCTACTTGGTAGACTTTGGAACACCCAGGAGCCCTCACAGGGTAATCCATGTGAATCGCTTGAAAGCATTTGTAGACAGGGAGGACATGAGCTTGCTCATGGCCACAGATGGGGAACAGGAGGAAGAGAGTGACCCTCTCCCAGACCTGCTTTCCCAGAACCCTGATGATGGTTCAGTTGATGGAGTAGCCTTGGCAGGCAGCCTCACTGACCAGCAACAGAGGGACTGCAGACAAGTTTTGCAGGCTCACAGGCAAATGTTTTCACTCACACCCAGCCAAACTGACTGGTGTACCCATGTTGTGGACACTGGTGACAGTCTGCCTGTCAAGAATAAGATCTACAGGCAACCTGATCATGTCAGGGATTGCATCAAGGCTGAGGTGCAAAAGATGTTGGAGCTTGGAGTGATTGAGCCATCAGAGAGCCCATGGGCCAGCCCAGTAGTCCTGGTGCCAAAACCTCATACCCAAGATGGTAAGAGAGAAATGAGGTTTTGCGTGGATTACAGGGGTCTCAATGCTGTCACTAGGACAGATGCTCACCCCATTCCAAGAGCAGATGAGCTCATTGACAGATTGGCTTCTGCCAAGTTTCTGAGCACGTTTGATCTGACAGCTGGCTACTGGCAAATCAGACTAGCTGAGGAGTCAAAGGCCAAGACAGCATTCTCTACCCCTAGTGGGCATTATCAGTTTGTGGTAATGCCCTTTGGTTTGAAGAATGCACCTGCCACTTTCCAAAGGTTGGTGAACCAAGTCCTTACTGGGTTGGATGACTTTTGTACAGCTTATCTGGATGATATTGCTGTCTTTAGCTCCACCTGGGAGGATCACCTGATCCACCTGAAGAAAGTTTTGGAGGCCCTGCAAAAGGCAGGCCTAACTATCAAGGCCACAAAGTGCCAGATAGGGCAGAGTAAGGTTGTATACCTGGGCCACCTAGTAGGTGGAGGCCAGGTTCAGCCACTGGAAAGCAAAATCCAGGCCATACAGGACTGGGCTCCTCCAGTTACCCAGACACAAGTCAGAGCCTTCTTGGGCCTGACTGGGTATTACAGAAAGCTTGTGAAAAACTATGGGTCTATAGTGACACCATTAAATGACTTGACATCCAAGAAGATGCCAAAAAAGGTTCAGTGGACAGTTAGCTGTCAGAAGGCATTTGAAGACCTGAAAAAGGCCATGTGCTCTGCACCTATCCTAAAGAGTCCTGACTACTCCAAACAGTTCATTGTTCAGACAGATGCTTCTGAGTTGGGGGTGGGAGCTGTACTCTCACAACTTAATCAAGATGGTCAAGACCAGCCAATTGCTTTCATTAGCAGGAGGCTAACCCCAAGAGAAAAACGTTGGTCAGCCATTGAGAGGGAGGCCTTTGCTGTGGTTTGGGCATTAAAGAAGTTGAGGTCCTACTTGTTTGGAACTCACTTCCTGGTGCAAACAGACCATAAGCCCCTCTTATGGCTTAATCAGATGAAGGGTGAAAATCCCAAACTGCTCAGGTGGTCCATTTCCCTACAGGGGATGGACTTTACAGTGGAGCACCGCCCAGGGACTGACCATGGTAATGCAGATGGTCTCTCCAGGTACTTCCACTTAGAACATGAAGACTTATCTGGTCAAGGTTAGTTTAATGTCCCTGCGTTTGGGGGGGGGGTT
This sequence comes from Lissotriton helveticus, assembly GCF_964261635.1. Lineage (NCBI taxonomy): Eukaryota > Metazoa > Chordata > Amphibia > Caudata > Salamandridae > Lissotriton > Lissotriton helveticus. The sequence goes on along the minus strand of NW_027611728.1, from coordinate 990,325 downwards.
GTGTAGGAGAGTAGGGTCTGCTATCCTATGGTCACCCCAAATTTTTGCTTTTTGCTTCACTGGTTTTCGACTACTGAGGCTGTGGGCCTGCTGATCAGACCCCCAGCCTGCTGTTCTCTCACTAAATTAATGACACATGTGCTATAGGCACATACCAATTGGAAATGGACTCCTTGTCAGCCCCTGTAGAATGCACTATAGGTGCACAGGGCACAGGAGCCACTAAGGCCTACCAGGGGCTGCAGCATATCTTTTGCCACCCCTGGCTGGTTCTTAAATTGACACAACTGGCTGATCACTCAGCTGGGGTAAGGTGGTGTACACACCCCTTGCTTAGATATAGTATACCTATGTCTAAACCTATATCTGGACACATGTAAACCTGTGAGCCACTCCTATAGACAGGCCTCACCAATCCTGGAGGCTGGGTGCATGGTTTTTATGTGAGATGAGCTGAGCCTGTCTGCAGCCGTCGGGAACAAATCCCTAAGCTGTTTCAGGATAATGCCATACCATATACTATTAAGTGCCTTATAGTCCTCGCGGTTATTTAGCAACTCTGGTTTGGCTTTATCAAAACATGTCGTGTAAGGTGTCATACGCTTTGGAATACCATCCCCTCGCCAGTTCTGGCGACGGGGATGGCATTCCACCCCTCTAGAGGGGTAAGACATGTTACTTCACTTTAATGCGGTTGATTTCTCCAAAGGCCTTAAGGTCCACAAAATGGATGCCTCTGCCACAGACAAATGTCTGGACCCCTGGAGCTGACCGAAACCCAGTCAAGGGGGTCCTGGACAAAGGGTTTCCTGTCACAGGAGGGTGTCACCGCCCTCCAGACAGGAGATAGTGTATTGTAGCAGGGAGGTTTGAAAGAAACCAGACACTGCCTGGGGCGCACAAGGCTGCCCCTTGCATAATCCGGCCAAACCGGTTCTGGGGCACTCCAGCCCTCGTGCCAGGGCGGCCTGGATCAAAGGAAGGGGGTGTATCCACCCACTTCCTGGGTCCCACCCATAGGAGGGGACCTAGCAGGTAATCACGCCCACCAGATTCGAATAAGAGTGGGAGCAGTGCCAATGCACATCAGATTTCCTGGAAGAAACATTTGAAACGATATTCTGGACCCTTCGCCCTCCATCTCAACGTGGAAGCCCGAAGAATCTCCCTTGTGGTCAAGGAGTGACCACCCTGCAGCAGCAGGCACCATCCAGCCCTCGACGTCTACTTAGTTGCAGTTCCCGCCGGAACTCGAGCAACTGAGATCGACGAGATTAAGCCTGCCCAGCTTCTAACAGCCCGATCCACAGTCCCTGCAAAGCTGAGACCCGTGGAGGCGACCGGAAGCGTGGGGCACGCCATCTTGAAGTGACCACGAGACGCTGACCGTGCAGCCCACGAGTGACCCTCGAAGCTGTGCACCGGGGTTTGAGAAGCCCCCACCCTGAGCTACTCCTGAGCCGAAGTTCAGCCCTCCACACTCGACGAGTGCTGCGTGGGGCCCTTTGGCACGATTTGGCTCAACGCGTTGGCCCGGTCACTTGCCAGCTGGCTTGTGGTCCCTGTGCCGACGAACTACCTAAGAAGACTCATGAATCTGGTTGCTCCAGATCCACACCAGCTCCCCTGAAAAGGAGCCCCGACTCTGACCTTCCTGGTCCGAGTGAGAAGCAATCTTCCGATCCTGCGTGGATTGCTCTTACCAAGGCTTGTTTGCTCCAAACTTGAAGCCGACTGCACCGACGGTGAGAGCCTGCGTGGGACAGATTGTGACCTGCTCCTGGACATCGCAGATGCCCCAGAGCCCACGTGACAGCGGAGAGAAGCTCCTCGACGACCACCTGATTGCGCCCGACATTGCCTGGTTCCGTCCTGGTTCCATCCTGGTCACTGCTGAGTGACCCAGACTCTGTCCCCTCTGCTTTCAGGTACTCTACAACTTGAGTCCACCCTTGGACTCCACCGGACACTTCGTCTTCACCCTGCCTGCAGCCCTTTCAGCTCCAAGCACCAAGAGCCTGCGTGTCAAAACCCGACGCCACTTCGACCCTGTGCACCCACTTCCTGTGGGTGAGGTAACTTTGCTCCGCCGGTGTTCCCACACTGGTGCACACCTCTAGGGTCTGTGTGTTAAGTTTTGTTCCTCTAGGTTCAGCGGAAGTGTCCTTAAACTTTAACTCTTTGACTTTTACGCACCATTGGTTAACATTGGTGCATGCGTGCGCTTTCCGCACATCTCCCGAATCCCGAGGGCCATTCCCGACTTCAGCATTGCTTGTCCTGACTACTCCCAGCGATTCCCTAGGCCCTAGGCCTAACCACTGCTCGAGTGGCCTTTCTTATACCACTTGTTTAGTATATGGTTTGAGTGGCCACCCGCCCTCATCCATAATTGTGCAACTTGTATGTTTAAACAGTGCTTTTGATTTAACGCTTGTGCCCCTTTATTCATAAAGAATACTGGGGATTGTTTTTAGTAATAAACACATATATTTTTATAATATATACTTGTGTGGTGTCCTTTCATTTGGTATTACAGGATTGTATGTGGTAAAACAGCTCGCTTAACACGACCTCTTAAGTTAAGCCTTTAGGCTGCTTAGTCCATGCTACCCCTAGGATAGCTTGTCTAATAAGGTTGACTTACAACCAGACACCATAAGGGGATTGTTTGGTCAGGTAGTAGGTGGTTCCAGAATTGGAAACATCCCCTACCAGGCCAACTTCTCACATTGCCCAAATACTTTGAGCAAGTATAGACAAGAACCCATCATCAATGGTTTGAAAGTTGAGGCTTTTAGAGACACAGGGGCTAGCATCACCATGGTGGCTGATGGCATAGTCCCCTCTAAGCAACTTTTACCTGGTGCCACATACCAGGTTACAAACATTGATGGAATCCAAACCAATCACCCCATGGCAGTAGTAAGTCTCAGCTGGGGAGGTGTCATTGGCCCAAAGAGAGTGGCAGTGTCACCAAACTTGCCTGTAGACTGCTTACTTGGTAATGATTTGGAGATCTCAGCCTGGGCTGAGGTTGAACAGGAAACCCATTCTAGAATGGTGAATTCCAATGGAAAGGTTAGTGGGGCTGTAATGGCTACAGCCCCAATTCAAGATGTCCTTCCTGAAAAGGTTGGTAGGGCTGAGAAACTCTCTGCCCCATCTTTAGCAAAAGCTCTTCCTGAACAGAATAGCAAAGCTGTTATGATAACAGCAGAAACCCAAACTGAGTCTCCTCCTGAAAAGGTTGGTGGGGCTGTGATGGCCACAGCCCAAACTCAAACTAACACGTGTGTTGTGAAACCTGAAATGATGGATAACTCCACACAAACTGAGAGCATGGAGGAGGAAGAGAAATCTCCCCCTCACCAGACTTTAGGACAGGATCAGCCTCCTCAGGGAACTGATCTTACCCCTGATGAAGGAACTGCCCCAGAGGTGGTTGGGCCTAGCCTGACAGAACCTCTGATGTCAGTGGACCCTTCTCAGGTGGGACCCAGTCTGGAGCAGGTAACCTGCCCCTCTCTACCTTGCCTTAGCCAGCCCAGGGCTGCAGAGGACAAGAAGGACAGTGAGACCCAGAGGGCCCCCTGTCAAATAAAGCACCCCCATCAAAAGATTAGGTGCACCAAAACTAGTAGCCCTAGTAAGGTGAAAACTTTAAAAACTCCTGAGGGAGCCCCCTTAAAAACAGTTAGGGACCTCCCACAGATGGATTCTGTTGGGCACAGCCAAACCTGGGACCCAAGGGGCCCAAACCTGAACTGTCCCTCCAGCAAGCCAAACAGAGGGACCCAGCCTCCAGCTTTAGGTAGCCAGAGGTTGACCCTGAGAGCACAGTGCAACTCAGTTAAAGAGAGAAAGGCACACATGGTGGAAGATAATTGGAGGAAGCTAAGCCCTAAATTAGTAGAGCCTCGCTTCAATACTCCATATCCAAACCAGCCTTTAACTTTGCATAAACACACCCAAAGTAGTGATTCCCTATGGTGGAGACCCTCTAATACCCAAAGGGTGAGGGACTGCTTAGTGGACCATGAGACAGGGGGTACCCATGCTAGTGCAGGTACTTCCTTATATGGCCACTCAGGCAATATAGGCTTACCTGGCCAAGGATAGCCTTATCTCCTTTCGTTTGGGGGGGGGGGGGTTATGTAGGAAGGTGGCTACCTGACTATGGTTACCCCAGATTTTTTGCCTGTGTTTAGCTGGTTTTTTGACTTAGTTGACCTGGTTCCCTGCTAATCAGGGCCCCAGGCCATCTGCTCTCTCTGTAAAATGGATTCCATGTACCCTAGGTACATACCAATTGGAAATGGACTCCTTGTCAGCCCCTGTATAATGCACTATAGGTGCACAGGGCATAGGAGCCACTAAGGCCTACCAGGGGCTGCAGCATATCTTTTGCCACCCCTGGCTGGTTCTTAAATTGACACAACTGGCTGATCACTCAGCTGGGGTAAGGTGGTGTACACACCCCTTGCTTAGATATAGTATACCTATGTCTAAACCTATATCTGGACACATGTAAACCTGTGAGCCACTCCTATAGAAAGGCTTCATCAATCCTGGAGGCTGAGTGCGTGGTTTTATGTGAGATGGAGCTCTAGCATGAGCTGAGCCTGTCTGCAGCCGTCGGGAACAAATCCCTAAGCTGTTTCAGGATAATGCCATACCATATACTATTAAGTGCCTTATAATCCTCGCGGTTATTTAGCAACTTTGGTTTGGCTTTATCAAAACATGTCGTGTAAGGTGTCATACGCTTTGGAATACCATCCCCTCGCCAGTTCTGGCGACGGGGATGGCATTCCACCCCTCTAGAGGGGTAAGACATGTTACTTTACTTTAATGCGGTTGATTTCTCCAAAGACCTTAAGATCCACAAAATGGATGCCTCTGCCACAGACAAATGTCTGGACCCCTGGAGCTGACCGAAACTCAGTCAAGGGGGTCCTGGACAAAGGGTTTCCTGTCACAGGAGGGTGTCACCGCCCTCCAGACAGGAGATAGTGTATTGTAGCAGGGAGGTTTGAAAGAAACCAGACACTGCTTGGGGCGCACAAGGCTGCCCCTTGCATAATCCGGCCAAACCGGTTCTGGGGCACTCCAGCCCTCGTGCCAGGGCGGCCTGGATCAAAGGAAGGGGGTGTATCCACCCACTTCCTGGGTCCCACCCATAGGAGGGGACCTAGCAGGTAATCACGCCCACCAGATTCGAATAAGAGTGGGAGCAGTGCCAATGCACATCAGATTTCCTGGAAGAAACATTAGAAACGAAACTCTGGACCCTTGGACTCCCATTTCAACTTGGAAGCCCGAAGAATCTCCCTTGTGGTCAAGGAGTGACCACCCTGCAGCAGCAGGCACCATCCAGCCCTCGACGTCTACTTAGTTGCAGTTCCCGCCGGAACTCGAGCAACTGAGATCGACAAGAACAAGCCTGCCCAGCTTCTAACAGCCCGATCCACAGTCCCTGCAAAGCTGAGACCCGTGGAGGCGACCGGAAGCGTGGGGCACGCCATCTTGAATTGACCACGAGACGCTGACCGTGCAGCCCACGAGTGACCCTCGAAGCTGTGCACCGGGGTTTGAGAAGCCCCCACCCTGAGCTACTCCTGAGCCGAAGTTCAGCCCTCCACACTCGACGAGTGCTGCGTGGGGCCCTTTGGCACGTTTTGGCTCAACGCGTTGGCCCAGTCACTTGCCAGCTGGCTTGTGGTCCCTGTGCCGACGAACTATCGAAGAAGACTTGTGATTCTGGTTGCTCCAGATCCACACCAGCTCCCCTGAAAAGGAGCCCCGACTCTGACCTTCCTGGTCCGAGTGAGAAGCAATCTTCCGATCCCGCGTGGATTGCTCTTACCAAGGCTTGTTTGCTCCAAACCGGAAGCCGACTGCACCGACGGTGAGAGCCTGCGTGGGACAGATCGTGACCTGCTCCTGGACGTCGCAGATGCCCCAGAGCCCACGTGACAGTGGAGAGAAGCTCCTCGACGACCACCTGATTGCGCCCGACATTGCCTGGTTCCGTCCTGGTTCCACCCTGGTCACTGCTGAGTGACCCAGACTCTGTCCCCTCTGCTTTCAGGTACTCTACAACTTGAGTCCACCCTTGGACTCCACCGGACACTTCATCTTTAACCCGCCTGCAGCCCTTTCAGCTTCAAGCACCAAGAGCCTGCGAGTCAAAACCCGACGCCACTTCGACCCTGTGCACCCACTTCCTGTGGGTGAGGTAACTTTGCTCCGCCGGTGTTCCCACACTGGTGCACACCTCTAGGGTCTGTGTGTTAAGTTTTGTTCTCCTAGGTTCAGCGGAAGTGTCCTTTAACTTTAACTTTACAACTTTTACGCACCATTGGTTAACATTGGTGCATGCGTGCGCTTTCCGCACATCTCCCGAATCCCGAGGGCCATTCCCGACTTCAGCATTGCTTGTCCTGACTGCTCCCAGCGATTCCCTAGGCCCTAGGCCTAACCACTGTTCGAGTGGCCTCTCTTATACCACTTGTTTAGTATATGGTTCGAGTGGCCCCCTGCCCTCATCCATAATTGTGCAACTTTGTATGTTTAAACAGTGCTTTTGATTTAACGCTTGTGCCCCTTTATTCATAAAGAATACTGGGGATTGTTTTTAGTAATAAATACATATATTTTTATAATATATACTTGTGTGGTGTCCTTTCATTTGGTATTACAGGATTGTATGTGGTAAAACAGCTCGCTTAACACGACCTCTTAAGTTAAGCCTTTAGGCTGCTTAGTCCATGCTACCCCTAGGATAGCTTGTCTAATAAGGTTGACTTACAACCAGACACCATAAGGGGATTGTTTGGTCAGGTAGTAGGTGGTTCCAGAATTGGAAACATCCCCTACCAGGCCAACTTCTCACAGTGCCTTATAATCCTCGCGGTTAAATAGCAACTTTGGTTTGGCTTTATCAAAACATGTCGTGTAAGGTGTCATACGATTTGGAATACCATCCCCTCGCCAGTTCTGGCGACGGGGATGGCATTCCACCCCTCTAGAGGGGTAAGACATGTTACTTCACTTAAATGCGGTTAATTTCTCCAAAGACCTTAAGATCCACAAAATGGATGCCTCTGCCACAGATGTGAGAAGTTGGCCTGGTAGGGGATGTTTCCAATTCTGGAACCACCTACTACCTGACCAAACAATCCCCTTATGGTGTCTGGTTGTAAGTCAACCTTATTAGACAAGCTATCCTAGTGGTAGCATGGACTAAGCAGCCTAAAGGCTTAACTTAAGAGGTCGTGTTAAGCGAGCTGTTTTCCCACATACAATCCTGTAATACCAAATGAAAGGACACCACACAAGTATATATTATAAAAATATATGTGTTTATTACTAAAAACAATCCCCAGTATTCTTTATGAATAAAGGGGCACAAGCGTTAAATCAAAAGCACTGTTTAAACATACAAAGTTGCACAATTATGGATGAGGGCAGGGGGCCACTCAAACCATATACTAAACAAGTGGTATAAGAGAGGCCACTCGAACAGTGGTTAGGCCTAGGGCCTAGGGAATCGCTGGGAGCAGTCAGGACAAGCAATGCTGAAGTCGGGAATGGCCCTCGGGATTCGGGAGATGTGCGGAAAGCGCACGCATGCACCAATGTTAACCAATGGTGCGTAAAAGTCAAATAGTTAAAGTTTAAGGACACTTCCGCTGAACCTAGAGGAACAAAACTTAACACACAGACCCTAGAGGTGTGCACCAGTGTGGGAACACCGGCGGAGCAAAGTTACCTCACCCACAGGAAGTGGGTGCACAGGGTCGAAGTGGCGTCGGGTTTTGACACGCAGGCTCTTGGTGCTTGAAGCTGAAAGGGCTGCAGGCAGGGTGAAGACGAAGTGTCCGGTGGAGTCCAAGGGTGGACTCAAGTTGTAGAGTACCTGAAAGCAGAGGGGACAGAGTCTGGGTCACTCAGCAGTGACCAGGGTGGAACCAGGACGGAACCAGGCAATGTCGGGCGCAATCAGGTGGTCGTCGAGGCGCTTCTCTTCGCTGTCACGTGGGCTCTGGGGCATCTGCGACGTCCAGGAGCAGGTCACGATCTGTCCCACGCAGGCTCTCACCGTCGGTGCAGTCGGCTTCCGGTTTGGAGCAAACAAGCCTTGGTAAGAGCAATCCACGCGGGATTGGAAGATGGCGTCTCACTCGGACCAGGAAGGTCAGAGTCGGGGCTCCCTTTCAGGGGAGCTGGTGTGGATCTGGAGCAACCAGAATCACGAGTCTTCTTTGGTAGTTCGTCGGCACAGGGACCACAAGCCAGCTGGCAAGTGACCGGGCCAACGCGTTGAGCCAAATCGTGCCAAAGGGCCCCACGCAGCACTCGTCGAGTGTGGAGGGCTGAACTTCGGCTCAGGAGTAGCTCAGGGTGGGGGCTTCTCAAACCCCGGTGTACAGCTTCGAGGGTCACTCGTGGGCTGCACGGTCAGCGTCTCGTGGTCACTTCAAGATGGCGTGCCCCACGCTTCCGGTCGCCTCCACGGGTCTCAGCTTTGCAGGGACTGTGGATCGGGCTGTTAGAAGCTGGGCAGGCTTGATCTCGTCGATCTCAGTCGCTCGAGTTCCGGCGGGAACTGCAACCAAGTAGACGTCGAGGGCTGGATGGTGCCTGCTGCTGCAGGGTGGTCACTCCTTGACCACAAGGGAGATTCTTCGGGCTTCCACGTTGAGATGGAGGGCGAAGGGTCCAGAATATCGTTTCAAATGTTTCTTCCAGGAAATCTGATGTGCATTGGCACTGCTCCCACTCTTATTCGAATCTGGTGGGCGTGATTACCTGCTAGGTCCCCTCCTATGGGTGGGACCCAGGAAGTGGGTGGATACACCCCCTTCCTTTGATCCAGGCCGCCCTGGCACGAGGGCTGGAGTGCCCCAGAACCGGTTTGGCCGGATTATGCAAGGGGCAGCCTTGTGCGCCCCAGGCAGTGTCTGGTTTCTTTCAAACCTCCCTGCTACAATACACTATCTCCTGTCTGGAGGGCGGTGACACCCTCCTGTGACAGGAAACCCTTTGTCCAGGACCCCCTTGACTGGGTTTCGGTCAGCTCCAGGGGTCCAGACATTTGTCTGTGGCAGAGGCATCCATTTTGGGGATCTTAAGGTCTTTGGAGAAATCAACCGCATTAAAGTAAAGTAACATGTCTTACCCCTCTAGAGGGGTGGAATGCCATCCCCGTCGCCAGAACTGGCGAGGGGATGGTATTCCAAAGCGTATGACACCTTACACGACATGTTTTGATAAAGCCAAACCAGAGTTGCTAAATAACCGCGAGGATTATAAGGCACTTAATAGTATATGGTATGGCATTATCCTGAAACAGCTTAGGGATTTGTTCCCGACGGCTGCAGACAGGCTCAGCTCATGCTAGAGCTCCATCTCACATAAAAACCAAGCACCCAGCCTCCAGGATTGGTGAGGCCTGTCTATAGGAGTGGCTCACAGGTTTACATGTGTCCAGATATAGGTTTAGACATAGGTATACTATATCTAAGCAAGGGGTGTGTACACCACCTTACCCCAGCTGAGTGATCAGCCAGTTGTGTCAATTTAAGAACCAGCCAGGGGTGGCAAAAGATATGCTGCAGCCCCTGGTAGGCCTTAGTGGCTCCTGTGCCCTGTGCACCTATAGTGCATTCTACAGGGGCTGACAAGGAGTCCATTTCCAATTGGTATGTGCCTATAGCACATGTGTCATTAATTTAGAGAGAGAACAGCAGGCTGGGGGTCTGATCAGCAGGCCCACAGCCTCAGTAGTCGAAAACCAGTGAAGCAAAAAGCAAAAATTTGGGGTGACCATAGGATAGCAGACCCTACTCTCCTACACAACCCCCCCCCAAACGCAGGGACATTAAACTAACCTTGACCAGGTAAGTCTTCATGTTCTAAGTGGAAGTACCTGGAGAGACCATCTGCATTACCATGGTCAGTCCCTGGGCGGTGCTCCACTGTAAAGTCCATCCCCTGTAGGGAAATGGACCACCTGAGCAGTTTGGGATTTTCACCCTTCATCTGATTAAGCCATAAGAGGGGCTTATGGTCTGTTTGCACTAGGAAGTGAGTTCCAAACAAGTAGGACCTCAACTTCTTTAATGCCCAAACCACAGCAAAGGCCTCCCTCTCAATGGCTGACCAACGTTTTTCTCTTGGGGTTAGCCTCCTGCTAATGAAAGCAATTGGCTGGTCTTGACCATCTTGATTAAGTTGTGAGAGTACAGCTCCCACCCCCAACTCAGAAGCATCTGTCTGAACAATGAACTGTTTGGAGTAGTCAGGACTCTTTAGGATAGGTGCAGAGCACATGGCCTTCTTCAGGTCTTCAAATGCCTTCTGACAGCTAACTGTCCACTGAACCTTTTTTGGCATCTTCTTGGATGTCAAGTCATTTAATGGTGTCACTATAGACCCATAGTTTTTCACAAACTTTCTGTAATACCCAGTCAGGCCCAAGAAGGCTCTGACTTGTGTCTGGGTAACTGGAGGAGCCCAGTCCTGTATGGCCTGGATTTTGCTTTCCAGTGGCTGAACCTGGCCTCCACCTACTAGGTGGCCCAGGTATACAACCTTACTCTGCCCTATCTGGCACTTTGTGGCCTTGATAGTTAGGCCTGCCTTTTGCAGGGCCTCCAAAACTTTCTTCAGGTGGATCAGGTGATCCTCCCAGGTGGAGCTAAAGACAGCAATATCATCCAGATAAGCTGCACAAAAGTCATCCAACCCAGTAAGGACTTGGTTCACCAACCTTTGAAAAGTGGCAGGTGCATTCTTCAAACCAAAGGGCATTACCACAAACTGATAATGTCCACTAGGGGTAGAGAATGCTGTTTTGGCTTTTGACTCCTCAGCTAGTCTGATTTGCCAGTAGCCAGCTGTCAGATCAAATGTGCTCAGAAACTTGGCAGAAGCCAATCTGTCAATGAGCTCATCTGCTCTTGGAATGGGGTGAGCATCTGTCCTAGTGACAGCATTGAGGCCCCTGTAATCCACGCAAAACCTCATTTCTCTCTTACCATCTTGGGTATGAGGTTTTGGCACCAGGACTACTGGGCTGGCCCATGGGCTCTCTGATGGCTCAATCACTCCAAGCTCCAACATCTTTTGCACCTCAGCCTTGATGCAATCCCTGACATGATCAGGTTGCCTGTAGATCTTATTCTTGACAGGCAGACTGTCACCAGTGTCCACAACATGGGTACACCAGTCAGTTTGGCTGGGTGTGAGTGAAAACATTTGCCTGTGAGCCTGCAAAACTTGTCTGCAGTCCCTCTGTTGCTGGTCAGTGAGGCTGCCTGCCAAGGCTACTCCATCAACTGAACCATCATCAGGGTTCTGGGAAAGCAGGTCTGGGAGAGGGTCACTCTCTTCCTCCTGTTCCCCATCTGTGGCCATGAGCAAGCTCATGTCCTCCCTGTCTACAAATGCTTTCAAGCGATTCACATGGATTACCCTGTGAGGGCTCCTGGGTGTTCCAAAGTCTACCAAGTAGGTGACTTCCCCTTTCTTCTCAATAATAGGATAGGGTCCACTCCATTTGTCTTGGAGTGCTGCTGGAGCCACTGGCTCCAGTACCCATACCTTCTGTCCTGGTTGGAACTCTACCAGTACAGCCTTTTGGTCATGCCAAGCTTTCTGCAATTCTTGGCTGGCCTCCAGGTTTTTGGATGCTCTTTCCATGTACTCAGCCATCCTGGAGCGGAGACCAAGTACATAGTCCACTATGTCTAGTTTGGGCTTTTTGAGAGGTAACTCCCATCCTTCCTTCACCAAACACAATGGACCTCTCACAGGGTGGCCAAACAAAAGTTCAAAAGGGCTGTAGCCAACCCCCTTCTGTGGGACCTCTCTGTAAGCAAAGAGCAGGCAGGGTAAAAGAATGTCCCATTTCCGCCTGAGCTTCTCTGGTAATCCCTTTATCATGCCTTTAAGGGTCTTGTTAAATCTCTCCACAAGCCCATTGCATTGTGGATGATATGGGGTGGTAAACTTATAGTTTACTCCACATTCCTTCCACATTGCTTTTAGATAGCTGGACATAAAATTTGTCCCTCTATCTGATAGTACCTCCTTAGGAAAGCCCACTCTTGAGAAAACTGCAATGAGGGCTTTTGCCACCACAGGTGCTGTGGTGGTCCTTAGGGGAATAGCCTCTGGGTACCTGGTGGCATGATCCACTACCACCAGTATGAATCTGTTCCCAGATGCTGTTTGGGGGTCCATTGGACCCACAATATCAATTCCAACTCTCTCAAAGGGGACCCCCACCACAGGTAGTGGTATTAGGGGGGCCTTTGTTGTGCCACCTGACTTACCACTGGCTTGGCAAGTGACACAGGAGCGACAAAACTCCTTGACATCCTCTGACATGTGAGGCCAGTGAAAGTGTGGAACAAGCCTGTCCCACGTCTTGTTCTGGCCTAAGTGTCCTGCAAGGGGAATATCATGGGCCAAGGTAAGGAGGAATCCCCTAAACTGCAGAGGTATCACCAACCTCCTGGTCATGCCAGGCTTGGGGGCTCTAGCCTCTGAGTAAAGGAGTCCCTCATCCCAATACACAGTATGGGTACCTTGGGCATCCCCAGCAGCCTCAGCAGCAGCCTGCTGTCTGAGGGGTTCAAGGGAAGGGCAATCTAATTGAGCCTGCCTCAGGTCTGCCCTTGAGGGTCCCCCTGTCCCCAGAAACTCAACCTGGTCAGGTTCAAGCTCCTCAGAGACAGTCTCCTCTTGGACTGCAGAATCAGTTTCCTCTGAAACCTGATCCTCAACCTGGGGCAAGGTGGAAGGCGAGGCCTTTCCTCTCTTGCTCCTTCTCTTGGGTTGTGGCTGGTCTATTGTCTCAAGATCCACCACTGGTTCAGGAAGGCACTTCTTAGCCTGAGCCCTTGTCATGGCAAGGACATGCTCTGAAATCCCTAGCATTTCTGCATGAGTCCTGTACTCCACTTCTGACCATGCTGAGCTTTCAAGGTCATTGCCTAACAGACAGTCTACTGGTAGGTCTGCACTCACCACAACTTTCTTTAGGCCATCAACCCCTCCCCAGGAGAAGTTCACAACTGCCACACTATGGGAGGTAGTGGAGTTGCTTGCATTGGTTACTAGGTAGCTCTCTCCTAGTACAATCTGTCCAGGGTCCACAAAGCCAGGGGTCACCATGGTGACACTAGCACATGTGTCCCTGTAAGCTTGAGCCAGTTTCTCATTTATTAAGGGAGTCTGCCTGTATTTGCCCAGGTTAGTGGGGCTTACTGCAGTGGGCAACTCAATGTCCACATCATACAGGAGAACTGCCTGTGTAGGGACTCTGACTAGGCCAGATCCTACTTCAATACCCAGGGTCAACCCAGCTACACCCTTGGACTGTGTTCCACCACTGCTTACTGTACTTGGGGTTGCAGTTGCTTTAGGAGCTGTAGTGGTGGGAACTGGATTTGCCTTGGTGCACTCACTGCCCCAGTGTGAAACTGATTTGCAGGTATTACACCAAGGTGTCTTTGGACCTTTGTTCTTCTTCTTCTTGTTACCATTTTGGGAACCACCCTCCTTACTATTAGTTTGGGGGCCTGAAGACTTCTGGTCTTTTTCTTTATCTTTCTGATTCTGATTACCACCCTTCTGGTCTGTTTTCTTCTGGTCACCACCTTGGTTCTGGGGTTTCTGCTTAATCCTTGTTCTGACCCATTTGTCTGCCTTCTTTCCCAATTCTTGGGGAGAGGTCAGATCAGAGTCAATAAGGTATTGATGCAACAGCTGGTTTGTACAGTTATTAAGGATCTGTTCTCTCATCATAAGATTGTACAATCCTGTATAGTCTGAAACTTTACTTCCCTGTAACCAACCCTCCAAAGCCTTAGTGGCACACTCCACAAAATCAGTCCAGTCTTGAGTCTGTGCTTTCTGGGTGTCTCTGAACAACAACCTGTATTGCTCAGTGGTTAGGCCATACCCTTCAATGAGAGCACTCTTCAAAACAGAGTAGTTTTTGGCATCCTCAGGTCTAACTGTGAGGAGCCTGTCTCTCCCTTTCTCAGAAAAGGAGTACCACAAAATTGCAGCCCACTGGTTCTCAGGAACCTGCTGTACCATGCAGGCTCTCTCAAGAGCAGTCATCCATTTGTGGATGTCATCCCCTTCTTTAAAGGGGGGCACAATCTTGGTCAGGTTTCTATTGTCATAGGCCCTGTCTTTTTCTCTTGGAAAATTGCTGCCACCAGTGACATCTAAGCCACTTAATTTCTGCTCTCTTGCCAAGGCAAGTCTAGCTTGAGCCAAGGCTACCTCCTCCCTCTCTATCTGGAGTTTGACAGCCCTCATTCTGGCCCTATGCTCTAACTTTTGAGAAGCATTCATGCCTCTCTGTGATTCCCTGGAGGCACTAGAAAGATGAGAGTCTCCTGAGGGAGATCTCACTCTTCTGTTGCCTGGGAGAATCATTTGTTGGGATCTGGGGAGGTGCTGGCCCTCTCCATTTCCCAGTAGGTCCAAGTTGGCCTGGCTAAGCCTACCAACTGGAACCTGGCTACCCTGATCCTGTACTTCTAAGTCCTCAACTTCTGAGTCCTCATCCAAGTCATCATCATCCTCCTCTTCAGGGGGATCAACTGCAGGGGGGTTCCCTCCAGTTCCTGTATCTAGGGAAGCTGCTTTTGCCCTCTCTAAGTCATCCTGTTCTAGGAGTCCTATCAGGATTAGGCAGGTGGGGCTTCTGCCCCTTTTTAACCCTCTTGCCTTGCACAAGACAATCAAGTCTCTGCGGGTTAGTTTGTCATATCCAGAAGTTGCCTGGGTAGGGTCAACTGTCACAGGACTAGACCCTGAGGCCTTTCCTGTGTCGGACATGGTTACTAGTGAGGTGTAAGTGGTGCACTTACCTACACTAAGTGTTTTCCTACTGGACCTTGCTAGTGAGTTGTAGTCAGGGGTGTGCTACTCCCTTCAACCTACAACTACTAAGTTCAGTAGAACTTAATATGCTAAGCTTTTGATTTTATATGTACCTAGAGGTACTTGATGTGATCTTTCAATTTGATATAAAGATTGCAATGGTAAAACAACAGCAAGCTCAAATCCGCACCGCTGCTCACCAATGTGAGAAGTTGGCCTGGTAGGGGATGTTTCCAATTCTGGAACCACCTACTACCTGACCAAACAATCCCCTTATGGTGTCTGGTTGTAAGTCAACCTTATTAGACAAGCTATCCTAGTGGTAGCATGGACTAAGCAGCCTAAAGGCTTAACTTAAGAGGTCGTGTTAAGCGAGCTGTTTTCCCACATACAATCCTGTAATACCAAATGAAAGGACACCACACAAGTATATATTATAAAAATATATGTGTTTATTACTAAAAACAATCCCCAGTATTCTTTATGAATAAAGGGGCACAAGCGTTAAATCAAAAGCACTGTTTAAACATACAAAGTTGCACAATTATGGATGAGGGCAGGGGGCCACTCAAACCATATACTAAACAAGTGGTATAAGAGAGGCCACTCGAACAGTGGTTAGGCCTAGGGCCTAGGGAATCGCTGGGAGCAGTCAGGACAAGCAATGCTGAAGTCGGGAATGGCCCTCGGGATTCGGGAGATGTGCGGAAAGCGCACGCATGCACCAATGTTAACCAATGGTGCGTAAAAGTCAAATAGTTAAAGTTTAAGGACACTTCCGCTGAACCTAGAGGAACAAAACTTAACACACAGACCCTAGAGGTGTGCACCAGTGTGGGAACACCGGCGGAGCAAAGTTACCTCACCCACAGGAAGTGGGTGCACAGGGTCGAAGTGGCGTCGGGTTTTGACACGCAGGCTCTTGGTGCTTGAAGCTGAAAGGGCTGCAGGCAGGGTGAAGACGAAGTGTCCGGTGGAGTCCAAGGGTGGACTCAAGTTGTAGAGTACCTGAAAGCAGAGGGGACAGAGTCTGGGTCACTCAGCAGTGACCAGGGTGGAACCAGGACGGAACCAGGCAATGTCGGGCGCAATCAGGTGGTCGTCGAGGCGCTTCTCTTCGCTGTCACGTGGGCTCTGGGGCATCTGCGACGTCCAGGAGCAGGTCACGATCTGTCCCACGCAGGCTCTCACCGTCGGTGCAGTCGGCTTCCGGTTTGGAGCAAACAAGCCTTGGTAAGAGCAATCCACGCGGGATTGGAAGATGGCGTCTCACTCGGACCAGGAAGGTCAGAGTCGGGGCTCCCTTTCAGGGGAGCTGGTGTGGATCTGGAGCAACCAGAATCACGAGTCTTCTTTGGTAGTTCGTCGGCACAGGGACCACAAGCCAGCTGGCAAGTGACCGGGCCAACGCGTTGAGCCAAATCGTGCCAAAGGGCCCCACGCAGCACTCGTCGAGTGTGGAGGGCTGAACTTCGGCTCAGGAGTAGCTCAGGGTGGGGGCTTCTCAAACCCCGGTGTACAGCTTCGAGGGTCACTCGTGGGCTGCACGGTCAGCGTCTCGTGGTCACTTCAAGATGGCGTGCCCCACGCTTCCGGTCGCCTCCACGGGTCTCAGCTTTGCAGGGACTGTGGATCGGGCTGTTAGAAGCTGGGCAGGCTTGATCTCGTCGATCTCAGTCGCTCGAGTTCCGGCGGGAACTGCAACCAAGTAGACGTCGAGGGCTGGATGGTGCCTGCTGCTGCAGGGTGGTCACTCCTTGACCACAAGGGAGATTCTTCGGGCTTCCACGTTGAGATGGAGGGCGAAGGGTCCAGAATATCGTTTCAAATGTTTCTTCCAGGAAATCTGATGTGCATTGGCACTGCTCCCACTCTTATTCGAATCTGGTGGGCGTGATTACCTGCTAGGTCCCCTCCTATGGGTGGGACCCAGGAAGTGGGTGGATACACCCCCTTCCTTTGATCCAGGCCGCCCTGGCACGAGGGCTGGAGTGCCCCAGAACCGGTTTGGCCGGATTATGCAAGGGGCAGCCTTGTGCGCCCCAGGCAGTGTCTGGTTTCTTTCAAACCTCCCTGCTACAATACACTATCTCCTGTCTGGAGGGCGGTGACACCCTCCTGTGACAGGAAACCCTTTGTCCAGGACCCCCTTGACTGGGTTTCGGTCAGCTCCAGGGGTCCAGACATTTGTCTGTGGCAGAGGCATCCATTTTGGGGATCTTAAGGTCTTTGGAGAAATCAACCGCATTAAAGTAAAGTAACATGTCTTACCCCTCTAGAGGGGTGGAATGCCATCCCCGTCGCCAGAACTGGCGAGGGGATGGTATTCCAAAGCGTATGACACCTTACACGACATGTTTTGATAAAGCCAAACCAGAGTTGCTAAATAACCGCGAGGATTATAAGGCACTTAATAGTATATGGTATGGCATTATCCTGAAACAGCTTAGGGATTTGTTCCCGACGGCTGCAGACAGGCTCAGCTCATGCTAGAGCTCCATCTCACATAAAAACCAAGCACCCAGCCTCCAGGATTGGTGAGGCCTGTCTATAGGAGTGGCTCACAGGTTTACATGTGTCCAGATATAGGTTTAGACATAGGTATACTATATCTAAGCAAGGGGTGTGTACACCACCTTACCCCAGCTGAGTGATCAGCCAGTTGTGTCAATTTAAGAACCAGCCAGGGGTGGCAAAAGATATGCTGCAGCCCCTGGTAGGCCTTAGTGGCTCCTGTGCCCTGTGCACCTATAGTGCATTCTACAGGGGCTGACAAGGAGTCCATTTCCAATTGGTATGTGCCTATAGCACATGTGTCATTAATTTAGAGAGAGAACAGCAGGCTGGGGGTCTGATCAGCAGGCCCACAGCCTCAGTAGTCGAAAACCAGTGAAGCAAAAAGCAAAAATTTGGGGTGACCATAGGATAGCAGACCCTACTCTCCTACAACAGACAAATGTCTGGACCCCTGCAGTTGACCGAAACTCAACCAAATGGGTCCTGGACAAAGGGTTTCCTGTCACAGGAGGGTGTCACCGCTCTCCAGACAGGAGATAGTGGATTGTAGCAGGGAGGTTTGAAAGAAACCAGACACTGCTTGGGGCGCACAAGGCTGCCCCTTGCATAATCCGGCCAAACCGGTTCTGGGGCACTCCAGCCCTCGTGCCAGGGCGGCCTGGATCAAAGGAAGGGGGTGTATCCACCCACTTCCTGGGTCCCACCCATAGGAGGGGACCTAGTAGGTAATCACGCACCCCAGATTCGAATAAGAGTGGGAGCAGTGCCAATGCACATCAGATTTCCTGGAAGAAACATTTGAAACGAAATTCTGGACCCTTCGCCCTCCATCTCAACGTGGAAGCCCGAAGAATCTCCCTTGTGGTCAAGGAGTGACCACCCTGCAGCAGCAGGCACCATCCAGCCCTCGACGTCTACTTAGTTGCAGTTCCCGCCGGAACTCGAGCGACTGAGATTGACGAGATCAAGCCTGCCTGCCTTCTAACAGCCCGATCCACAGTCCCTCCAAAGCTGAGACCCGTGGAGGCGACCGGAAGCGTGGGGCACGCCATCTTGAATTGACCACGAGACGCTGACCGTGCAGCCCACGAGTGATCCTCGAAGCTGTGCACCGGGGTTTGAGAAGCCCCCACCCTGAGCTGCTCCTGAGCCGAAGTTCAGCCCTCCACACTCGACGAGTGCTGCGTGGGGCCCTTTGGCTCTATTTGGCTCAACGCGTTGGCCCGGTCACTTGCCAGCTGGCTAGTGGTCCCTGTGCCGACGAAACGACTAAGAAGACTCGTGAATCTGGTTGCTCCAGATCCACACCAGCTCCCCTGAAAAGGAGCCCCGACTCTGACCTTCCTGGTCCGAGTGAGAAGCAATCTTCTGATCCCGCGTGGATCGCTCTTGCCAAGGCTTGTTTGCTCCAAACTTGAAGCCGACTGCACCGACGGTGAGAGCCTGCGTGGGACAGATCGTGACCTGCTCCTGGACGTCGCAGATGCCCCAGAGCCCACGTGACAGCGGAGAGAAGCTCCTCGACGACCACCTGATTGCGCCCGACATTGCCTGGTTCCGTACTGGTCACTGCTGAGTGACCCAGACTCTGTCCCCTCTGCTTTCAGGTACTCTTCGACTTGAGTCCACCCTTGGACTCCACCGGACACTTCATCTTTAACCCGCCTGCAGCCCTTTCAGCTCCAAGCACCAAGAGCCTGCGTGTCAGAACCCGACGCCACTTCGACCCTGTGCACCCACTTCCTGTGGGTGAGGTAACTTTGCTCCGCCGGTGTTCCCACACTGGTGCACACCTCTAGGGTCTGTGTGTTAAGTTTTGTTCCTCTAGGTTCAGCGGAAGTGTCCTTTAACTTTAACTTTACAACTTTTACGCACCATTGGTTAACATTGGTGCGTGCGTGCGCTTCCCGCACCTCTCCCGAATCCCGAGGGCCATTCCCGACTTCAGCATTGCTTGTCCTGACTGCTCCCAGCGATTCCCTAGGCCCTAGGCCTAACCACTGCTCGAGTGGCCTCTCTTATACCACTTGTTTAGTATATGGTTTGAGTGGCCCCCTGCCCTCATCCATAATTGTGCAACTTTGTATGTTTAAACAGTGCTTTTGATTTAACGCTTGTGCCCCTTTATTCATAAAGAATACTGGGGATTGTTTTTAGTAATAAACACATATATTTTTATAATATATACTTGTGTGGTGTCCTTTCATTTGATATTACAGGATTGTATGTGGTAAAACAGCTCGCTTAACACGACCTCTTAAGTTAAGCCTTTAGGCTGCTTAGTCCATGCTACCCCTAGGATAGCTTGTCTAATAAGGTTGACTTACAACCAGACACCATAAGGGATTGTTTGGTCAGGTAGTAGGTGGTTCCAGAATTGGAAACATCCCCTACCAGGCCAACTTCTCACATTGGTGAGCAGCGGTGCAGATTTGAGCTTGCTGTTGTTTTACCATTGCAATCTTTGTATCAAATTGAAAGATCACATCAAGTACCTCTAGGTACATATAAAATCAAAAGCTTAGCATATTAAGTTCTACTGAACTTAGTAGTTGTAGGTTGAAGGGATTAGCACACCCTGACTACAACTCACTAGTAAGGTACAGTAGGAAAACACTTAGTGTAGGTAGGTGCATCACTTACACCACACTAGAGTCATGTCTGACACAGGAAAAGCCTCAGGGTCTGCTCCTGTGACAGTTGACCTTACCCAGGCAACTTCCAGCTATGACAAACTAACCCGAAGGGACTTGATTGCCTTGTGCAAATCAAGAGGGTTAAAAAGGGGCAGAAGTCCCACCTGCCAAATCCTGATAGACATCCTAGAACAGGATGACTTAGAGAAGGTGAATGGAATTCCCTTACAGTCAGGAAGTGGAGAGAAACCCCCTGTAACTGACACCCCTCAGGAGGAAGATGGAGAGGAGGGGGAGGAGGACTCAGATGTTGAGGACACCGAAGATCAGGATCAGAGGGGTAGCCAGGTCCTAGTTGCCAGGCTTAACCAGGCCAACTTAGACCTACTGGGAAATGGAGAGGGCCAGCACCTCCCCAGATCCCACAGTCTTATTCTCCCAGGCAACAGAAGAGTGAGATCTCCCTCAGGGGACTCTCATATTTCTAGTGCCTCCAGAGAATCTGAGAGAGGTATGACTGCCTCTCAAAAGACTGAGCATAGGGCCAGAATGAGGGCTGTCAGACTCCAAATAGAGAGGGAGGAGGTAGCCCTGGCTCAAGCTAAACTTACCTTGGCTCAAGCTAGATTTACCTTGGCAAGAGAGCAGAAATTAAGTGGCTTAGATGAAACTGGTGGCAGCAATTTTCCAAGAGAAAAAGACAGGGGCTATGACAATAGAAACCTGACAAAAATTGTGCCCCCCTTTAAAGAAGGGGATGACATCCACAAATGGATGACTGCTCTGGAGAGAGCCTGCATGGTACAGCAGGTTCCTCAAGATCAGTGGGCTGCAATTTTATGGTACTCCTTTTCTGAGAAAGGGAGGGACAGGCTCCTCACAGTTAGACCTGAGGATGACAAAAACGACTCTGTTTTGAAGAGTGCTCTTATTGAAGGGTTTGGCCTAACCACTGAGCAATACAGGTTGTTGTTCAGAGACACCCAAAAAGCACAGACTCAAGACTGGACTGATTTCGTTGAGTGTGCCACTAAGGCTTTGGAGGGTTGGTTGCAGGGAAGTAAAGTTTCAGACTATACAGGATTGTACAATCTTATAATGAGAGAACAGATCCTTAATAACTGTACAAACCAGCTGTTGCATCAATACCTTATTGACTCTGATCTGACCTCTCCCCAAGAATTGGGAAAGAAGGCGGACAAATGGGTCAGAACAAGGATTAAGCAGAAACCCCAGAACCAAGGTGGTGACCAGAAGAAAACAGACAAGAAGGGTGGTAATCAGAAAGATAAAGAAAAAGACCAGAAGTCTTCAGGCCCCCAAACTAATAGTAAGGAGGGTGGTTCCCAAAATGGAAACAAGAAGAAGAAGAACAAAGGTCCAAAGACACCTTGGTGTAATACCTGCAAATCAGTTTCACACTGGGGCAGTGAATGCACCAAGGCAAATCCAGTCCCCACCACTCCAGCTCCTAAAGCAACTGCAACCCCAAGTACAGTAAGCAGTGGTGGAACACAGTCCAAGGGTGTAGCTGGGTTGACCCTGGGTATTGAAGTAGGATCTGGCCTAGTCAGAATCCCTACACAGGCAGTTCTCCTGTATGATGTGGACATTGAGTTGCCCACTGCAGTAAGCCCCAGTAACCTGGGCAAATACAGACAGACTCCCTTAATTAATGAGAAACTGGCTCAAGCTTACAGGGACACATGTGCCAGTGTCACAATGGTGACACCTGACTTTGTGGACCCTGGACAGATTGTACTAGGTGAGAGCTACCTAGTAACCAATGCAAGCAACTCCACTACTTCCCATAGTGTGGCAGTTGTGAACTTCTCCTGGGGAGGGGTTGATGGCCTAAAGAAGGTTGTGGTGAGTGCAGACCTACCAGTAGACTGTCTGTTAGGAAATGACCTTGAAAGCTCAGCATGGTCAGAAGTGGAGTACAGGACTCATGCAGAAATGCTAGGGATTTCAGAGCATGTCCTTGCCATGACAAGGGCTCAGGCTAAGAAGTGCCTTCCTGAACCAGTGGTGGATCTTGAAACAATAGACCAGCCACAACCCAAGAGAAGGAGCAAGAGAGGAAAGGCTCAGCCTTCCACCTTGCCCCAGGTTGAGGATCAGGTTTCAGAGGAAACTGATTCTGCAGTCCAAGAGGAGACTGTCTCTGAGGAGCTTGAACCTGACCAGGTTGAGTTTCTGGGGACAGGGGGACCCTCAAGGGCAGACCTGAGGCAGGCTCAATTAGATTGCCCTTCCCTTGAACCCCTCAGACAGCAGGCTGCTGCTGAGGCTGCTGGGGATGCCCAAGGTACCCATACTGTGTATTGGGATGATGGACTCCTTTACTCAGAGGCTAGAGCCCCCAAGCCTGGCATGACCAGGAGGTTGGTTATACCTCTGCAGTTCAGGGGGTTCCTCCTTACCTTGGCCCATGATATTCCCCTTGCAGGACACTTAGGCCAGAACAAGACGTGGGACAGGCTTGTTTCACACTTTCACTGGCCTCACATGTCAGAGGATGTCAAGGAGGTTTGTCGCTCCTGTGTCACTTGCCAAGCCAGTGGTAAGTCAGGTGGCACAACAAAGGCCCCCCTAATACCACTACCTGTGGTGGGAGTTCCCTTTGAAAGAGTTGGAATTGATATTGTGGGTCCAATGGACCCCCAAACAGCATCTGGGAACAGATTCATACTGGTGGTAGTGGATCATGCCACCAGGTATCCAGAGGCTATTCCCCTAAGGACCACCACAGCCCCTGTGGTGGCAAAGGCCCTCATTGCAGTTTTCTCAAGAGTGGGCTTTCCTAAGGAGGTACTATCAGATAGAGGCACGAATTTTATGTCTAGCTATCTGAAAGCAATGTGGAAGGAATGTGGAGTAAACTATAAGTTTACCACCCCATATCATCCACAATGCAATGGGCTTGTGGAGAGATTTAACAAGACCCTAAAAGGCATGATAAAAGGATTACCAGAGAAGCTCAGGCGGAAATGGGACATTCTTTTACCCTGCCTGCTCTTTGCTTACAGAGAGGTCCCACAGAAGGGGGTTGGCTACAGCCCTTTTGAACTTGTTGAACCTGTTTACAGACATGACAATAAGGCTTTTTCTCTGTTGAAGAAGTGTCTTGGGACCCACCCCCATTCTTGGAGTTTTGGGGCCCTGTGGAAGTCTTTTCTTTATTTTTATCCCCACCCTTATCTTGAGGCTTGGTAGACTCCTTCTTCTGGTTACTGTCCTGATTCTTATGCCTAATCCTGGTTCTGACCCACTTGTCTGCCTTCTTTCCCAATTCTTGGGGAGAGGTCAGATCAGAGTCCACCAGGTGCTGGTGTAAGAGCTGGTTCTGACAATTACTTAGGATCTGCTCCCTCATAATCAAATTATACAATCCTGTAAAGTCATGTTCTTTGCTGCCATGTAGCCAACCCTCCAGAGCCTTAGTTGCACAATCAACAAAATCAGTCCAGTCCTGAGTCTGTGTCTTCTGGGTGTCTCTGAACTTCAACCTGTACTGTTCAGTGGTTAAGCCAAACCCATCTATTAGGACACTCTTCAGGACTGTGAGAAGTTGGCCTGATAGGTGATGTTTCCAATTCTGGAACCACCGGTTATCAGACCAAACAATCCCTTATGGTGTCTGGTTGCAAGTCAACCTTATTAGACAAGCTATCCTAGGGGTAGCATGGACTAAGCAGCCTAAAGGCTTAACTTAAGAGGTCGTGTTAAGCGAGCTGTTTTACCACATACAATCCTGTAATATCAAATGAAAGGACACCACACAAGTATATATTATAAAAATATATGTATTTATTACTAAAAACAATGCCCAGTATTCTTTATGAATAAAGGGGCACAAGCGTTAAATCAAAAGCACAGTTTAAACATACAAAGTTGACAATTATAGATGAGGGCGGGGGGCCACTCAAACCATATACTAAACAAGTGGTATAAGAGATACCAATCGAACAGTGGTTAGGCCTAGGGCCTAGGGAATCGCTGGGAGCAGTCGGGACAAGCAGTGCTGAAGTCGGGAAAAGCCCGCGGGATTCGGGTGCAGTGCGGAAAGCGCACGCATGCACCAATGTTAACCAATGGTGCGTAAAAGTTGTAGAGTTAAAGTTTAAGGACACTTCCGCTGAACCTAGAGGAACAAAACTTAAGACACAGACCCTAGAGATGTGTACCAGTGTGGGAACATCGGCGGAGCAAAGTTACCTCACCCACAGGAAGCGGGTGCACAGGGTCGAAGTTGAGTCGGGTTTCGTCACGCAGGCTCTTGGTGCTTGAAGCTGAAAGGGCTGCAGGCGGGGTGAAAGAGAAGTGTCCGGTGGAGTCCAAGGGTGGACTCGAGTCGAAAAGTACCTGAAAGCAGAGGGGACAGAGTCTGGGTCACTCAGCAGTGACCAGGGTGGAACCAGGACGGAACCAGGCAATGTCGGGCGCAATCAGGTGGTCGTCGAGGAGCTTCTCTCCGCTGTCACGTGGGCTCTGGGGCATCTGCGACGTCCAGGAGCGGGTCACGATCTGTCCCACGAGGGCTCTCACCGTCGGCGCAGTCGGCTTCAAGTTTGGAGCAAACAACACTTGGCAAGAGCAATCCACGCGGAACCGGGAGATTGCTTCTCACTCGAACCAGGAGGGTCAGAGTGGGGGCTCCTTTTCAGGGGAGCTGGTGCAGATCTGGAGCAACCAGAGTTGCAGGTCGAATTTCAAAGTTCGTCGGTACAGGGGCCACTAGCCGGCTGGCAAGTGACCGGGCCAACGTGTTGAGCCAAATGGAGCAGAAGGGCCCCACGCAGCACTCGTCGAGTGTGGAGGGCTGAACTTCGGTGCAAGAGTG
Source organism: Lissotriton helveticus (assembly GCF_964261635.1). Taxonomy (NCBI): domain Eukaryota; kingdom Metazoa; phylum Chordata; class Amphibia; order Caudata; family Salamandridae; genus Lissotriton; species Lissotriton helveticus. The sequence goes on along the minus strand of NW_027611728.1, from coordinate 965,407 downwards.
GCTCAGGGTTGGGGCTTCTCAAACCCCGGTGTACAGCTTCGAGGGTCACTCGTGGGCTGCACGGTCAGCATCTTGTGGTCAATTCAAGATGGCATGCCCCACGCTTCTGGTCGCCTCCACGGGTCTCAGCTCTGCAGGGACTGTGGATCGGGCTGTTGGAAGGCAGGCAAGCTTGATCTCGTCGATCTCTGTCGCTTGAGTTCCGGCAGGAATTGCGACAAAGCAGACGTCGGTGGCTGGATGGTGCCTGTTTGCACAGGGTGGTCACTCCTTGACCACAAGGGAGATTCTTCAGTCTTCTACGTTGAGTAGGATGTCGAAGGGTCCAGAGTTTCGTTTCTTATGTTTCATCAGGAAATCTGAAGTGCATTGGCACTGCTCCCAGTCTTATACTAATTTTGGGGGCTGGATTACCTGCTAGGTCCCCTCCTATGGGTGGGACCCAGGAAGTGGGTGGATACACCCCCTTCCTTTGATCCAGGCCGCCCTGGCATGAGGGCTGGAGTGCCCCAGAACCGGTTTGGCCTGATTATACAAGGGGCAGCCTTGTGCGCCCCAGGCAGTGTCTGGTTTCTTTCAGACCTCCCTGCTACAATCCACTATCTCCTGTCTGGAGGGTGGTAACACCCCCCTGCGACAGGAAACCCTTTGTCCAGGCCCCATTTGGCTGAGTTTCGGTCAGCTTCAGGGGGTCAGACTCTTGTCTGTGGCAGAGGCATCCATTTTGTGGATCTAAGGTCCTTTTAGAAATTAACCGCATTTAAGTAAAGTAACATGTCTTACCCCTCTAGAGGGGTGGAATGCTATCCCCATCGCCAGAACTGGCGAGGGGATAGTATTCCAAATCGTATTACACCTTACACGACATGTTTTGATAAAGCCAAACCAGAGTTGCTATATAACCGCAAGGATTATAATGCACTTAAGAGTATATGGTATGGCATTATCCTGAAACAGCTTAGGGAGTTGTTCCCGACAGCTGCAGACAGGCTCAGCTCATGCTAGAGCTCCATCTCACATTAAACCACGCACTCTGCCTCCAGGATTGATGAGGCCTTCCATAGGAGTGGCTCACAGGTTTATATGTGTCCAGATATAGGTTTAGATATAGGTATACTATATCTAAGTAAGGGGTGATTACACCACCTTACCCCAGCTGAGTGATCAGCCAGTTGTGTCAATTTAAGAACCAGCCAGGGGTGGCAAAATATATGCTGCAGCCCCTGGTAGGCCTTGGTGGCCCCTATGCCCTGGGCACCTATAGTGCATTATACAGGGGCTGACAAGGAGTCCATTTCCAATTGTGGTATGTACCTAGGGTACATGGAATCCATTTTACAGAGAGAGCAGATGGCCTGGGGCCCTGATTAGCAGGGAACCAGGTCAACTAAGTCAAAAAACCAGCTAAACACAGGCAAAAAATCTGGGGTAACCATAGTCAGGTAGCCACCTTCCTACAAGGACTTTGTAATTGTTTGCATCCTCATGTCTAACAGTGAGGAGCTTATCTCTCCCTTTCTCTGAAAAGGAGTACCATAAGATTGCTGCCCACTGTTCCTCAGGAACCTGCTGTACCATGCAGGCTCTCTCAAGAGCAGTTATCCACTTGTGGATGTCATCCCCTTCCTTGTAGGGGGGCACAATCTTTGTCAGGTTTCTACTATCATAGGACCTGGGTTTCTCTTTAGGAATATTGCTGCCACCAGTGGCATCTAAGCCACACAATTTGTGCTCTCTTGCCAAGGCAAGTCTAGCTTGAGCCAAGGCTACCTCCTCCCTCTCTATTTGGAGTTTGACAGCCCTCATTCTGGACCTATGCTCTATCTTCTGAGAGGCAGTCATACCTCTCTGAGATTCTCTTGAGGCACTAGAAATATGAGAGTCCCCTGAGGGAGATCTCACTCTTCTGTTGCCTGGGAGAATGATATGGTGGGATCTGGGGAGGTGCTGGCCCTCTCCATTTCCCAGTAGGTCTAAGTTGGCCTGGTTAAGCCTGGCAACTAGGACCTGGCTACCCCTCTGATCCTGATCTTCTGGGTCCTCTACATCTGAGTCCTCCTCCTCCTCTTCTTCCTCCTCTTCTCCTTCCTCTGGAGGGGTATCAGTTACAGGGGGGTTCACTCCATCTCCTGACTCTAAGGGAACTTCATTCGCCTTCTCTAAGTCATCCTGTTCTAGAATGGCTATCAGGATAGGACATGTGGGACTTCTGCCCCTTTTTAACCCTCTTGATATGCACAAGGCAATCAAGTCCTTTCGGGTTAATTTGTCATAGCTGGAAGTTGCCTTGGTAAGGTCAACTGTCACAGGAGCAGACCCTGAGGCTTTTCCTGTGTCAGACATGACTACTAGTGAGGTGTAAGTGGTGCACTTACCTACACTAAGTGTTTTCCTACTGTACCTCGCTAGTGAGTTGTAGTCAGGGTGTGCTAATCCCTTTAATCTACAACTACTAAGTTCAGTAGAACTTAAATATGCTAAGCTTTTGATTTATATGTACCTTGAGGTACTTGATGTGATCTTTCAATTTGATAAAAGATTGCAATGGTAAAACAACAGCAAGCTCAAATCCCACCGCTGCCACCAATGTGAGAAGTTGGCCTGATAGGTGATGTTTCCAATTCTGGAACCACCGGTTATCAGACCAAACAATCCCTTATGGTGTCTGGTTGTAAGTCAACCTTGTTAGACAAGCTATCCTAGGGGTAGCATGGACTAAGCAGCCTAAAGGCTTAACTTAAGAGGTCGTGTTAAGCGAGCTGTTTTACCATATACAATCCTGTAATATCAAATGAAAGGACACCACACAAGTATATATTATAAAAATATATGTATTTATTACTAAAAACAATCCCCAGTATTCTTTATGAATAAAGGGGCACAAGCGTTAAATCAAAAGCACAGTTTAAACATACAAAGTTGCACAATTATGGATGAGGGCGGGGGGCCACTCTAACCATATACTAAACAAGTGGTATAAGAGATACCAATCGAACAGTGGTTAGGCCTAGGGCCTAGGGAATCGCTGGGAGCAGTCGAGACAAGCAATGCTGAAGTCGGGAGAGGCCCATGGGATTCGGGAGCAGTGCGGAAAGCGCACGCGTGCACCAATGTTAACCAATGGTGCGTAAAAGTTGTAAAGTTAAAGTTTAAGGACACTTCCGCTGAACCTAGAGGAACAAAACTTAAGACACAGACCCTAGAGATGTGTACCAGTGTGGGAACACCGGCGGAGCAAAGTTACCTCACCCACAGGAAGCGGGTGCACAGGGTCGAAGTTGAGTCGGGTTTCGTCACGCAGGCTCTTGGTGCTTGGAGCTGAAAGGGCTGCAGGCGGGGTGAAAGAGAAGTGTCCGGTGGAGTCCAAGGGTGGACTCGAGTCGAAAAGTACCTGAAAGCAGAGGGGACAGAGTCTGGGTCACTCAGCAGTGACCAGGGTGGAACCAGGACGGAACCAGGCAATGTCGGGTGCAATCAGGTGGTCGTCAAGGAGCTTCTCTCCGCTGTCACGTGGGCTCTGGGGCATCTGCGACGTCCAGGAGTGGTTCACGATCTGTCCCACAAGGGCTCTCACCGTCGGCGCAGTCGGCTTCAAGTTTGGAGCAAACAACACTTGGCAAGAGCAATCCATGCGGAACCGGGAGATTGCTTCTCACTCGAACCAGGAGGGTCAGAGTGGGGGCTCCTTTTCAGGGGAGCTGGTGCATATCTGGAGCAACCAGATTTGCAGGTCGAATTTCAAAGTTCGTCGGTACAGGGGCCACTAGCCGGCTGGCAAGTGACCGGGCCAACGCGTTGAGCCAAATGGAGCAGAAGGGCCCCACGCAGCACTCGTCGAGTGTGGAGGGCTGAACTTCAGTGCAAGAGTGGCTCAGGGTTGGGGCTTCTCAAACCCCGGTGTACAGCTTCGAGGGTCACTCATGGGCTGCACGGTCAGCGTCTCGTGGTCAATTAAAGATGGCGTGCCCCACGCTTCCGGTCGCATCCACGGGTCTCTGCTCTGCAGGGACTGTGGATCGGGCTGTTGGAAGGCAGACAAGCTTGATCTCGTCGATCTCTGTCGCTCGGGTTCCGGCGGGAACTGCAACAAAGCAGATGTCGATGGCTGGATGGTGCCTGTTTGCACAGGGTGGTCACTCCTTGACCACAAGGGAGATTCTTCAGTCTTCTACGTTGAGTAGGATGTCGAAGGGTCCAGAGTTTTGTTTCTTATGTTTCATCAGGAAATCTAAAGTGCATTGGCACTGCTCCCAGTCTTATACTAATTTGGGGGGCTGGATTACCTGCTAGGTCCCCTCCTATGGGTGGGACCCAGGAAGTGGGTGGATACACCCCCTTCCTTTGATCCAGGCCGCCCTGGCACGAGGGCTGGAGTGCCCCAGAACTGGTTTGACCGGATTATGCAAGGGGCAGCCTTGTGCGCCCCAAGCAGTGTCTGGTTTCTTTCAAACCTCCCTGCTACAATCCACTATCTCCTGTCTGGAGGGTGGTAACACCCCCCTGCGACAGGAAACCCTTTGTCCAGGCCCCATTTGGCTGAGTTTCGGTCAGCTGCAGGGGGTCAGACTCTTGTCTGTGGCAGAGGCATCCATTTTGTGGATCTAAGGTCCTTTTAGAAATTAACCGCATTTAAGTAAAGTAACATGTCTTACCCCTCTAGAGGGGTGGAATGCTATCCCCGTCGACAGAACACCTTACACAACATGTTTTGATAAAGCCAAACCAGAGTTGCTATATAACCGCGAGGATTATAAGGCACTTAAGAGTATATGGTATGGCATTATCCTGAAACAGCTTAGGGAGTTGTTCCCGACAGCTGCAGACAGGCTCAGCTCATGCTAGAGCTCCATCTCACATTAAACCATGCACTCTGCCTCCAGGATTGATGAGGCCTTCCATAGGAGTGGCTCACAGGTTTATATGTGTCCAGATATAGGTTTAGATATAGGTATACTATATCTAAGTAAGGGGTGATTACACCACCTTACCCCAGCTGAGTGATCAGCCAGTTGTGTAAATTTAAGAACCAGCCAGGGGTGGCAAAAGATATGCTGCATCCCCTGGTAGGCCTTGGTGGCTCCTATGCCCTGGGCACCTATAGTGCATTATACAGGGGCTGACAAGGAGTCCATTTTCAATTGTGGTATGTACCTAGGGTACATGGAATCCATTTTACAGAGAGAGCAGATGGCCTGGGGCCCTGATTAGCAGGGAACCAGGTCAACTAAGTCAAAAAACCAGCTAAACACAGGCAACAAATCTGGGGTAACCATAGTCAGGTAGCCACCTTCCTACAGTGTCTAGTGGGGAAGTACCACTTCTAGACATGGCTGTACGTGTGCTGTTATGTTATGTTATGTTGTTATGTTAAGTAGCTTTTATATAGCGTACGGCTACATCCAGCAATTTGGCCGCAACAGGGTCGTCCGCCGTGTCAAGGTGGAAGTTGAAATCACCGGCCACAACACAATGCTGTGTGGTCAGCGCCAGCTCAGAGACGGCTGTCTGCAGATCCTCCAAAAAGGAACCCACCGGGCCTGGTGGTCTATAAACCAACAACCCCTTCAAGGCCTGACCTGGGGACAGTCTGAGCGTGAAGGCGAGCGACTCGGCATTCCCAATGGAGTTCAGGGGAAGCACCGAGCAGGAGACGCTCTTTTTCACCACAACCGCCACTCCCCCTCCCCTGCCCTTAACTCTGTCCTGCCGGAAGATATTGTACGCAGGAGGAATGGCTGAGAAGACGTCCGGATTGGAAGCCTCTCCCAGCCAAGTTTCGGTCAGTAGCAAGCACAGGGGATTTTCCCTGACCAGAAGATCGTAAATGTGCAGGGCGTGGCGCCCTACCGACCTCGTGTTCAGCAGCAGGCAAAGATGCTTCACGCCAGCTGTTGCCGGGTGAGGAACCGTAGCACAAATCCAGGAAGGCGTCCAACCACAGCCCGGACAGCGTCGTTTGCCCCTAAACCGCCCCGGGAAAATGGAGCGGCAAGAGCTAGAATGGCCCCGCATGTCCCGCAATGACGCAGAGGAATAGCAAATCATCTCAGCCAGAGTATTGCCGGACCGGGGTCCCCCGCCGCCCCGACGCCTCCGGGACGCTGACGGGCGCAGACGGGCAGGACTCCGGCACGACTCAGGCTAAGCGAGGGCGTCCACCTGCGCGTCACGCTGCGCGTGAGGGAGCGACTTTAAGTAGGCGCTCCAATCAAGCCTGAGCGTGCGAGTCCGCTCCAAGATGGCGGCCGCCGCTGGCTGAAGTAGCCCAAACAAAGATGGCGCCCAAAATGACCCCCAGGACCCGGACCCACCAAAGTGGTGGTGCTTGGCAGGCAGAAAATGCCGTTTTTAAAGTGCAGGTAAGGGGAGAAGGGGGCGCTGGCAGCAAGCAGGCAGGCTAAAATCAGGGAAGAATGAAACAGAAAAACGAACCCAAATGCAAAACAGGATGTTTTAAAAAGTACTCGGCGCTAGTAGCAGCGCGAGCGCGGCGAAGTGGTAGATGGTCTAACCAGCACCATGCTAGAGCCTGCCTTAAGTAGGCGCTCCAATCAAGCCTGAGCGTGCGAGTCCGCTCCAAGATGGCGGCCGCCGCTGGCTGAAGTAGCCCAAACAAAGATGGCGCCCAAAATGACCCCCAGGACCCGGACCCACCAAAGTGGTGGTGCTTGGCAGGCAGAAAATGCCGTTTTTAAGGTGCAGGTAAGGGGAGAAGGGGGCACTGGCAGCAAGCAGGCAGGCTAAAATCAGGGAAGAATGAAACAGAAAAACGAACCCAAATGCAAAACAGGAAGTTTTAAAAAGTACTCGGCGCTAGTAGCAGCGCGAGCGCGGCGAAGTGGTAGATGGTCTAACCAGCACCACGCTAGAGCCCGCCTTAAGTAGGCGCTCCAATCAAGCCTGAGCGTGCGAGTCCGCTCCAAGATGGCGGCCGCCGCTGGCTGAAGTAGCCCAAACAAATATGGCGCCCAAAATGACCCCCAGGACCCGGACCCACCAAAGTGGTGGTGCTTGGCAGGCAGAAAATGCCGTTTTTAAGGTGCAGGTAAGGGGAGAAGGGGGCGCTGGCAGCAAGCAGGCAGGCTAAAATCAGGGAAGAATGAAACAGAAAAACGAACCCAAATGCAAAACAGGAAGTTTTAAAAAGTACTCGGCGCTAGTAGCAGCGCGAGCGCGGCGAAGTGGTAGATGGTCTAACCAGCACCACGCTAGAGCCCGCCTTCAGTAGGCGCTCCAATCAAGCCTGAGCGTGCGAGTCCGCTCCAAGATGGCGGCCGCCGCTGGCTGAAGTAGCCCAAACAAAGATGGCGCCCAAAATGACCCCCAGGACCCGGACCCACCAAAGTGGTGGTGCTTGGCAGGCAGAAAATGCCGTTTTTAAGGTGCAGGTAAGGGGAGAAGGGGGCGCTGGCAGCAAGCAGGCAGGCTAAAATCAGGGAAGAATGAAACAGAAAAACGAACCCAAATGCAAAACAGGAAGTTTTAAAAAGTACTCGGCGCTAGTAGCAGCGCTAGTAGCAGCGCCAGCGCGGCGAAGTGGTAGATGGCTGTGAGGGTGCTGGTGTGTGATTGGCTGGAGTTGGCTGGGATACCAGGATCCAGGATGTCTGGATGGGTCTGCCCAGTGGTGAGTGCTCAGATCAGCATGCTGATGTGAGGGGAGGGCTGCACCTGGTTCCTGATGGGGCTGGGCTTTCCCCACACAATGCTGGCCCCGCCCCCTGTGGTGCGTCTAACGACCCTAGCCCTGCCAGTGAATAGAGTGAGGTGATGAGCACATCAAGGGTGCTCCAAAACCAGCTGTGACTGTTTTCTCCCCCACCCTGCACCTACAGACAAAGGAATGTGGTGCATAAAAATGGGGCTGTGTCGCCACACAAACTGTTCTCTGCCAGGATCCTGCCTGAGGGGGCTGCTGCTGTTGCTGGGGCCAGGAAGACCGCCACTTGGATTATCTCCCTGCCTGGAGACCCAGTGAGCTGGCTCTGGGCCCAGCCTTGCCCCCTGCCTGCTTTAAGGAACTTTGCTGTGCCCCTAGCGCTTGGGAGCGCTGTGCCTGCACCCCTAGCGCTGAGAGCGCTGCGAATCGTCTTTGAGCGCTGGGAGCGCTTTACTTTCCCTTTTCGTGGCTGCCCACGCCACTTTTTGCCGATTTGACAGTCCCCTGGCAGGTGCCCACCCTGCCAAGGACCTTGTGCTTTACCCTGTCACGAGCGCTTTGGGAGCGCTTTATTGAGCTTAAGGCCGGTGCCCACCCGGCATTGCCCTGTGAAGTTTTCCCCGTCGCCGCCCGGCCGTACAGGAAGTCAGGCAGGCCGTGACCTCATTCCCCAGGCCGCGCTCTGATTGGCTGCCAGCCCGGGACAGGAAGGAGGGAGCCGGAAGCTACCGGGAGCCGACCCTGGGATCCGGTGCACTCACCCAGGAGAGAGAGAAGCCTTCTGTCCAGCAGCGGGGGCCCCGTGGTGTGGGGAGAGCCCCGCAGCTGCCGAGGAAGAGAAGGAGCCTGGAGACCCGGGGAGTGCCCGCCAGAAACTGGGTAAGTGGGGCTCGGTGTTCCCGACTAGGGAGGAGGGCGTCGGGGCACATTGCCGGTGCCCGCCCTCCCCTCCAGTACCAGGGCTTTGTTGTCAAAGAGCCCGAGAGGCCCCGGGGGGGCCTCCCTGCAGATTTGAGCCCCGGGCAGGCTCCTACGTTACTGGGGCATTTCTTCAGGGCCGCGAGAGGCTCTGGGTGGCATCATTTCCTTTCGAGTCCCCCGAAGAGGGACTCCAACGCCCAGAGCCATTTGTTCTCTTGAGTCCCGGAGGGACTCCAACGGCCGTATTTTGTGTATGAGCCTGAAAGGCTCAAGGGGGCATTTTGATTTACTGAGAGCCCACGAGGGGCTCAGGCGCCACAAGTATCTTTGAGAGCCCAGAGAGGCTCAGGGGCCATTTGTTTATTCAGAGCCCAGCGAGGCTCCAAAAAGGGGACAGTCATTTCTACAGAGCCTGTGACACTCAGTAACACCAGCAAGTAGCAAACACAGTAAAACATTTTGGCCTGTATCTTTCCGCCGTCTTTGTAAGCCTGTGACACTGTGAGTTTCAGGAATTCCACTAGCAGCACTAAAGGTGGACTCACTACTAGTACATACATAGTCAGATAGTACTAAAAAATGCCTTTTTTACTTTTTTTCTCTTGTTTTGCAAAAGAAATTACTGGTACGTGAACTTGTGGTAGCCGCCATAATGGCAGCTCACTCAGCTTTAACCCAAGAAATACAGACACAGGCCATGATGATGCAGATTCGCAGTACTTTAAGCAGTAGATGCAGGTGGGAATAGGAATGTCTTACTTTTCTATAGGGGTGGCACTGCCACTGGCCATACTTCATCCACTCAGCGCCTGCTCTACTACATCATACACCTCTGCTATCGACGAGGAGGATAAAGAAGATAACATCCAGGCTTCCAAAGTACGTCTATGATTCTTCTTAATGTCTCAAATGTACCAACATTTCTTTTTGTCAACAACCAACTAAGACCCTTTTCATTATATTTTGGAAACCGCCGTCTTCTTTCTTATGTTGAATTGCATTCAACAAAACCATTTTTTACAGTCATAAATAAATATTAAGACTCGCTCGTCCTTCGTTTCACCCTTCTTTAACTTTTCGTTCTTCACATCCCTAAACTACATCTGATCTGATATGACTTGGCTTCAAAAGAAAAATTTGCCAGCTGAGTTCAAGTGAAATAGAGGGGGCCATTGGTTACCAGAGAAGTACCGCCGCTAATGCTATTACAAGTCAAGGTTGACTGTCTTCTCCGTGATAGCCCAAAAAGTAGTTATAAATTAGTAAATGTTCTTGACAGTACAGTGTACTTATACTAGTGTACTGTGTACTACTGTACAGTACATCATACACTCCTTTACGAGCCTACTAAAAAAAAATTCAATAAGTAAGGAGTATAATAACTTACCACCATCCGCCGCCGCTGAGCCTTCCCCCCCAGCTCCTCCTGTTGGCGCCGCCGCATCCAGAGTGGACCTCTCCGCACTGCTGGCCCCGGCACTGATGGTCATCTGTGCCGCATCAGATGTTGTGACGTCTAGGAAAAACATGTCATATTTTCAGATGCCATACACAACCCCCTATTTTGTCTCGTAATGGAAGGAAATGTTACATAACACATTTTGTATTACTGGGATTGAAAAAAAGTAACGGGTTTGGGGAGGGTGTTAACCTTTTAGATGCTTATTCCATTAAATGCTACACATCTTCTTTTGACAACTGATTAATGCTTGCTTAACGCGCACCATTTTTCTCATTACAGAAAGAAGATTCCATTGCCCTTCTGCTAGACGATTCACCAACTACTACTGAGTCACCACCAGCAGTACTTAAGTACTTTAAAGAAGGTGGGGCTCACGCATAGTTATTCTACTAATTTCCTGTGTCTGTTAGTGTTAACTATTATTAAGTTTGAGTCATACTAATTTCATTCATGGGAATTTTGTTTAAAGTAAACTTTAACGTCATCTTCATTCATAAGAATACTACGCTATTAAAAATAAAGAAATAATGTTTTCATTTCTCAATTGAAAATAAAAATGTTAAACTAACAAACACTGTGTGGTTTTTGTTCACGAGTGAGTGAGCGGAAAGGTTTGAACTACTGCACTTGGCAGTCATGTTTCAGTGACTCAGATAGGCCGGGACTCGGAGGTAGTCTCTCTTCTTCTGTTCTTCTGGGTCGTAAAATCATTGGTCAGACATTCTAGATAGTCGGTCAGGGGAATGGGGGTTCAACTTCTGTTCGGACTGAGGTATGTCAACAATATACAGTGTCAAGCGCACACAACCTAAGTTTATTCGATAGTTTGTGATGTGTTCTTTGATGGAAGGACAAGACCAGACTTTTCTTTTTTTTTTTCCTTTCCTTATTTATTGTATCACAAAATGGTATTTGTATAAATGCAAACCAGCCGGACCGGTGATAATTCCAATACTTTCGAGAACTGACAGAAGTCCCTCACCGTAACCGGCTTACTGACAAGCCTCAACGATGGGTCAAGCGGATTTGCTTGCCCGTCAGTGACCGACCGTATACTGAACGGCGGCACAACTCACATTCCCTGTTCGAAGGAGCACCTCCTCTGCGCACACGGGAACATTACTCACCGATGCCTGATTAGGACCGGGTTGGAATTATCACCGATCCGACGATACTGATCTCAGCCTAACTTCAACAGCCCTGAAGAGTCACGGGTCAACCCCATTTTTGACGAATTACGTGTCGGCTGGTTTGCATTTATACAAATACCATTTTGTGATACAATAAATAAGGAAAGGAACAAATAAAAAAAGAAAAGTCTGGTCTTGTCCTTCCATCAAAGAACACATCACAAACTATCGAATAAACTTAGGTTGTGTGCGCTTGACACTGTATATAGACTTATAGAAGGCAGAGCTCCTCTCTCCCTTCTCTCGCAGAGAATAGGGTCATCTCTGATCAAGCTGCACCAACAATTTACAATCATAACAACTACCTCGAACCTACCAGCTGTTGAGCGCCGTGCTATTTCTGAACAAAAACCCTACGCCGAACTTTGAACCTATCATCAACAATGTCCTATTTATCTTGTTCATACTTCTTTGTGTGAAGAATAGTCCCTGAAACACTAGCGGTATGGGATGTGCTCCTCTCAAATCAAAAAGGCAACTGCTACCTTTTACTTGGTGTAAACAATGACATTTTGTTGTTGGAAAATGTCAAAGCACTTACATTAAGAAGACTGGAATAGACAGCAAGGGCAACCCAGAGGACTGCACTCAGTGCCTAGAGCTATTGCTGTATCAGAGTTTTGTTTCACACCGTTTGCCGAATGGACAAGCTTAGCTACCTACACAGACCGACTCATAATTGTAAATAGTAGTAGCACAGAGAATGATGGTAGAGGCAGGATAAGAATGTAGAAAGTAGTCCACATTAGAAGAAGATCAAAGACTATTTTGTAGAACATAGAATTATTAGGAACCAGTTTGTAATGAATAGGAGCTGTAAAAGTTAGGGAAGTATAAGTATTAATAGAACAACTTACTGGGGCCAGCAGAAGAGCCTGCAAGGGACTGCTCCTGTTCACCTTCTGCCACCGGAGTCTCTGTCGCCGTCGCCTTGCCCCTGGGAGGTCCTGGTGATCATGAAATAATGAAACTCAACATGGATGATTGTTTTTTGGGAAATATTTGATTTCTTTGTACTCAATCTAAAATTATGTCAGGGAAACAAATTGCATCTGATCTGGTCAAGTCCCCCATTCACACCTTCATTCATACTACCGTGCTTCCCATTAAACTCACAGACATTCCGCACCCCGCTCCAGATAGGGGCGGTGCCAGAGTTCTTGGAGCGAAAGGCAAAATTCAATTTGCCTGCAAAGAGAACCCCAGGAATTGCTATTAAAAGTTGTTTACTGCAACTACACGGAACCTCATAAGCCCTTACCACACCTTATGGAAGGCTCCGCCCCCACCTCAAAGTGCATCTCTCTGGCGGTCTGCGAGGTGCTGCCTGTTTTCTCCCACTGAACGACCAAACAACACATGGCAGAGGCCACGAGAAGCAGAACTGCCGCGGCCATCCTGTGAGTCTGATGTTAGCTCAGTGCCCCCAAGTCCCCCATTCACACCTTCATTCATACTACCGTGCTTCCCATTAGACCCACAGACATTCCTCACCCAGCTCCAGATAGGGGCGGTGCCAAAGTTCCTGGCGCTCAAGGCAAAATTCAATTCACCTGCAAAGAGAACCCCAGGAATTGCTATTAAAAGCTGTTTACTGCAACGACAAGGAACCTCATAAGCCCTTACCACACCTTATGGAAGGCTCCGCCCCCACCTCAAAGTGCATCTCTCTGGCGGTCTGCGAGGTGCTGCCTGTTTTCTCCCACTGAACGACCAAACAACACATGGCAGAGGCCACGAGAAGCAAAACTGCCGCGGCCATCCTGTGAGTCTGATGTTAGCTCGGTGCCCCCAAGTCCCCCATTCACCCCTCTTTCACACCATTCATAGCCCAGTCCACAGACTGCACACACACTGCAGGCATCTCCGACTATGCCTCTATATATAGCAAAGAGGTGAATGATGTCATAAAGCCTGCGAGACCCAGGGGTGTGATGTAGTACATGATGTCACAAACCTGCCAGGGTCAGGGGTGTGGTGTAGGAGATGACATCACAACCGATTGATGGGAAATGCTGATAACACTCAAGGCTGCCTTTGGGGACCAGTGATACATTATGTTGGTAGATATAGGTCCATCTTTCGCATAACATCACGGAAGCAGAAGATTGAGCGAAGGAAGTCAGTTACAATAATCTTATTATTAAGGTTTCCTGTTTTCTCTTTATTGCATACATGTTAACAGAATCTGTAAAGGCGATGGTGAGATGGGCCTAGTGTACTGCATAGGAATGCACAGCTTGTCATTCTGTTTCTTCCTATCTGCTCTGCCCATTTCACAGGTGTGATTCAGGTATTCAAATGGCAGGGTGGGATTTAAGGGTTAGAAGACACCTTACATCAGTCTTCTGCACAGACTAGCCGAGCCTAGCAGCGGTCTTATGGCTGGGCTCTGAGTCTTCGTCTGTGTTAGCCTGTCTGCTGGCCTGGCCTCCCATAGACTCCTTCTTGTGTAACTATGCACGGCTTCAAGAGCATTGCACACACACATGCATTCAATAGAAGGTAGTTCTGGGTACCCTGGGGGGTCATGGTGCCCAAGGAATATGTAGTCTTGGGATGTACTGTTTTCTACTCCCAAAATCAAGATACCACACAAAGCTGCTGGCTGCTTCAACCTTAAAAAAATGAATGTTTTGTGCAAGAGGCATTCCAAATGTAGAATTTGCATTCCATACATAGTTCGAACGTTCCAAATTAGAAGCGGTGTTCCAATCTACATTCTAAAGGAATTCTTTCAATTCTAAATTAGAACTCTCATTCCAAACTTAGAACATCCTTTACAAAATAGAACTGTCAATCTTAGAACTCAAATGTTATTTGAGCAAAAAGCCTTGACATTACATCATGCCTTCATTGTGACACCAAAAACACCTTCATTACAAGTTTGTAAATTCGATTTTGTGCAGAAACTGGAGTTTCTGATCTAAGGGGTGTTGCAAAAAGAGTAACAGTACTGCACTTTGTGGGTTTCTCATGGACACATTTGGTCAGGTAAAACCTTATGAAACTTGTCCATGGAAAACAGCTCTGTGCTTGGGAAAAACCCAACAAAATCTGGGCAGAAAGGTGGACATCAGCTATAATTCTCCCGTGCTGAGAGGTAATTGCCTATCAGGTGTTTCCCTTGGCTGGTAGCGGAAAAAAAACTTTATATAATATCAAAGTTATATATATCACATGAAAGCATCAGAGCTGACCTTTCTAACAAGTGTATTCGTATCTTGCGCACTCAAACAGTGTCTCTGATATCCATTCTGAGCTATTTGGAAAATTAGCAAATCTTGTCAAAAAAATGTTTTGGACGATTTTTGCTAATTTTCAGTATCAACCCACCTGACTGTTTTTGGGTCCCTGTGGCCACCAGGACCCTATATTATATCTCAGGTGATATAGCAAGAGTGTCTAGGGCTCATTTCCAGCCTCCAGGTACATGTCTGAGTCCTATTTCAGACATTTTGAGGTGTTTGGTGTCAAATTCATTTTTTCCATTATAGGCCTTAGATATCAGAGTCACATCACATTTCTAGTTCTGGACCCAAGAACACCATAGTATACCTCAGATGACATACCAAGAGTGTCTAAGACCCATTTCTGGCCTCCAGGGGTGACTTTTTGAAGTTTTTGGGTTTAAGGGGGCAAAGTCACTTTTTCCACCCGAGGTCGTGGAACTCGGAGCTGGGTAAAAGTTTAGCTTGAGTGCCCTCCCCATGGAGGTCAAAAATGTTATTGCATCAAAATCATTTAAAAACTATATAGGTGTAATTGTAGTGCCCTGAATTCTATATGGCTGCATTTGCACCGTTCTAGGTATTTACAAAATGAATTTCTAACACTTTTGAAGTCTCCATGAAGTGAAAAATGACCAAGTCCTAAAACTTCACTGGTGCATCAAAGTGGTCAAAAAAGGTCAACATTGGGTTAAAATTAACAAAACATAGTGCTGCAGTGGTCCAATAGCAGGCTAAAGACATAACGAATGACACAGAATGAACAGTTTTACTAAACACTTTGAAAATTCGATTTTCAATTTCAGGGGGACAAGGTCATGGAAGTCATGGAACTCCGAGCTGGGTAAAAGTTCAGCTTAAGGGCCCTCCCCATGGAGGTCAAAAATGTAATTACATCAAAATCTTTTAAAAACTATATAGGTGTAATTGCAGTGTCCTGAATGCTATGTAACTGCATTTGCACTGTTCTGTGTGCCTCCAAAATGAATTTCTAACACTTTTGAAGTCTCCATGAAGTGAAAAATGACGAAGTACAAAGACATCATTGGTGCATGAAAGTGTTTAAAAACGGTCACAAATGCATAAAAATGAAAAAAACAAAGTGCTACACTGGCCCAATAGCAAGCTAAACACACAATGAATGACCCAGAATGAATATATTTACAAATTACTTGGAAAATGCTATTTTAAATTTCAGGGGGACGAGGTCACAGAAGTCATGGAACTCCGAGCGGGGTAAAAGTTCAAACTTTCCACCCCTCATGGAGGTCAAAATTTTTAATCCATCAAAATCATTTAAAAACTATATAGGTGTGATTGGAGTGTCCTGATTGCTATATAGGTGCATTTGCACTGTCCTGTGTGCCTCCAAAGTGACTTTCTAACACTTTTGAAGTCTCCATGAAGCAAAAAGTGACTACGTCCAAAGACCATTTGGAGCATCAAAGTGTTCAAAAACGGTCAAAAATGCATAAAAACGAAAAAAAACAAGTGCTACAGTGGCCCAATAGCATGCTAAACACACAATGAATGACACAGAATGAATAGTTGTACACATTACTTTGAAAATGCAATTTTAAATTTCAGGGGGACAAGGTCACGAAAGTCATGGAACTCCGAGCGAGGTAAAAGTTCAACCTTTCCCCCCTTAAGGAGGTCAAAATTTTAATACATCAAAATCATTTAAAAACTATATAGGTGTGATTGCAGTGTCTTGGATACATCCCACATGAATTTTAAACACATTAGGAGCATCTCTGATCAAAATAACCATAAAAATCCCAAAGCTGCATCAGTGCTTCAAAGTGCTCCAAAACGGTCAAAAATGGACGAAAATGAAAAATATTCTCCATATCTGAGTTTTTATAACATTCCTTAGATAATGTATATCTTGAATTAGTTTTAAATACTTTTATTAAAAAGTTTCTTTTCTATGCTGCACTGGTGCAACGCCTCAAGTCTGAGAAGCTGCACCAGTGCAGCCGAAGCAGCACTGGTGCAGCCGAAGCAGCACTGGTCGGACTGACTGCCTCTCAAAAGACTGAGCATAGGGCCAGAATGAGGGCTGTCAGACTCCAAATAGAGAGGGAGGAGGTAGCCCTGGCTCAAGCTAAACTTACCTTGGCTCAAGCTAGATTTACCTTGGCAAGAGAGCAGAAATTAAGTGGCTTAGATGCCACTGGTGGCAGCAATTTTCCAAGAGAAAAAGACAGGGGCTATGACAATAGAAACCTGACAAAAATTGTGCCCCCCTTTAAAGAAGGGGATGACATCCACAAATGGATGACTGCTCTGGAGAGAGCCTGCATGGTACAGCAGGTTCCTCAAGATCAGTGGGCTGCAATTTTATGGTACTCCTTTTCTGAGAAAGGGAGGGACAGGCTCCTCACAGTTAGACCTGAGGATGACAAAAACAACTCTGTTTTGAAGAGTGCTCTTATTGAAGGGTTTGGCCTAACCACTGAGCAATACAGGTTGTTGTTCAGAGACACCCAAAAAGCACAGACTCAAGACTGGACTGATTTCGTTGAGTGTGCCACTAAGGCTTTGGAGGGTTGGTTGCAGGGAAGTAAAGTTTCAGACTATACAGGATTGTACAATCTTATAATGAGAGAACAGATCCTTAATAACTGTACAAACCAGCTGTTGCATCAATACCTTATTGACTCTGATCTGACCTCTCCCCAAGAATTGGGAAAGAAGGCGGACAAATGGGTCAGAACAAGGATTAAGCAGAAACCCCAGAACCAAGGTGGTGACCAGAAGAAAACAGACCAGAAGGGTGGTAATCAGGAAGATAAAGAAAAAGACCAGAAGTCTTCAGGCCCCCAAACTAATAGTAAGGAGGGTGGTTCCCAAAATGGAAACAAGAAGAAGAAGAACAAAGGTCCAAAGACACCTTGGTGTAATACCTGCAAATCAGTTTCACACTGGGGCAGTGAATGCACCAAGGCAAATCCAGTCCCCACCACTCCAGCTCCTAAAGCAACTGCAACCCCAAGTACAGTAAGCAGTGGTGGAACACAGTCCAAGGGTGTAGCTGGGTTGACCCTGGGTATTGAAGTAGGATCTGGCCTAGTCAGAATCCCTACACAGGCAGTTCTCCTGTATGATGTGGACATTGAGTTGCCCACTGCAGTAAGCCCCAGTAACCTGGGCAAATACAGACAGACTCCCTTAATTAATGAGAAACTGGCTCAAGCTTACAGGGACACATGTGCCAGTGTCACAATGGTGACACCTGACTTTGTGGACCCTGGACAGATTGTACTAGGTGAGAGCTACCTAGTAACCAATGCAAGCAACTCCACTACTTCCCATAGTGTGGCAGTTGTGAACTTCTCCTGGGGAGGGGTTGATGGCCTAAAGAAGGTTGTGGTGAGTGCAGACCTACCAGTAGACTGTCTGTTAGGAAATGACCTTGAAAGCTCAGCATGGTCAGAAGTGGAGTACAGGACTCATGCAGAAATGCTAGGGATTTCAGAGCATGTCCTTGCCATGACAAGGGCTCAGGCTAAGAAGTGCCTTCCTGAACCAGTGGTGGATCTTGAAACAATAGACCAGCCACAACCCAAGAGAAGGAGCAAGAGAGGAAAGGCTCAGCCTTCCACCTTGCCCCAGGTTGAGGATCAGGTTTCAGAGGAAACTGATTCTGCAGTCCAAGAGGAGACTGTCTCTGAGGAGCTTGAACCTGACCAGGTTGAGTTTCTGGGGACAGGGGGACCCTCAAGGGCAGACCTGAGGCAGGCTCAATTAGATTGCCCTTCCCTTGAACCCCTCAGACAGCAGGCTGCTGCTGAGGCTGCTGGGGATGTCCAAGGTACCCATACTGTGTATTGGGATGATGGACTCCTTTACTCAGAGGCTAGAGCCCCCAAGCCTGGCATGACCAGGAGGTTGGTTATACCTCTGCAGTTTAGGGGGTTCCTCCTTACCTTGGCCCATGATATTCCCCTTGCAGGACACTTAGGCCAGAACAAGACGTGGGACAGGCTTGTTTCACACTTTCACTGGCCTCACATGTCAGAGGATGTCAAGGAGTTTTGTCGCTCCTGTGTCACTTGCCAAGCCAGTGGTAAGTCAGGTGGCACAACAAAGGCCCCCCTAATACCACTACCTGTGGTGGGAGTTCCCTTTGAAAGAGTTGGAATTGATATTGTGGGTCCAATGGACCCCCAAACAGCATCTGGGAACAGATTCATACTGGTGGTAGTGGATCATGCCACCAGGTATCCAGAGGCTATTCCCCTAAGGACCACCACAGCCCCTGTGGTGGCAAAGGCCCTCATTGCAGTTTTCTCAAGAGTGGGCTTTCCTAAGGAGGTACTATCAGATAGAGGCACGAATTTTATGTCTAGCTATCTGAAAGCAATGTGGAAGGAATGTGGAGTAAACTATAAGTTTACCACCCCATATCATCCACAATGCAATGGGCTTGTGGAGAGATTTAACAAGACCCTAAAAGGCATGATAAAAGGATTACCAGAGAAGCTCAGGCGGAAATGGGACATTCTTTTACCCTGCCTGCTCTTTGCTTACAGAGAGGTCCCACAGAAGGGGGTTGGCTACAGCCCTTTTGAACTTGTTGAACCTGTTTACAGACATGACAATAAGGCTTTTTCTCTGTTGAAGAAGTGTCTTGGGACCCACCCCCATTCTTGGAGTTTTGGGGCCCTGTGGAAGTCTTTTCTTTATTTTTATCCCCACCCTTATCTTGAGGCTTGGTAGACTCCTTCTTCTGGTTACTGTCCTGATTCTTATGCCTAATCCTGGTTCTGACCCACTTGTCTGCCTTCTTTCCCAATTCTTGGGGAGAGGTCAGATCAGAGTCCACCAGGTGCTGGTGTAAGAGCTGGTTCTGACAATTACTTAGGATCTGCTCCCTCATAATCAAATTATACAATCCTGTAAATTCATGTTCTTTGCTGCCATGTAGCCAACCCTCCAGAGCCTTAGTTGCACAATCAACAAAATCAGTCCAGTCCTGAGTCTGTGTCTTCTGGGTGTCTCTGAACTTCAACCTGTACTGTTCAGTGGTTAAGCCAAACCCATCTATTAGGACACTCTTCAGGACTGTGAGAAGTTGGCCTGATAGGTGATGTTTCCAATTCTGGAACCACCGGTTATCAGACCAAACAATCCCTTATGGTGTCTGGTTGCAAGTCAACCTTATTAGACAAGCTATCCTAGGGGTAGCATGGACTAAGCAGCCTAAAGGCTTAACTTAAGAGGTCGTGTTAAGCGAGCTGTTTTACCACATACAATCCTGTAATATCAAATGAAAGGACACCACACAAGTATATATTATAAAAATATATGTATTTATTACTAAAAACAATCCCCAGTATTCTTTATGAATAAAGGGGCACAAGCGTTAAATCAAAAGCACAGTTTAAACATACAAAGTTGACAATTATGGATGAGGGCGGGGGGCCACTCAAACCATATACTAAACAAGTGGTATAAGAGATACCAATCGAACAGTGGTTAGGCCTAGGGCCTAGGGAATCGCTGGGAGCAGTCGGGACAAGCAGTGCTGAAGTCGGGAAAAGCCCGCGGGATTCGGGTGCAGTGCGGAAAGCGCACGCATGCACCAATGTTAACCAATGGTGCGTAAAAGTTGTAGAGTTAAAGTTTAAGGACACTTCCGCTGAACCTAGAGGAACAAAACTTAAGACACAGACCCTAGAGATGTGTACCAGTGTGGGAACACCGGCGGAGCAAAGTTACCTCACCCACAGGAAGCGGGTGCACAGGGTCGAAGTTGAGTCGGGTTTCGTCACGCAGGCTCTTGGTGCTTGAAGCTGAAAGGGCTGCAGGCGGGGTGAAAGAGAAGTGTCCGGTGGAGTCCAAGGGTGGACTCGAGTCGAAAAGTACCTGAAAGCAGAGGGGACAGAGTCTGGGTCACTCAGCAGTGACCAGGGTGGAACCAGGACGGAACCAGGCAATGTCGGGCGCAATCAGGTGGTCGTCGAGGAGCTTCTCTCCGCTGTCACGTGGGCTCTGGGGCATCTGCGACGTCCAGGAGCGGGTCACGATCTGTCCTACGAGGGCTCTCACCGTCGGCGCAGTCGGCTTCAAGTTTGGAGCAAACAACACTTGGCAAGAGCAATCCACGCGGAACCGGGAGATTGCTTCTCACTCGAACCAGGAGGGTCAGAGTGGGGGCTCCTTTTCAGGGGAGCTGGTGCAGATCTGGAGCAACCAGAGTTGCAGGTCGAATTTCAAAGTTCGTCGGTACAGGGGCCACTAGCCGGCTGGCAAGTGACCGGGCCAACGTGTTGAGCCAAATGGAGCAGAAGGGCCCCACGCAGCACTCGTCGAGTGTGGAGGGCTGAACTTCGGTGCAATAGTGGCTCAGGGTTGGGGCTTCTCAAACCCCGGTGTACAGCTTCGAGGGTCACTCGTGGGCTGCACGGTCAGCGTCTTGTGGTCAATTCAAGATGGCATGCCCCACGCTTCTGGTCGCCTCCACGGGTCTCAGCTCTGCAGGGACTGTGGATCGGGCTGTTGGAAGGCAGGCAAGCTTGATCTCGTCGATCTCTGTCGCTTGAGTTCCGGCAGGAACTGCGACAAAGCAGACGTCGATGGCTGGATGGTGCCTGTTTGCACAGGGTGGTCACTCCTTGACCACAAGGGAGATTCTTCAGTCTTCTACGTTGAGTAGGATGTCGAAGGGTCCAGAGTTTCGTTTCTTATGTTTCATCAGGAAATCTGAAGTGCATTGGCACTGCTCCCAGTCTTATACTAATTTTGGGGGCTGGATTACCTGCTAGGTCCCCTCCTATGGGTGGGACCCAGGAAGTGGGTGGATACACCCCCTTCCTTTGATCCAGGCCGCCCTGGCATGAGGGCTGGAGTGCCCCAGAACCGGTTTGGCCTGATTATACAAGGTGTGGAAAAGTAAATTTTGCCATGTTCTGTGTCCCTACGCCTCATCCATCATATGTTATGTGTGCATGACCAATATGCATATGTTATTCCCCATGTCCGATTAATGACGCAATTATAGTTGTGTCCACCTCTGGTATGTCATTTTCCAGTCCTCGTGAATACTACGAATACCAGGCCTATGTAAAGTTACGTTGTCACGTTTCTCAGTGTGCACGTTATTCCATTGTAAAGTCCCCGTTTCCAGGCCTCAAAAGGGCCCGGACATCAGATTCAGCTCCTGTCTCCTGAAAGCCTCGCTGAGGAGCGATACAGCCCCCACCTGTATCCTCGACCCTTCACTTACTTCCTGCCTCGCAGTGCCCGGTGCAGCCCGGCTCTGCCTCTGAGTCTGCCAAAAGTATGTTATGATTCCAGCTATCAGTTCAGTCCTCCTCTTCTGCATTCCTAAGCTACTGAACTGCATCAATAGTTTCCGTCATTGTCTAGCCTTCTCGTCTCCACGTTAGAGAAATACTGTATTTAATGGTCATTTAGTATTTGTTGGACTTTGGCCCTTAGGGCAGGTTCACCCCTAGACTTTTTGCTTGAAATGGTGACCTGGAGATGGTGATTTTGGGATTCTGCGCACTTTCACTGTGTCCCAGTGGAAAGTGCGTGCGCACTCTGAGTGCATGTGCTGAGCTAGGCCTGCCCGCCCATAGGAATGCATGGGGAATGTATGTGTCCCTGGTAGTTCCTGATGCGTGGGGTGTACAGGCTTGAGTCTGGTATGTGTGAACTCGTGTGAGTGAATGCTGCGCAACGGTGTATGCAGCATGTATGTGTCTAGTAGCGAAGCGCCATTTCTAGACATGGCTGTACATGTGCTGTGAGGGTGCTGGCGTGTGATTGGCTGGAGCTGGCTGGCATGCCAGGCTCCAGGAAGTCTGGATGGGTCTGCCCGGTGGTGAGTGGGAGATTAGCATGAGTGATGTGTGGGAGGAGTGTACCTGTGTCCTGGATGGGCTGGGTTTTCCCCACACAATGCTGGCTCCGCCCCCCTGTGGTGTGTCTAATGACCCAAGCCCTGCCAGTGAATAGAGAGGGTGGTTGAGGTAAACAGAGTACTCAAGAACCAGCTGCGACTGGTTCCGCCCCCACTCTACACCCTTGAACAAAGGAATGCACTGTATAAAAATGGGGCTGTGTCCCCACTGAAGTTGTTCTCTTCCAGGATCCTGAGGGGGCTGTTGCTGCTGCTGCTGGGCCAGAGGACCGCCACTTGGGCTGTCTCCCTGCCTGGAGACCCAGTGTGCTGGCTCTGGGCCCAGCCTTGCCCCTCTGCCTACTGCCCTGCTTGCTGAGGGCACCTGGGAGCGCTTTATCCTGTTTGTAGCGCTAGGAGCGCGCTTTATGCCCTCTAGCGCTTGGAAGCGCTTTGTTTCTGATTATAGCGCTTGGAGCGCTGTGATTGTCCGCCTAGCGCAGGGAGCGCTGGAAATTGCCTGTTAAGCGCTGAGGAGCGCTTTGCCTGCCTAGCGAGTGCCTACCTCGCTTTATAATTGATTAGGAGGCCGGTGCCCACCCGGCATTGCCCAGGTCCGTGGTTTATTGGATTCACGAGGGAGCCCACTCCTCGGATCCTGGGAGCCCGCCTGCCTGCCTAAAAACGAGCCGCCGCGCTGCCCGCGGCGACCCGGAAGTCCCGCCTCCCTACCCCCAGGGCCGCGCTGCCATTGGCGGCCCCAGAGGAAGTCAGGCAGATTGCTACCTGACGAGGCCAGGCAGGAGACAGAGTAAGCAGCCGGCCGCGCTGGGATTGGCCCAGGCGGTCGAGCCCCCCTGCCGCGTCATCGGAGGAGCGGAGGGACAGGAGACAGAGGAAGCAGCCTGCAGCATCTCGGCGAGGCTCCAGAGTGAGGGGGAGCCCCGCCCGCGGCCCCTGCAGCGCCGCCCAGAGAGGAGCAGCGCGAGAGGAGCCGTCCTGCAGCAGCCGAAGCCGGTGAGTGACTGCTCAGGGAGAGGGGGGCGTCGGGGCACATTGACGGTGCCCGCCCCTCCCCTCCAGTGCGAGGCTCACGGCGCCACATTTGTGCAGAGCCCAGAGAGGCTCCCGCCCACATCTTCTTTCGAGCCTGCGAGGCTCCACCGGCAAAGGGGGCATTGGTGTCTCTAGAGTCCCCCGAGTGGGACTCCAACGAAGGGGCAAGTGTTCTTAGAGCCCCGAGGCTCTTGGGGGCATTGCTTGATGTTAATAGCCCTGAGAGGCTCAGGGGGCATCACCTTTACTTGTTTAGAGCCCAGCGAGGCTCAACGGTGCCACAGTCGCGTTTAGAGCCCTGAGAGGGGCTCAAGGGGCCTTCATTGATTTCGAGTCCCCAGAGGGGGGACTCCAACGTTGGTGCCACATTTGCAAGAGTCCAGAGAGGCTCTAGGGGGGCATTTTGATTTACTTCTGAGCCCAGAGAGGCTCCGCAGTGCCACAGTGGTGGTTCTTGAGCCAGAGAGGCTCCACAGTGCCCTAACTTTCCCTGCACCAGTTGCCCAGCACTTTGTGGGCAACTGCGACGTTTAGGCCCTGACATTGGGACACAGGGACAGTCACAGGTGGTGACTGATCTAAGTTTTGCGCAATGTTATTGCTGCACCTCTGAATGTATTGTTTATGCGTCATGTGCCTTTACACCTCTGAATGAATGTTATGCATTGCATCATGTGTTTTCCTCTTACACCCCTACAGGTATTGTAATACATAGGTGGTTGTTTTCTCCCTAGTACAGGTGGTGCTAGTGAGGCCCTGTTACCAGTGATTACTGGTTGTGTGCTATTTTGTGCTATATTCTATGTACTAAGTGCTATTTCTGAAAGTGCTACTTCTGATTCCTGACAGTGGTCCAGGTGGCCCTGTCTTGTACATATCCCCTGTAAATTCTGCCCGTGCCTCTGGCACATTGTAAAGTGTGTGTTTTATCTAATGTGTTTTGGTGTAATACAAAGGCTATTTTTATATAACCTTGTGTGGAGTTTCCTTTGTGGTGGGCCTTTGGTTGTTGTTGCTGGGGTGCGTGCGCAAATACTTAGCCTACATCGCCTCCAAGTTTAGCCTTGCTGCTCGCGCCACGTTACCTAGAGGGTGAGTAGGGGTTATCTTGGCGTGTAACTCCCTTGCCCTGACTTGGGTGTGGTGGTCTCTGACTGACTTTGGCGAAAGCCTTGGCCAGCCAGAGATCCCATTTCCAACATTGGCGGCAAGCGGTGGGATAAGGATTTGTGTTTGCCTTGTACCTTAGTAGCGGCTGGCTGCACCACAAAACTCTGCATTTTAGATGACCACATTTTAAGGGGATTGTTTTTTTGGAAGTTTCATATTTTCTTCTCCTGAAGGTATCATTGTGCAATTGTGTCCAGTGCATTTGTTCCCCTGCCCCGCGCCCAGAGTCTGGTACCTGTGTCACTTGTGGTCAGGTTGAGAAGTCAGGGGTGGTAGAAACTGCCTTACTAGTCCGAGGGGGGGGTTGTGTGTGGATGAATGGTGTGTGGCACTAGGCAAGTGAGTGTGAGTTCTCTGGGGTAGAGAGCTTGCTGAATACCTTGTGAATTGTGTACTCCTGTGTTAGCTCAGACCCCTAGGTTCCCTGTGTGATCTCTTCACTAGAACGTCCGCCAGAATGGTGCCTGCTTTTGATGTCTGTGATCTGTTTAGATACAGTATGGGAGAGTTGGTAAGGTTCTGTGAAGAGAGAGACATAGGGGTGGATGAGTTAGACACTCAGTCCGAACTTAGGAGCAGCCTGATCCTATGGCAAAAGTGTCAGTGGGACCTTGAGCGCAGTGAGGAAAGGGCCCGGGCTTCACACCAGGAGGGTGGTGGGTCTGTGGGGAGCCCTGAAGATTCAGAAGAGGAGGAAGAAAATGATAGCACAGGGACGCCAGCAGATAGTGAGGACCCCATAGATAGGGAGTCCCTTGCTGGGTCCAGCATAGGAGGCAGCGCCTCATCCCTTTCCCTGTCCCCAGAGGAGCTGGAAGATAGGAGGAGAGAAAGGGAGCACCAGCTGGCTTTAGAGAGGCTCAGGTTGGAGCATGCCCAGGCTATGGCACAGCTGGGCATTAGAAAGCAACAGCTAGAGACCGAGAGGGTCTTAGCGCAGGAAAGGATAGAGGAGGCTGAGAGGGCCTCCACCAGAGGCGAAGTAGCTCTGGAGGGTAGACTATCCCCTGCGCGCAGTGTTGAGTTTCTGGATCCCCCAGGGAGGGTTGGGTCCAGTGGTGGCAGCTATTTAGATTCCAGTGTAGGAAATCCCAGTCCCAGTTCCCCCAGTCTGGTACCTGTTTCCCAAGAGGAGGAGTATAGGTTGAAATTCAGGGGCAGTAGGAAGCTGCCTCACCAGTCGTGGGAGAAGTTTGAGGATGAATGTTGTGGAGCACTGTGGGCTTGGGTAGAGGTTCACACTGACTCTGATTTTGAAGTCTTGTTTGATCTTATAGTCAAAGAGCAGGTGCTCAGTGGTTGTTCGCCAGAGTTGCGCCAACACCTGTTGCAAGTTGGATTTACTGATACAGAGTTACTGGCAAGGGAAGCCGACCGCTGGGAAAGGGCCAGAGGTTCTCTAGGGTCATTGGTGAGTGACTCCAAAAGTAGTGGTTCAGGGATCTTCCAGCCCAGCGTGGTGGAAGAGGCTCAGTGTAGCCCAGCTAGGTCCCAGTATAGTGAGGAGGGTGTAGGGGCTCACTGCCTGGCTCAGTGGAGCAGGAGTGAGGGGGAGACCGAGGTTCCCCAGACGCCCGAAGCCCTGCCTCAGGACTTGGATGGTTTCTTGAGGGAACACCAGGTTGGGGACCTAGGCTGTCCTGTTAGTCCACTTGAGGAAGATCTCCTAGTGAGTAGAGGACCTGGAGCGTCTGTAACCAGAGCTCCTATGGTTCTAGAGTCTGGCAGTACCGCTCCGGTAGGGAGGGTACAGGAGTCCAGAGTGAGGAGTGATTGGGGGAGTTCCCCAGTGGAAGGACCAGTGGGTCAGGGACTACCCAGTTGGGCTAGGTTCCTGTGTAGTGACCATGGTAACAACACTTCTGGTCTGGGGGATCGTCACGCACTGTCAGGTGGACAGAGGGCGGGAGATCTGCGCCAGACAGACAGTCACACAACAGATGTGACATTTGTTAGCCTCAGGGGGATGGAGTGTAAGTCCCCAGAAGTCCTGGAGTGCCAGGCAATTGTTCCACCGAAGGTTTTAGACCAGAGGTTGGAAGGCCAGGTTCAGGGTCAGCCGGACCTGAAGGGTAGGACGACTGTAACCAGTGTCCTGACCGGTTCTTCTTCCAGAGGAACTTCTCCAGGTGGGAGAGGGCAGACCTCTGGAAGGGGGTGCAGAGGGTGGGAGAGCCCACCTCTGACCCCGGTGCAACCTGAGTGGATAAGCCCTGGGTTGGAATGGCGTTCTAGGGGTACCCCTCGCAGAGGGAGGAGGAACCCTAGGAGAAGAGGTAGGGGGAGGAGAGCCTTCCCCGAGACTCCTGGTCCGCCTGAGGTTGTAGGCCCTAGGCTGGAGTACCAGTGGCAGTCTAGTCCTGTCTTGCAGACAGGAAGAGTGGAAAATGGCTCCTATGTGCCAGGGGTTACTACCCCCCGCTCTGCGAATTGGCATGGACCAGTGGCACCTGGGTGGCCCAGGGCCTGGTCCTGGCCGCGGACAACTTGGGAGTACCAGTGGGGTAGCCCAGTTGGTCCAGACAGTGTGTTTAGAAGGAATCCCATGGGTTCACCGTGGCATAGAACAGGAGGGTGTCCCTGCAGTTGTGGGCCCGCGTCCGTGTTCTATCGCCCCAAGCAGGGAAGTCCATCACGGTGGTGATTGGTCTCCCCTGCGTTTTGGCTGGAAGGGGGTTATGTTGGACTTTGGCCCTTAGGGCAGGTTCACCCCTAGACTTTTTGCTTGAAATGGTGACCTGGAGATGGTGATTTTGGGATTCTGCGCACTTTCACTGTGTCCCAGTGGAAAGTGCGTGCGCACTCTGAGTGCATGTGCTGAGCTAGGCCTGCCCGCCCATAGGAATGCATGGGGAATGTATGTGTCCCTGGTAGTTCCTGATGCGTGGGGTGTACAGGCTTGAGTCTGGTATGTGTGAACTCGTGTGAGTGAATGCTGCGCAACGGTGTATGCAGCATGTATGTGTCTAGTAGCGAAGCGCCATTTCTAGACATGGCTGTACATGTGCTGTGAGGGTGCTGGCGTGTGATTGGCTGGAGCTGGCTGGCATGCCAGGCTCCAGGAAGTCTGGATGGGTCTGCCCGGTGGTGAGTGGGAGATTAGCATGAGTGATGTGTGGGAGGAGTGTACCTGTGTCCTGGATGGGCTGGGTTTTCCCCACACAATGCTGGCTCCGCCCCCCTGTGGTGTGTCTAATGACCCAAGCCCTGCCAGTGAATAGAGAGGGTGGTTGAGGTAAACAGAGTACTCAAGAACCAGCTGCGACTGGTTCCGCCCCCACTCTACACCCTTGAACAAAGGAATGCACTGTATAAAAATGGGGCTGTGTCCCCACTGAAGTTGTTCTCTTCCAGGATCCTGAGGGGGCTGTTGCTGCTGCTGCTGGGCCAGAGGACCGCCACTTGGGCTGTCTCCCTGCCTGGAGACCCAGTGTGCTGGCTCTGGGCCCAGCCTTGCCCCTCTGCCTACTGCCCTGCTTGCTGAGGGCACCTGGGAGCGCTTTATCCTGTTTGTAGCGCTAGGAGCGCGCTTTATGCCCTCTAGCGCTTGGAAGCGCTTTGTTTCTGATTATAGCGCTTGGAGCGCTGTGATTGTCCGCCTAGCGCAGGGAGCGCTGGAAATTGCCTGTAAAGCGCTGAGGAGCGCTTTGCCTGCCTAGCGAGTGCCTACCTCGCTTTATAATTGATTAGGAGGCCGGTGCCCACCCGGCATTGCCCAGGTCCGTGGTTTATTGGATTCACGAGGGAGCCCACTCCTCGGATCCTGGGAGCCCGCCTGCCTGCCTAAAAACGAGCCGCCGCGCTGCCCGCGGCGACCCGGAAGTCCCGCCTCCCTACCCCCAGGGCCGCGCTGCCATTGGCGGCCCCAGAGGAAGTCAGGCAGATTGCTACCTGACGAGGCCAGGCAGGAGACAGAGTAAGCAGCCGGCCGCGCTGGGATTGGCCCAGGCGGTCGAGCCCCCCTGCCGCGTCATCGGAGGAGCGGAGGGACAGGAGACAGAGGAAGCAGCCTGCAGCATCTCGGCGAGGCTCCAGAGTGAGGGGGAGCCCCGCCCGCGGCCCCTGCAGCGCCGCCCAGAGAGGAGCAGCGCGAGAGGAGCCGTCCTGCAGCAGCCGAAGCCGGTGAGTGACTGCTCAGGGAGAGGGGGGCGTCGGGGCACATTGACGGTGCCCGCCCCTCCCCTCCAGTGCGAGGCTCACGGCGCCACATTTGTGCAGAGCCCAGAGAGGCTCCCGCCCACATCTTCTTTCGAGCCTGCGAGGCTCCACCGGCAAAGGGGGCATTGGTGTCTCTAGAGTCCCCCGAGTGGGACTCCAACGAAGGGGCAAGTGTTCTTAGAGCCCCGAGGCTCTTGGGGGCATTGCTTGATGTTAATAGCCCTGAGAGGCTCAGGGGGCATCACCTTTACTTGTTTAGAGCCCAGCGAGGCTCAACGGTGCCACAGTCGCGTTTAGAGCCCTGAGAGGGGCTCAAGGGGCCTTCATTGATTTCGAGTCCCCAGAGGGGGGACTCCAACGTTGGTGCCACATTTGCAAGAGTCCAGAGAGGCTCTAGGGGGGCATTTTGATTTACTTCTGAGCCCAGAGAGGCTCCGCAGTGCCACAGTGGTGGTTCTTGAGCCAGAGAGGCTCCACAGTGCCCTAACTTTCCCTGCACCAGTTGCCCAGCACTTTGTGGGCAACTGCGACGTTTAGGCCCTGACATTGGGACACAGGGACAGTCACAGGTGGTGACTGATCTAAGTTTTGCGCAATGTTATTGCTGCACCTCTGAATGTATTGTTTATGCGTCATGTGCCTTTACACCTCTGAATGAATGTTATGCATTGCATCATGTGTTTTCCTCTTACACCCCTACAGGTATTGTAATACATAGGTGGTTGTTTTCTCCCTAGTACAGGTGGTGCTAGTGAGGCCCTGTTACCAGTGATTACTGGTTGTGTGCTATTTTGTGCTATATTCTATGTACTAAGTGCTATTTCTGAAAGTGCTACTTCTGATTCCTGACAGTGGTCCAGGTGGCCCTGTCTTGTACATATCCCCTGTAAATTCTGCCCGTGCCTCTGGCACATTGTAAAGTGTGTGTTTTATCTAATGTGTTTTGGTGTAATACAAAGGCTATTTTTATATAACCTTGTGTGGAGTTTCCTTTGTGGTGGGCCT
The DNA here is from genome assembly GCF_964261635.1 of Lissotriton helveticus. Lineage (NCBI taxonomy): Eukaryota > Metazoa > Chordata > Amphibia > Caudata > Salamandridae > Lissotriton > Lissotriton helveticus. The sequence continues at coordinate 935,697 of NW_027611728.1, read as the reverse complement.
TTGGTTGTTGTTGCTGGGGTGCGTGCGCAAATACTTAGCCTACATCGCCTCCAAGTTTAGCCTTGCTGCTCGCGCCACGTTACCTAGAGGGTGAGTAGGGGTTATCTTGGCGTGTAACTCCCTTGCCCTGACTTGGGTGTGGTGGTCTCTGACTGACTTTGGCGAAAGCCTTGGCCAGCCAGAGATCCCATTTCCAACAGTATTCTTCATCACGCACTACATGTAGAATAATGCATGGTCCAGTCTTAGAGTCAAGTTAGCTTTTCCCCTCATGACTTCTAGTTTATACCAACATGTTCCCTAAACATTAGATACCAGATAGGGTTTAGGTACATGTCGCTCCGACCCTCCAGACTCTAGTCTCTGCTCCTAGCACAGAGTTCGTAGCCCCCAGCTTCTCCTAGTAACACGTCATTGCCAGTTTTCGCGCACCATTAGGTTAGAGGTCCCGGCTCCTTAGGTAGCCCCCTCCTATGTTTCCGCCCATTCATGACATATTCTGTTACGTTTGCATCACATGTCTATGTATACTCCCAGTTACACCTCTTTTTACTGTTATCTTTCGCGACTGCTACGCGTCACGCCTTCTGCTCCACCCACTGCTACGCCTACTGCAATGTAATGCTATGTGTTTGCGCTATGTATATAAGTCAATGTATTGTTATTAAAAGTTAGCGCGCTCATCCCAGACCAAGCCCCAGCAGCTGCTGGGTCATCCTAAGCAGGTTGTCCTGATCCTGTCCTTATGCTGTAATAAACCTGCAGAAACTCCTACTACCTCGAATCTTGACTCTTATTTTATTGAGCTATCTGTTATTCATTCATTCATCCAAAAATAGATCCGGTATTATTTATTTATATACCACATAATGGCGCCCGAATAGGGACTTGCCCTTTCCCCACGCGTCGGTGAAGCCACGCCGACCCCCTGACCCTCTGCAGTCGTGACGGAACCATACCGTGCACTGGCAGATATTTCTGCTCTAAGTATCCCTCAGGCCCACGGAGGAGACTGAGGAGGCGGTCCAGCATCCGAACGAGACGGTGGAGGAACGCGGCGAGTCCCGACCAGAGCCCAAGCCGAGAGTCCAAGGTCCGAGGTATCCGGAGGCCCACCCGTAACTGAAGTCCGAAGTTCGTCGTCCGTCGTCCAGTCCAGTCCGAGGCCTTCCGTTCCGTGCTGCCCGGTGAGTACCATTGCTGGGGTAGTATCTAGACAGGACCAATCTAAATTGACTCCTGGTCCGTGGGTTGGTGGTGCCCAGACTCACAAACGAAGTGTTCACCTAGGTGGATACGGGTCTTGATGCGTTCCTTTATGGGACCGGTATGTTCCGTACTGTTATAGCAGTGCATCTAGTAACTCTAGTCTGTTCCGTTCTCGAGAAAATCTGTTCTGTTTCTGTTCTCAGTATTTCAGGTAATATTCTGTTCGAACTGTTATTTATAATGTTCTTTATGTATTTTAATGTTGTGGTATGAGTGTGATGTGATTTTGTGTTTTCATTGTGTATTGTATTGTGTCCAGATTACAGTTCAGTCATGCCGCTCTTTTCCAAGTTACGTCAGTTAAAAACTAGAAAGGGTCTGTTAGAGGAAGCAGTTCCTGTCCCACCTAGGGACAGTCCAGGTCATTTTATGTATCAGAAACATGGCATAAGCGCCATAATGTATCTAGATTTATGGGTAGAGTATACCAAACAGTTAGAGGAAAAGTATAGATGGCCCGTATCGGGTACATGGGATGCTGAATGTATCATGCGAGTAGAAGAAGCATTATGGAAAAAGAAAGCCAGACAGTCACAGAAAGATGCCATCAAGTTATGGCGTAAGGAAGCTCATAAAAGAACGGAAAAGGAAGTCAGAAAGTCAGAGTTAAGTAGAGAATCCCAGGAACGAGCCCAAGAAAGAGAATTAATCGAGATAGGTGAACAAGTCAAAGCCGAACAGTCAGACAGACAGAGGCATGCCCTTATTAAGGGTATGTATCCTCTTCTTGCCGAAGGTTTGCCAAAAGCGACCCCAGAGGCATCCAGTAATTTCCCGCCACCGTTAGTTCCGACCAAGCTACGTCACAAACCGACCGCAGCTGATATTTTTATTTCGTCCTACTTGGACGACACAGTCCCAGAATATGCAAATCCTGTTCGCGCTCCGCCAGTCCCTGTAAATCAGGCACTTCCCGCTCCTCCAGACACCGGAGTACCTGTTACGGTACCCCCGGTCCAGTCCGCCATACAAGTCCAGCCCACGTTACAATTACCGACTCTGCCAGGACGAAGAGCCTCAGTCGACGATTCCAGTCTAGGGGCCGCAGGAGGAGGTCTTCCTCAAACCCCGCCGCCACACAAGCGTTTAACGTTAGCCGAATTACATGCACAAGCATCACAGCGTACGCCTAGATATCAGTCTGTTGCAGAAATAAGAAAATCCCTTGCCGAATGTTGCTATGATCCAGTCCCAGGCGAGGATAATATGGTTTTATATTCATTCCGCGTAAGAAAAGTGACCGAGTATCTAGTCACCTTGCCGAATATGAAAGAAGATCTAGACAGAATATATCGTTTCATCCGTACAGGGGATGATCCAGAAAGTATTGGCGAGATTATGTCTCAAAGAAAAGCCGAGATTCAGCTCATGATATTAAAGTTCCTGATCAATTGTCTAATAAGAGAACAAGATTACCCGTCTAAAGATTCTGCCGAAATGAGAATCCTGACAAGGTGGAGTGATAATATAGCCGAGGGTAAGCACAAGACCGTCGGTGCCATGGAGAGTATGTACAAGAAAATCCGTAAAGAAATAATAAAGATACACGAACAGCGTAAAGCAGCACAAGTAAGCGAGAAAGAAAGTATCTCTGATCCTGAAGAGGAAGACGAGAATTCCGCCAGAATAGCGTATGTAGGAAAATCTAGATTTCCAGATCGCCATTTACGTCTAGAACACAAGTCTATTTTTCATCATCCAGCACCAGAACAAGGTTCTCTAGAACAAGTATTTCAAGCTACCGATCACATTCTGAAATCACGAATCGGTTATAGTAAGTTAAGTACCATGCATGAACAAGAACTAGCCCGATCAGCAGTCCGATGGATTACTGATTCTACCACTTTTCCAGACGAAATAGTGGCACAAATGTTTCTGAAACTGCCCCCAGCCGAGCAACGACTGGTGGGTATGTATATGATCCAGCACCTCATCACTCTGTATGAGGGTCAACATTCTGATCCAGGTCCGTTGCATGATATTCTGAACGAGTTACTCCAGTATAGATGGAGAGGTCTAGGTACCGATTTAATTAGTGTCATTCTAGAACAGCGTCACAAGTATAGAACGTTCCTGAACCCGCAGTTTGTTCATGTCTCACCCCCAGAAAGTAAATCATTTTACATAGACAGACAGAATCCGTTACGAGAAGTCCACCCAGTCCAAGGGGCGGGTGGCGAAATGCAACGAGTGTTTGTATACACTCCGATTTCAAAGATGGAACTTCTTGAAATGAAGAAATTAATTCCCTGTCATGACAAAGATCCAGCAGGGTTCCATAGAGAATTAAAAGACATGCTCCGTATGGGAGAATACACTTACCCAGATATCATTAAAATGTTAAAAGTCCTGTTACCCGCAGGGGTGTATGAAAAGTTAAAGGAAAAAGAATGGGAGGTGGGAGAGAAAAAGATCGATTGGGCAGCTCTAGAAGCTGAAGACAAGGCACGAGTACCAGGTACCGGTCTTGGAGATAAATGTAAAGAATTACCAGAATTACTGATTCAAGTTTTACCCAGATTATTGACAACTAGGAAAGAAGACTGGGATGCAATCTCAGCCTGTAAACAGAAACAAGATGAAGATATTAGTGATTTTTATTCTAGATTTGAGAAATGTTTCAGTATCAATAGTGGTCTCAAGACAAGTAGTGAGTCATACCCTCACCTTTTTGTTACTAAATTAGTCGAGAATTCAAGCCCACAAATTAAAAATCGAGTCTTGAAAGTCGAAAGCACCTGGCAAGCAAATACTCCGTCCCAGATGCTCCAGATGCTCCAGTATCACCAGAATAGAATCAGAGAAGAGCAAGAACACGAGAGAAAACGTATGAAAGACACGAAAATGAAAGTGCTAGTTGCACAATCTGTTCCTCAAGACAGTCAGAAGAGGGGTCCGAATCAAGCCAGTCATCCTGCAGCTCCCGTTAAAGGGAACTGCAATTATTGTAAACAGCCAGGTCATTTTATAAACGAGTGTGCAGTTCTGAAACACAACATAGCTACTGGTAAGACTAAAGAAAGACCACGTCCGCCTAGACAAGAACAAGTTTCACAGATTCCTCAGTCACAGAATGCACAACAGACAGTTTCCGCACCGCAGCCTATTGCTGCAACGCAGCACGTTACATCGCAGATGTATCAGTATGCACAGTCTGAGTATCCAGAGTACCAGCCATATTCATGAAACAGCCTAGAGAGGGAGGTAGGCTTGCCTCTCATCGAGATACCTGTAGATCAAGAAGGTCCCTATGTTCACAGTCAAGTATTAGGGAAAGACAGAAAGTTTTTGATCGATACAGGGGCAAGTAGGACCACAATTAGTCATGCCGAAGTTCCAGGGGCTCCGCTCTCAGGCTCAAGAAATGTTTCCCTTGGATTTTCAGGAAAGCCAATAGTTAATGAGATATCAAAGCCAGTTACTCTAGAAGTAGGTCCATTGTCCCGCACTACTGATCTGTTACTTACTAAGTCATGTCCAGAAAACCTATTAGGCATTAAAACACTGAAAGAGTTAGGTGCAGTCATATGCTGTTCCCCAGAGGGAATACGTCTGTTCCTACGTGACTTTAAGGGTCACTATGTATTACGAGATTTTGATTCGAGATTGTCTAATGTTCCACAGCATTTATGGGCACAAGGTCCAACTGATGTAGGTTACATGCAAATCACACCCCATCGTGTGACTCTCAAACCAGGTGTAGTGTTACCCCGAATCAGACAGTACAGATTGCCACCTGAGGCTGTAGCAGCCTTATCCAAAATTATTGACGAGCTCATGGCTCAAGGAGTAGTTGTAGAAACTGACTCCAATGTATGCAATTCTCCGATCATTCCAGTCATGAAACGCACTGATCCAAATGCACCCCCAGTATATCGATTAGTGATTGATTTACGAGAGCTTAATAAATGTATTATTCCTCAGTACCCAGTTGTCCCAGATATTTCTTCCCTGTTAACAGCCATTGATTCAGAAGCTACGTTTTTCACTGTCATAGACCTTAAGAATGCATTTTTTAGTGTTCCAATTCATCCAGACAGCCAGTTTCTTTTCGGATTTTGTTTAAATGGAAGGAGCTATATGTTTACACGCGCTCCTCAAGGTTTCACAGAAAGCCCTAGTATTTACAGTCAAGCACTCAAGAGACAACTAGACAACATTCACATGCCAACTGACACTGCCCTGCTCCAGTATGTCGATGATCTACTGATCACAGCCCGTTCTGAACGTGCTTGCGAGCGAGCATCACTTACAGTCTTGTATTTTCTAGCCGAGATGGGGCACAAGGTGTCACCTTCGAAGCTTCAATTCTGTGTCCAGCAAGTGGTATACTTAGGACACTTACTGTCCAAGAGGGGTAGGCAGTTGACACCCGACCGTATCCAGTTAATAGCGAGTCTTCCCCAGCCCAGAACCCAGAAGGAGGTACGTGCCTTTATCGGCCTTACTTCTTATTGTAGACAATGGATTCCCCAGTATGCATTCCTAGCCAAGCCACTGATACAGTTAACGACACAGGAGGCAGCCGTATCGACTGTCCTCCCTTGGACATCTGAACATACACTTAGTTTCAACGAGTTAAAGAAAGCCCTATGTCAAGCTCCAGTTCTAGCTACACCGAACTACAGTAAGCCTTTTACACTTTTCGTCACTGAACGCGAAGGTACAGCATTATCTGTTCTCACACAAGATCAAGCAGGACAATACAAGCCCTGTGCTTATTTTTCGAGCACATTAGATCCAGTCGCCCAGGCGTTGCCTGCGTGCCTCAAGTCAGTTGCAGCCACAGCACTAGCTATCAGACAAAGTGATTCCATAGTTTTAGGACATTCCCTGACAGTACAAGTCCCACACTCCGTAGAAGTTCTTTTAAACCGAACACAAACTCAGCACTTGACAATTGCACGTTTAACAGGTTATGAATTGACACTGTTCCAGCCACACATAGAAATTAGACGCTGCAACGTTCTGAATCCTGCTACACTGTTACCATCAGTTAATTCAAATTCTGACCCACATGACTGTGTGGAAGTAGTTAACATTACGACAAAGCCAAGACAAGACCTGACAGACATTCCATTACCAGATCCTGACCTGACACTCTATGTGGATGGTTCATGTATGAGAACAAGTACAGGAGAACTAGTCGCCGCGTATGCAGTGACTACTGACACTGAAGTTATTGAAACACACCGTATTGATACCCTGTCCGCTCAAGCAGCAGAGCTAGTCGCTCTGACACAAGCCTGTATACACGCCAAGAACCTGAAAGTTAATGTTTACACAGACTCACGTTACGCATTCGGAGTTGTACACGACTTCGGAGTGCTCTGGCAGGAGAGAGGTTTCATGACTTCTCATGGAACCAAGATTCAGCATGGTCTCCTTATTCAAGCCCTGTTAGATGCCATACATTTACCGACATCCATTGCTATCATGAAATGTAAAGCACATACGAAAGTTACTGACATTATTTCTCAAGGTAATGATCTAGCAGATCGCACAGCCAAGCTTACAGCACAGACTCCAGACATTCTAGTTAACCTGACACATACTCCAGATCCGATTACATGCATGACAGTTAAGGACCCTACACAAGATGTCATAGATATCCAGTTACATGCTACTCCCGATGAAATCAAGAAATGGTATGAACAAGGAGGGGTCCAGACAGATCAAGGATGGTTAACGAAGGGTAGAGCCACATGGTTTCTCCCCGATTCTATGGTTCAAGTCATAATCAATACCGCACATAGTCCAGCACATTTAGGAGAAAAAGCTATGTTAGACAGTATCCAGAACATTTGGTTCAACAAGCATTTACGAGCTGCAGCCAAGCAGAAAGTCCGCACCTGTATGATATGTTGTCAGTTTAATCCAGGTAAAAGTGTCCCGGTGGAACAAGGTGGTTTCCAGCCCCCTGACCACCCTTTTGAGGTCCTCCAGATGGATTATATTCAAATGGAGCGATATCGAGGTTTCAAGTATGTCCTTGTAGTTGTATGCGCTTTGTCCAGGTGGACAGAAGCATATCCAGTCCCAGATTACACAGCCGCGACCACTGCTAAGCAGTTGGTTCGTGAATTCTTCCCTAGATACGGACTCCCTAGAGTCGTATATTCTGATAACGGTCAGCCATTCTCATCTGAACTCATGAAGCACGTTTCCCTTTTGTTAGGGTACCAGTGGAAGTTCCATTGTGTACGCCATCCTGAAGCAGCCGGTCTCGTAGAGAGACATAATCAGACTCTGAAAATCCGAATTGCAAAAGTCTGCAAAGAAAAAGGTGTGGACTGGCTAGTAGCTCTGCCAGTCGCTTTGTTTTATATGCGCATGGTCGCACATTCCAGGTCAGGTCTGTCCCCGTATGAGGTCGTATTCGGCCGCCCCCCTAACATGTGGGGTACTCCTAGACCCCGAAGTATTACCGATGTTTCATGTAATATGCTGACAGATTACCTAGCTTCCTTGATGTCTGCCCTCAACTCATGTCGTTCACAGGTTGCCGCCGCATTTCCAGACAATACCGAGGTGGCACCACATGAAATCGTTCCAGGCTCCCTAGTGATGATCAGAAATTTTGACAGATCAAGTCCGCTGAAACCACGTTGGAAGGAGCCACGTCAGGTCCTCCTCACCACCCGTACAGCCGTGAAGTTGGAAGGCAGAAAAGGATGGATCCACCTGTCTCATGTTAAACTTTTTAAAGGACTGAAATCCGTTTCTAAAAACATTTCCCAGGATTTGAAGGACTGCCAGAATATTGCTCTTAAGGACTGTCCCGCACAAGACATTATTACAACCCCTCCCTTGTTAGAGAAAACTCCGCAGCAGGAGTATAAGTTAAAGCTCAGGTCTAGTAAAATAAGTCAGTCAGTTTGATTGTATAAGTCCTCCCCTAGGTGAAACGGTTAGACTGTTTCTGACATGTATAAAATAGACCCCCATAGTGAGAGAGTCAGTCAAAGTTCAATCAGATGTATCGTTTTTCTGAGTTTCGTATTATTCATCAGCATTTTGATTTCCTGCACCAGCTATGCGTTCTATCTGTATTTTCCAGTTCCTCATGTAAATATGTCTGCTAATGCTACAGTAGAACACACGTTTAGTGATCTGCCTCCTCACGAATATTCTTACCGTCTCGCTATGCGCAACAACACATTTATCCGTATGTTACATTATTCACACCAGACCAGCAATGCCACTAATTGTTGGGTGTGTGGTCGACTCCCCCCTTTCCAGACCTCGAAGGGAGTTCTGCCACTCTTTCCTTATCCATTCTCACATAATGGTTCGTGTGGAGCATGGTCCACGTTAACGTCATCCTCAACAGATATGTCTTTTCTTAACAGTACATGTTTTCCAGACAAGCAAGGTTTCCCCCACAGAACAGGTTTAGATCTAGAAAATGAAGTATATAATTTAGGTAATTATTCATCGAATTTCATGGTCCTGAATGTTCAGTCTGATACTACTCCAGACTTACCTGCTATTTCAGTACTACCTGTCAAAGGCGAATTATGTGTCCGTAGTTATGGTTCCATACATGTAGGTCATAGTGAATGTACTACTGTTATCCAGTATAGTGACAGTGGGAAATCTGTTTTCAAAGCTTCACGTCATTCCTATTTTATTTGTGGTCAAACTGCATATGTTCGTCTGCCCCTCGATTGGGAGGGAACCTGTTACATTGCTTTCCTACTGCCACCTGTTTTTCTAGCCCCATCTGATTATCACAGAAACACACATCTAGTACACATTAGACATAGAAGGGAGTCCCCAATTGTCGATTATACTGAAACTACTCTAGAACAGTATACAGATTTCAATAAAGGTTTCTTCTTCTTTGTAGGACCTGTCCAGAATAGTAAACTGATCCGTAGGTTAACAAGAACCCTTGAAGCTGTAGTAAATGAGACTGCCTCTGCTCTAGGTAACCTAACCGAAGAACAATCTGCTATGAGATTTGTCGTTTTGCAAAATCGTCTCGTCCTTGACGTCATACTGGCCGATAGGGGCGGGGCCTGTAGAGTCATCGGATCTAGTTGCTGCATTTTCATTCCAAATAACGCGCCGTCTGTTTATTCGGCTATAACCAGACTCCATAAAATTGCCCATCTGTTACACCAAGATCCAGGCACCTGGACATGGTCCGGTTGGTTCTGGAATATAATTTCCGCATGGGGATGGAAAGTCCTGTCTTTTCTAGGTATTGCAGTAGCGATCATATTTAGCTGCTGCCTCTGTATACAATGTGGCCCTGCGATTTGCAGCATGTGCGCTACCTCTTGTATTCCTAGTCCCAAGTCCCGTTTTAAATCCCGTTCCAAGACAATTCGAGACGAGCAAATGATACTGTATGAAATGATAGATGGTATCATGAAAATTGATGTTTCCTGATGGAAACGTAGTGACAAGGAGGGAATGTGGAAAAGTAAATTTTGCCATGTTCTGTGTCCCTACGCCTCATCCATCATATGTTATGTGTGCATGACCAATATGCATATGTTATTCCCCATGTCCGATTAATGACGCAATTATAGTTGTGTCCACCTCTGGTATGTCATTTTCCAGTCCTCGTGAATACTACGAATACCAGGCCTATGTAAAGTTACGTTGTCACGTTTCTCAGTGTGCACGTTATTCCATTGTAAAGTCCCCGTTTCCAGGCCTCAAAAGGGCCCGGACATCAGATTCAGCTCCTGTCTCCTGAAAGCCTCGCTGAGGAGCGATACAGCCCCCACCTGTATCCTCGACCCTTCACTTACTTCCTGCCTCGCAGTGCCCGGTGCAGCCCGGCTCTGCCTCTGAGTCTGCCAAAAGTATGTTATGATTCCAGCTATCAGTTCAGTCCTCCTCTTCTGCATTCCTAAGCTACTGAACTGCATCAATAGTTTCCGTCATTGTCTAGCCTTCTCGTCTCCACGTTAGAGAAATACTGTATTTAATGGTCATTTAGTATTCTTCATCACGCACTACATGTAGAATAATGCATGGTCCAGTCTTAGAGTCAAGTTAGCTTTTCCCCTCATGACTTCTAGTTTATACCAACATGTTCCCTAAACATTAGATACCAGATAGGGTTTAGGTACATGTCGCTCCGACCCTCCAGACTCTAGTCTCTGCTCCTAGCACAGAGTTCGTAGCCCCCAGCTTCTCCTAGTAACACGTCATTGCCAGTTTTCGCGCACCATTAGGTTAGAGGTCCCGGCTCCTTAGGTAGCCCCCTCCTATGTTTCCGCCCATTCATGACATATTCTGTTACGTTTGCATCACATGTCTATGTATACTCCCAGTTACACCTCTTTTTACTGTTATCTTTCGCGACTGCTACGCGTCACGCCTTCTGCTCCACCCACTGCTACGCCTACTGCAATGTAATGCTATGTGTTTGCGCTATGTATATAAGTCAATGTATTGTTATTAAAAGTTAGCGCGCTCATCCCAGACCAAGCCCCAGCAGCTGCTGGGTCATCCTAAGCAGGTTGTCCTGATCCTGTCCTTATGCTGTAATAAACCTGCAGAAACTCCTACTACCTCGAATCTTGACTCTTATTTTATTGAGCTATCTGTTATTCATTCATTCATCCAAAAATAGATCCGGTATTATTTATTTATTGTGCGCCCCAGGCAGTGTCTGGTTTCTTTCAGACCTCCCTGCTACAATCCACTATCTCCTGTCTGGAGGGTGGTAACACCCCCCTGCGACAGGAAACCCTTTGTCCAGGCCCCATTTGGCTGAGTTTCGGTCAGCTTCAGGGGGTCAGACTCTTGTCTGTGGCAGAGGCATCCATTTTGTGGATCTAAGGTCCTTTTAGAAATTAACCGCATTTAAGTAAAGTAACATGTCTTACCCCTCTAGAGGGGTGGAATGCTATCCCCATCGCCAGAACTGGCGAGGGGATAGTATTCCAAATCGTATTACACCTTACACGACATGTTTTGATAAAGCCAAACCAGAGTTGCTATATAACCGCAAGGATTATAATGCACTTAAGAGTATATGGTATGGCATTATCCTGAAACAGCTTAGGGAGTTGTTCCCGACAGCTGCAGACAGGCTCAGCTCATGCTAGAGCTCCATCTCACATTAAACCACGCACTCTGCCTCCAGGATTGATGAGGCCTTCCATAGGAGTGGCTCACAGGTTTATATGTGTCCAGATATAGGTTTAGATATAGGTATACTATATCTAAGTAAGGGGTGATTACACCACCTTACCCCAGCTGAGTGATCAGCCAGTTGTGTCAATTTAAGAACCAGCCAGGGGTGGCAAAATATATGCTGCAGCCCCTGGTAGGCCTTGGTGGCCCCTATGCCCTGGGCACCTATAGTGCATTATACAGGGGCTGACAAGGAGTCCATTTCCAATTGTGGTATGTACCTAGGGTACATGGAATCCATTTTACAGAGAGAGCAGATGGCCTGGGGCCCTGATTAGCAGGGAACCAGGTCAACTAAGTCAAAAAACCAGCTAAACACAGGCAAAAAATCTGGGGTAACCATAGTCAGGTAGCCACCTTCCTACAAGGACTTTGTAATTGTTTGCATCCTCATGTCTAACAGTGAGGAGCTTATCTCTCCCTTTCTCTGAAAAGGAGTACCATAAGATTGCTGCCCACTGTTCCTCAGGAACCTGCTGTACCATGCAGGCTCTCTCAAGAGCAGTTATCCACTTGTGGATGTCATCCCCTTCCTTGTAGGGGGGCACAATCTTTGTCAGGTTGCTACTATCATAGGACCTGGGTTTCTCTTTAGGAATATTGCTGCCACCAGTGGCATCTAAGCCACACAATTTTTGCTCTCTTGCCAAGGCAAGTCTAGCTTGAGCCAAGGCTACCTCCTCCCTCTCTATTTGGAGTTTGACAGCCCTCATTCTGGACCTATGCTCTATCTTCTGAGAGGCAGTCATACCTCTCTGAGATTCTCTTGAGGCACTAGAAATATGAGAGTCCCCTGAGGGAGATCTCACTCTTCTGTTGCCTGGGAGAATGATATGGTGGGATCTGGGGAGGTGCTGGCCCTCTCCATTTCCCAGTAGGTCTAAGTTGGCCTGGTTAAGCCTGGCAACTAGGACCTGGCTACCCCTCTGATCCTGATCTTCTGGGTCCTCTACATCTGAGTCCTCCTCCTCCTCTTCTTCCTCCTCTTCTCCTTCCTCTGGAGGGGTATCAGTTACAGGGGGGTTCACTCCATCTCCTGACTCTAAGGGAACTTCATTCGCCTTCTCTAAGTCATCCTGTTCTAGAATGGCTATCAGGATAGGACATGTGGGACTTCTGCCCCTTTTTAACCCTCTTGATATGCACAAGGCAATCAAGTCCTTTCGGGTTAATTTGTCATAGCTGGAAGTTGCCTTGGTAAGGTCAACTGTCACAGGAGCAGACCCTGAGGCTTTTCCTGTGTCAGACATGACTACTAGTGAGGTGTAAGTGGTGCACTTACCTACACTAAGTGTTTTCCTACTGTACCTTGCTAGTGAGTTGTAGTCAGGGTGTGCTAATCCCTTTAATCTACAACTACTAAGTTCAGTAGAACTTAAATATGCTAAGCTTTTGATTTATATGTACCTTGAGGTACTTGATGTGATCTTTCAATTTGATAAAAGATTGCAATGGTAAAACAACAGCAAGCTCAAATCCCACCGCTGCCACCAATGTGAGAAGTTGGCCTGATAGGTGATGTTTCCAATTCTGGAACCACCGGTTATCAGACCAAACAATCCCTTATGGTGTCTGGTTGTAAGTCAACCTTGTTAGACAAGCTATCCTAGGGGTAGCATGGACTAAGCAGCCTAAAGGCTTAACTTAAGAGGTCGTGTTAAGCGAGCTGTTTTACCACATACAATCCTGTAATATCAAATGAAAGGACACCACACAAGTATATATTATAAAAATATATGTATTTATTACTAAAAAACAATCCCCAGTATTCTTTATGAATAAAGGGGCACAAGCGTTAAATCAAAAGCACAGTTTAAACATACAAAGTTGCACAATTATGGATGAGGGCGGGGGGCCACTCTAACCATATACTAAACAAGTGGTATAAGAGATACCAATCGAACAGTGGTTAGGCCTAGGGCCTAGGGAATCGCTGGGAGCAGTCGAGACAAGCAATGCTGAAGTCGGGAGAGGCCCACGGGATTCGGGAGCAGTGCGGAAAGCGCACGCGTGCACCAATGTTAACCAATGGTGCGTAAAAGTTGTAAAGTTAAAGTTTAAGGACACTTCCGCTGAACCTAGAGGAACAAAACTTAAGACACAGACCCTAGAGATGTGTACCAGTGTGGGAACACCGGCGGAGCAAAGTTACCTCACCCACAGGAAGCGGGTGCACAGGGTCGAAGTTGAGTCGGGTTTCGTCACGCAGGCTCTTGGTGCTTGGAGCTGAAAGGGCTGCAGGCGGGGTGAAAGAGAAGTGTCCGGTGGAGTCCAAGGGTGGACTCGAGTCGAAAAGTACCTGAAAGCAGAGGGGACAGAGTCTGGGTCACTCAGCAGTGACCAGGGTGGAACCAGGACGGAACCAGGCAATGTCGGGCGCAATCAGGTGGTCGTCGAGGAGCTTCTCTCCGCTGTCACGTGGGCTCTGGGGCATCTGCGACGTCCAGGAGCGGGTCACGATCTGTCCCACAAGGGCTCTCACCGTCGGCGCAGTCGGCTTCAAGTTTGGAGCAAACAACACTTGGCAAGAGCAATCCATGCGGAACCGGGAGATTGCTTCTCACTTGAACCAGGAGGGTCAGAGTGGGGGCTCCTTTTCAGGGGAGCTGGTGCAGATCTGGAGCAACCAGATTTGCAGGTCGAATTTCAAAGTTCGTCGGTACAGGGGCCACTAGCCGGCTGGCAAGTGACTGGGCCAACGCGTTGAGCCAAATGGAGCAGAAGGGCCCCACGCAGCACTTGTCGAGTGTGTAGGGCTGAACTTCAGTGCAAGAGTGGCTCAGGGTTGGGGCTTCTCAAACCCCGGTGTACAGCTTCGAGGGTCACTCACGGGCTGCACGGTCAGCGTCTCGTGGTCAATTAAAGATGGCGTGCCCCACGCTTCCGGTCGCCTCCACGGGTCTCTGCTCTGCAGGGACTGTGGATCGGGCTGTTGGAAGGCAGGCAAGCTTGATCTCGTCGATCTCTGTCGCTCGGGTTCCGGCGGGAACTGCGACAAAGCAGATGTCGATGGCTGGATGGTGCCTGTTTGCACAGGGTGGTCACTCCTTGACCACAAGGGAGATTCTTCAGTCTTCTACGTTGAGTAGGATGTCGAAGGGTCCAGAGTTTCGTTTCTTATGTTTCATCAGGAAATCTAAAGTGCATTGGCACTGCTCCCAGTCTTATACTAATTTGGGGGGCTGGATTACCTGCTAGGTCCCCTCCTATGGGTGGGACCCAGGAAGTGGGTGGATACACCCCCTTCCTTTGATCCAGGCCGCCCTGGCACGAGGGCTGGAGTGCCCCAGAACTGGTTTGACCGGATTATGCAAGGGGCAGCCTTGTGCGCCCCAAGCAGTGTCTGGTTTCTTTCAAACCTCCCTGCTACAATCCACTATCTCCTGTCTGGAGGGTGGTAACACACCCCTTGCGACAGGAAACCCTTTGTCCAGGCCCCATTTGGCTGAGTTTCGGTCAGCTGCAGGGGGTCAGACTCTTGTCTGTGGCAGAGGCATCCATTTTGTGGATCTAAGGTCCTTTTAGAAATTAACCGCATTTAAGTAAAGTAACATGTCTTACCCCTCTAGAGGGGTGGAATGCTATCCCCGTCGCCAGAACACCTTACACAACATGTTTTGATAAAGCCAAACCAGAGTTGCTATATAACCGCGAGGATTATAAGGCACTTAAGAGTATATGGTATGGCATTATCCTGAAACAGCTTAGGGAGTTGTTCCCGACAGCTGCAGACAGGCTCAGCTCATGCTAGAGCTCCATCTCACATTAAACCACGCACTCTGCCTCCAGGATTGATGAGGCCTTCCATAGGAGTGGCTCACAGGTTTATATGTGTCCAGATATAGGTTTAGATATAGGTATACTATATCTAAGTAAGGGGTGATTACACCACCTTACCCCAGCTGAGTGATCAGCCAGTTGTGTAAATTTAAGAACCAGCCAGGGGTGGCAAAAGATATGCTGCAGCCCCTGGTAGGCCTTGGTGGCTCCTATGCCCTGGGCACCTATAGTGCATTATACAGGGGCTGACAAGGAGTCCATTTTCAATTGTGGTATGTACCTAGGGTACATGGAATCCATTTTACAGAGAGAGCAGATGGCCTGGGGCCCTGATTAGCAGGGAACCAGGTCAACTAAGTCAAAAAACCAGCTAAACACAGGCAACAAATCTGGGGTAACCATAGTCAGGTAGCCACCTTCCTACAGTGTCTAGTGGGGAAGTACCACTTCTAGACATGGCTGTACGTGTGCTGTTATGTTATGTTATGTTGTTATGTTAAGTAGCTTTTATATAGCGTACGGCTACATCCAGCAATTTGGCCGCAACAGGGTCGTCCGCCGTGTCAAGGTGGAAGTTGAAATCACCGGCCACAACACAATGCTGTGTGGTCAGCGCCAGCTCAGAGACGGCTGTCTGCAGATCCTCCAAAAAGGAACCCACCGGGCCTGGTGGTCTATAAACCAACAACCCCTTCAAGGCCTGACCTGGGGACAGTCTGAGCGTGAAGGCGAGCGACTCGGCATTCCCAATGGAGTTCAGGGGAAGCACCGAGCAGGAGACGCTCTTTTTCACCACAACCGCCACTCCCCCTCCCCTGCCCTTAACTCTGTCCTGCCGGAAGATATTGTACGCAGGAGGAATGGCTGAGAAGACGTCCGGATTGGAAGCCTCTCCCAGCCAAGTTTCGGTCAGTAGCAAGCACAGGGGATTTTCCCTGACCAGAAGATCGTAAATGTGCAGGGCGTGGCGCCCTACCGACCTCGTGTTCAGCAGCAGGCAAAGATGCTTCACGCCAGCTGTTGCCGGGTGAGGAACCGTAGCACAAATCCAGGAAGGCGTCCACCCACAGCCCGGACAGCGTCGTTTGCCCCTAAACCGCCCCGGGAAAATGGAGCGGCAAGAGCTAGAATGGCCCCGCATGTCCCGCAATGACGCAGAGGAATAGCAAATCATCTCAGCCAGAGTATTGCCGGACCGGGGTCCCCCGCCGCCCCGACGCCTCCGGGACGCTGACGGGCGCAGACGGGCAGGACTCCGGCACGACTCAGGCTAAGCGAGGGCGTCCACCTGCGCGTCACGCTGCGCGTGAGGGAGCGACTTTAAGTAGGCGCTCCAATCAAGCCTGAGCGTGCGAGTCTGCTCCAAGATGGCGGCCGCCGCTGGCTGAAGTAGCCCAAACAAAGATGGCGCCCAAAATGACCCCCAGGACCCGGACCCACCAAAGTGGTGGTGCTTGGCAGGCAGAAAATGCCGTTTTTAAGGTGCAGGTAAGGGGAGAAGGGGGCGCTGGCAGCAAGCAGGCAGGCTAAAATCAGGGAAGAATGAAACAGAAAAACGAACCCAAATGCAAAACAGGAAGTTTTAAAAAGTACTCGGCGCTAGTAGCAGCGCGAGCGCGGCGAAGTGGTAGATGGTCTAACCAGCACCACGCTAGAGCCCGCCTTAAGTAGGCGCTCCAATCAAGCCTGAGCGTGCGAGTCCGCTCCAAGATGGCGGCCGCCGCTGGCTGAAGTAGCCCAAACAAATATGGCGCCCAAAATGACCCCCAGGACCCGGACCCACCAAAGTGGTGGTGCTTGGCAGGCAGAAAATGCCGTTTTTAAGGTGCAGGTAAGGGGAGAAGGGGGCGCTGGCAGCAAGCAGGCAGGCTAAAATCAGGGAAGAATGAAACAGAAAAACGAACCCAAATGCAAAACAGGAAGTTTTAAAAAGTACTCGGCGCTAGTAGCAGCGCGAGCGCGGCGAAGTGGTAGATGGTCTAACCAGCACCACGCTAGAGCCCGCCTTCAGTAGGCGCTCCAATCAAGCCTGAGCGTGCGAGTCCGCTCCAAGATGGCGGCCGCCGCTGGCTGAAGTAGCCCAAACAAAGATGGCGCCCAAAATGACCCCCAGGACCCGGACCCACCAAAGTGGTGGTGCTTGGCAGGCAGAAAATGCCGTTTTTAAGGTGCAGGTAAGGGGAGAAGGGGGCGCTGGCAGCAAGCAGGCAGGCTAAAATCAGGGAAGAATGAAACAGAAAAACGAACCCAAATGCAAAACAGGAAGTTTTAAAAAGTACTCGGCGCTAGTAGCAGCGCTAGTAGCAGCGCCAGCGCGGCGAAGTGGTAGATGGCTGTGAGGGTGCTGGTGTGTGATTGGCTGGAGTTGGCTGGGATACCAGGATCCAGGATGTCTGGATGGGTCTGCCCAGTGGTGAGTGCTCAGATCAGCATGCTGATGTGAGGGGAGGGCTGCACCTGGTTCCTGATGGGGCTGGGCTTTCCCCACACAATGCTGGCCCCGCCCCCTGTGGTGCGTCTAACGACCCTAGCCCTGCCAGTGAATAGAGTGAGGTGATGAGCACATCAAGGGTGCTCCAAAACCAGCTGTGACTGTTTTCTCCCCCACCCTGCACCTACAGACAAAGGAATGTGGTGCATAAAAATGGGGCTGTGTCGCCACACAAACTGTTCTCTGCCAGGATCCTGCCTGAGGGGGCTGCTGCTGTTGCTGGGGCCAGGAAGACCGCCACTTGGATTATCTCCCTGCCTGGAGACCCAGTGAGCTGGCTCTGGGCCCAGCCTTGCCCCCTGCCTGCTTTAAGGAACTTTGCTGTGCCCCTAGCGCTTGGGAGCGCTGTGCCTGCACCCCTAGCGCTGAGAGCGCTGCGAATCGTCTTTGAGCGCTGGGAGCGCTTTACTTTCCCTTTTCGTGGCTGCCCACGCCACTTTTTGCCGATTTGACAGTCCCCTGGCAGGTGCCCACCCTGCCAAGGACCTTGTGCTTTACCCTGTCACGAGCGCTTTGGGAGCGCTTTATTGAGCTTAAGGCCGGTGCCCACCCGGCATTGCCCTGTGAAGTTTTCCCCGTCGCCGCCCGGCCGTACAGGAAGTCAGGCAGGCCGTGACCTCATTCCCCAGGCCGCGCTCTGATTGGCTGCCAGCCCGGGACAGGAAGGAGGGAGCCGGAAGCTACCGGGAGCCGACCCTGGGATCCGGTGCACTCACCCAGGAGAGAGAGAAGCCTTCTGTCCAGCAGCGGGGCAACCGTGGTGTGGGGAGAGCCCCGCAGCTGCCGAGGAATGTAAGGAGCCTGGAGACCCTGGGAGCGCCCACCAGAAACCGGGTAAGTGGGGCTCGGTGTTCCCGTCTAGGGAGGAGGGCGTCGGGGCACATTGCCGGCGCCCGCCCTCCCCTCCAGTACCAGGGCTTTGTTGTCAAAGAGCCTGAGAGGCCCCGGGGGGGCCTCCCTGCAGATTTGAGCCCCGGGCGGGCTCCTACGTTACTGGGGCATTTCTTCAGGGCCGCGAGAGGCTCTGGGTGGCATCATTTCCTTTCGAGTCCCCCGAAGAGGGACTCCAACGCCCAGAGCCATTTGTTCTCTTGAGTCCCGGAGGGACTCCAACGGCCGTATTTTGTGTATGAGCCTGTAAGGCTCAAGGGGGCATTTTGATTTACTGAGAGCCCACGAGGGGCTCAGGCGCCACAACTATCTTTGAGAGCCCAGAGATTCTCAGGGGCCATTTGTTTATTCAGAGCCCAGCGAGGCTCCAAAAAGGGGACAGTCATTTCTACAGAGCCTGTGACACTCAGTAACACCAGCAAGTAGCAAACACAGTAAAACATTTTGGCCTGTATCTTTCCGCCGTCTTTGTAAGCCTGTGACACTGTGAGTTTCAGGAATTCCACAAGCAGCACTATAGGTGGACTCACTACTAGTACATACATAGTCAGATAGTACTAAAAAATGCCTTTTTACTTTTTTCTCTTGTTTTGCAAAAGAAATTACTGGTACGTGAACTTGTGGTAGCCGCCATAATGGCAGCTCACTCAGCTTTAACCCAAGAAATACAGACACAGGCCATGATGATGCAGACTCGCAGTACTTTAAGCAGTACATGCAGGTGGGAATAGGAATGTCTTACTTTTCTATAGGGGTGGCACTGCCACTGGCCATACTTCATCCACTCAGCGTCTGCGCTACTACATCATACACCTCTGCTATCGACGAGGAGGATAAAGAAGATAACATCCAGGCTTACAAAGTACGTCTATGATTCTTCTTAATGTCTCAAATGTACCAAAATTTCTTTTTGTTAACAACCAACTTACACCCTTTTCATTATATTTTGGAAACCGCTGTATTCTTTCTTATGTTGAATTGCATTCAACAAAACCATTTTTTACAGTCATAAATAAATATTAAGACTCGCTCGTCCTTCGTTTCACTCTTCTTTAGCTTTTCGTTCTTCACATCCCTAAACTACATCTGATCTGATATGACTTGGCTTTAAAATAAAAATTGGCCAGCTGAGTTCAAGTGAAATAGAGGGGACCATTGGTTACCAGAGAAGTACAGCCACTAATGCTATTACAAGTCAAGGTTGACTGTCTTCTCCGTGATAGCCCAAAAAGTAGTTATAAATTAGTAAATGTTCTTGACAGTACAGTGTACTTATACTAGTGTACTGTGTACTACTGTACAGTACATCATACACTCCTTTACGAGCCTACTCAAAAAAAATATAATAAGTAAGTAGTATAATAACTTACCACCATCCGCCGCCGCTGAGCCTTCCCCCCCAGCTCCTCCTGTTGGCACCGCCGCATCCAGAGTGGACCCCTCCGCACTGCTGGCCCCAGCACGGATGGTCATCTGTGCCGCATCAGATGTTGTGACGTCTAGGAAAAACATGTCATATTTTCAGATGCCATACACAACCCCCTATTTTGTCTCGTAATGGAAGGAAATGTTACATAACACATTTTGTATTACTGGGATTGAAAAAATGTTACGGTTTTGGGGAGGGTGTTAACCTTTTAGATGCTTATTCCATTAAATGCTACACTTCTTCTTTTGACAACTGATTAATGCTTGCTTAACGTGCACCATTTTTCTCATTACAGAAAGAAGATTCCATTGCCCTTCAGCCAGACGATTCACCAACTACTACTGAGTCACCACCAGCAGTACTTAAGTACTTTAAAGAAGGTGGGGGCTCACACACAGTTATTCTACTAATTTCCTGTGTCTGTTAGTGTTAACTATTTTTAAGTTTGAGTCATACTAATTTCATTCATGGGAATGTTGTTTAAAGTAAACTTTAACGTCATCTTCATCCATAAGAATACTACGCTATTAAAAAAAAAGAAATAATGTTTTCATTTCTCAATTGAAAATAAAAATTAAAAACTAACAAACACTGTGTGGTTTTTGTTCACGAGTGAGTGAGCGGAATGGTTTGAACTACTGCACTTGGCAGTCATGTTTCAGTAACTCAGATAGGCCAGGACTCGGAGGTAGTCTCTCTTCTTCTGTTCTTCTGGGTCGTAAAATCATTGGTCAGACATTCTAGATAGTCGGTCAGGGGAATGGGGGTTCAACTTCTGTTCGGACTGAGGTATGTCGAAAGTCGAACTGCACCTATCATCAACAATGTCCTATTTATCTTGTTCATACTTCTTTGTGTGAAGAATAGTCCCTGAAACAGTAGCGGTATGGGATGTGCTCCTCTCAAATCAAAAAGGCAACTGCTACCTTTTACTTGGTGTAAACAATGACATTTTGTTGTTGGAAATTGTCAAAGCACTTACATTAAGAAGACTGGAATAGACAGCAAGGGCAACCCAGAGGACTGCACTCAGTGCCTAGAGCTATTGCTGTATCAGAGTTTTGTTTCACACCGTTTGCCGAATGGACAAGCTTAGCTACCTACACAGACCGACTCATAATTGTAAATAGTAGTAGCACAGAGAGTGATGGTAGAGGCAGGATAAGAATGTAGAAAGTAGTCCACATTAGAAGAAGATCAAAGACTATTTTGTAAAACATAGAATTATTAGGAACCAGTTTGTAATGAATAGGAGCTGTAAAAGTTAGGGAAGTATAAGTATTAATATAACAATAGAACAACTTACTGGGGCCAGCAGAAGAGCCTGCAAGGGACTGCTCCTGTTCACCTTCTGCCACCGGAGTCTCTGTCGCCGTCGCCTTGCCCCTGGGAGGTCCTGGTGATCATGAAATAATGAAACACAACATGGATGATTGTTTTTTGGGAAATATTTGATTTCTTTGTACTCAATCTAAAATTATGTCAGGGAAACAAATTGCATCTGATCTGGTCAAGTCCCCCATTCACACCTTCATTCATACTACCGTGCTTCCCATTAGACTCACAGACATTCCGCACCCCGCTCCAGATAGGGGCGGTGCCAGAGTTCTTGGAGCGAAAGGCAAAATTCAATTTGCCTGCAAAGAGAACCCCAGGAATTGCTATTAAAAGTTGTTTACTGCAACTACACGGAACCTCATAAGGCCTTCCCACACCTTATGGAAAGCTCCGTCCCCCCCCACCTCAAAGTGCATCTCTCTGGTGGTCTGCGAGGTGCTGCCTGTTTTCTCCCACTGAACAACCAAACAACACATGGCAGAGGCCTTGAGAGGCAGAACTGCCGCGGCCATCCTGTGAGTCTGATGTTAGCTCAGTGCCCCCAAGTCCCCCATTCACACCTTCATTCATACTACCGTGCTTCCCATTAGACCCACAGACATTCCGCACCCAGCTCCAGATAGGGGCGGTGCCAAAGTTCCTGGCGCTCAAGGCAAAATTCAATTCACCTGCAAAGAGAACCCCAGGAATTGCTATTAAAAGCTGTTTACTGCAACGACAAGGAACCTCATAAGCCCTTACCACACCTTATGGAAGGCTCCGCCCCCACCTCAAAGTGCATCTCTCTGGCGGTCTGCGAGGTGCTGCCTGTTTTCTCCCACTGAACGACCAAACAACACATGGCAGAGGCCACGAGAAGCAAAACTGCCGCGGCCATCCTGTGAGTCTGATGTTAGCTCGGTGCCCCCAAGTCCCCCATTCACCCCTCTTTCACACCATTCATAGCCCAGTCCACAGACTGCACACACACTGCAGGCATCCCCGACTATGCCTCTATATATAGCAAAGAGGTGAATGATGTCATAAAGCCTGCGAGACCCAGGGGTGTGATGTAGTACATGATGTCACAAACCTGCCAGGGTCAGGGGTGTGGTGTAGGAGATGACATCACAACCGATTGATGGGAAATGCTGATAACACTCAAGGCTGCCTTTGGGGACCAGTGATACATTATGTTGGTAGATATAGGTCCATCTTTCGCATAACATCACGGAAGCAGAAGATTGAGCGAAGGAAGTCAGTTACAATAATCTTATTATTAAGGTTTCCTGTTTTCTCTTTATTGCATACATGTTAACAGAATCTGTAAAGGCGATGGTGAGATGGGCCTAGTGTACTGCACAGGAATGCACAGCTTGTCATTCTGTTTCTTCCTATCTGCTCTGCCCATTTCACAGGTGTGATTCAGGTATTCAAATGGCAGGGTGGCATCTAAGGGTTAGAAGACACCTTACATCAGTCTTCTGCACTGACTAGCAGAGCCTGGCAGCGGTCTTATGGCTGGGCTCTGAGTCTTCGTCTGTGTTAGCCTGTCTGCTGGCCTGGCCTCCCATAGACTCCTTCTTGTGTAACTATGCACGGCTTCAAGAGCATTGCACACACACATGCATTCAATAGAAGGTAGTTCTGGATACCCTGGGGGGTCAAGGTGCACAAGGAATATGTAGTCTTGGGATGTACTGTTTTCTACTCCCAAAATCAAGATACCACACAAAGCTGCTGGCTGCTTCAACCTTAAAAAAATGAATGTTTTGTGCAAGAGGCATTCCAAATGTAGAATTTGCATTCCATACATAGTTCGAACGTTCCAAATTAGAAGCGCTGTTCCAATCTACATTCTAAAGGAATTCTTTCAATTCCAAATTAGAACTCTCATTCCAAACTTAGAACATCCTTTACAAAATAGAACTGTCAATCTTAGAACTCAAATGTTATTTGAGCAAAAAGCCTGGACATTACATCATGCCTTCATTGTGACACCAAAAACACCTTCATTAACTCTATATATACCAAAGAGGTGAATGATGTCATAAAGCCTGCCAGACCCAGGGGTGTGATGTAGTACATGATGTCACAAACCTGCCAGGGTCAGGGGTGTGGTGTAGGAGATGACATCACAACCGATTGATGGGAAATGCTGATAACACTCAAGGCTGCCTTTGGGGACCAGTGATACATTATGTTGGTAGATATAGGTCCATCTTTCGCATAACATCACGGAAGCAGAAGATTGAGCGAAGGAAGTCAGTTACAATAATCGTATTATTAAGGTTTCCTGTTTTCTCTTTATTGCATACATGTTAACAGAATCTGTAAAGGCGATGGTGAGATGGGCCTAGTGTACTGCATAGGAATGCACAGCTTGTCATTCTGTTTCTTCCTATCTGCTCTGCCCATTTCACAGGTGTGATTCAGGTATTCAAATGGCAGGGTGGGATCTAAGGGTTAGAAGACACCTTACATCAGTCTTCTGCACAGACTAGCAGAGCCTGGCAACGGTCTTATGGCTGGGCTCTGAGTCTTCGTCTGTGTTAGCCTTTCTGCTGGCCTGGCCTCCCATAGACTCCTTCTTGTGTAACTACACACGGCTTCAAGAGCATTGCACACACACATCCATTCAATAGAAGGTAGTTCTGGGTACCCTGGGGGGTCATGGTGCCCAAGGAATATGTAGTCTTGGGATGTACTGTTTCCTACTCCCAAAATTAAGATATCACACATAGCTGCTGGCTGCTTCAACCTTAAAAAAACATGTATGTTTTGTGCAAGAGGCATTCCAAATGTAGAATTTGCATTCCATACATAGTTCGAACGTTCCAAATTAGAAGCGGTGTTCCAATCTACATTCTAAAGGAATTCTTTCAATTCTAAATTAGAACTCTCATTCCAAACTTAGAACATCCTTTACAAAATAGAACTGTCAATCTTAGAACTCAAATGTTATTTGAGCAAAAAGCCTTGACATTACATCATGCCTTCATTGTGACACCAAAAACACCTTCATTACAAGTTTGTAAATTCGATTTTGCGCAGAAACTGGAGTTTCTGATCTAAGGGGTGTTGCAAAAAGAGTAACAGTACTGCACTTTGTGGGTTTCTCATGGACACATTTGGTCAGGTAAAACCTTATGAAACTTGTCCATGGAAAACAGCTCTGTGCTTGGGAAAAACCCAACAAAATCTGGGCAGAAAGGTGGACATCAGCTATAATTCTCCCGTGCTGAGAGGTAATTGCCTAGCAGTGCAATATTCTGCAACGTTGAATGTTTAAACACTACAGTATCGTCGATTGAAGTTATGACATTTCTGATGAGCTGGGCCTTCCTGCGTGCTGTCTGGGCAAGACTGGTCTAGAGCCAGGCATGAGCACCAACATCATATTTAACCTTGACAGCCTCCATGCTCAATAATGGACCCCATAATATATCTCAGATTATATAAGAAGAGTGGCTAGGGCTCATTTCCAGCCTCCAGGTACATGTCTGACTCCTATTTGTGACATTTTGAGGTGTTTGGTGTCAAATTCTTTTTTTTCCATTATAGCTTCTAGATATCAGAGTCACATCAGATTTCTAGTTCTGGACCCAAGAAGACCATAGTATACCTCAGATGACATACCAAGAGTGTCTAAGACCCATTTCTGGCCTCCAGGGGTGACTTTTTGAAGTTTTTGGGTTTAAGGGGGCAAAGTGACTTTTTCCACCCAGCCCAATGTTCTCAAAATCGGGTACGATATCAGGTGTTTCCCTTGGCTGGTAGCGGAAAAAAAACTTTATATAATATCAAAGTTATATATATCACATGAAAGCATCAGAGCTGACCTTTCTAACAAGTGTATTCGTATCTTGCGCACTCAAACAGTGTCTCTGATATCCATTCTGAGCTATTTGGAAAATTAGCAAATCTTGTCAAAAAAATGTTTTGGACGATTTTTGCTAATTTTCAGTATCAACCCACCTGACTGTTTTTGGGTCCCTGTGGCCACCAGGACCCTATATTATATCTCAGGTGATATAGCAAGAGTGTCTAGGGCTCATTTCCAGCCTCCAGGTACATGTCTGAGTCCTATTTCAGACATTTTGAGGTGTTTGGTGTCAAATTCATTTTTTCCATTATAGGCCTTAGATATCAGAGTCACATCACATTTCTAGTTCTGGACCCAAGAACACCATAGTATACCTCAGATGACATACCAAGAGTGTCTAAGACCCATTTCTGGCCTCCAGGGGTGACTTTTTGAAGTTTTTGGGTTTAAGGGGGCAAAGTCACTTTTTCCACCCGAGGTCGTGGAACTCGGAGCTGGGTAAAAGTTTAGCTTGAGTGCCCTCCCCATGGAGGTCAAAAATGTTATTGCATCAAAATCATTTAAAAACTATATAGGTGTAATTGTAGTGCCCTGAATTCTATATGGCTGCATTTGCACCGTTCTAGGTATTTACAAAATGAATTTCTAACACTTTTGAAGTCTCCATGAAGTGAAAAATGACCAAGTCCTAAAACTTCACTGGTGCATCAAAGTGGTCAAAAAAGGTCAACATTGGGTTAAAATTAACAAAACATAGTGCTGCAGTGGTCCAATAGCAGGCTAAAGACATAACGAATGACACAGAATGAACAGTTTTACTAAACACTTTGAAAATTCGATTTTCAATTTCAGGGGGACAAGGTCATGGAAGTCATGGAACTCCGAGCTGGGTAAAAGTTCAGCTTAAGGGCCCTCCCCATGGAGGTCAAAAATGTTATTACATCAAAATCTTTTAAAAACTATATAGGTGTAATTGCAGTGTCCTGAATGCTATGTAACTGCATTTGCACTGTTCTGTGTGCCTCCAAAATGAATTTCTAACACTTTTGAAGTCTCCATGAAGTGAAAAATGACGAAGTACAAAGACATCATTGGTGCATGAAAGTGTTTAAAAACGGTCACAAATGCATAAAAATGAAAAAAACAAAGTGCTACACTGGCCCAATAGCAAGCTAAACACACAATGAATGACCCAGAATGAATATATTTACAAATTACTTGGAAAATGCTATTTTAAATTTCAGGGGGACGAGGTCACAGAAGTCATGGAACTCCGAGCGGGGTAAAAGTTCAAACTTTCCACCCCTCATGGAGGTCAAAATTTGTAATCCATCAAAATCATTTAAAAACTATATAGGTGTGATTGGAGTGTCCTGATTGCTATATAGGTGCATTTGCACTGTCCTGTGTGCCTCCAAAGTGACTTTCTAACACTTTTGAAGTCTCCATGAAGCAAAAAGTGACTAAGTCCAAAGACCATTTGGAGCATCAAAGTGTTCAAAAACGATCAAAAATGCATAAAAACGAAAAAAAACAAGTGCTACAGTGGCCCAATAGCATGCTAAACACACAATGAATGACACAGAATGAATAGTTGTACACATTACTTTGAAAATGCAATTTTAAATTTCAGGGGGACAAGGTCACGAAAGTCATGGAACTCCGAGCGGGGTAAAAGTTCAACCTTTCCCCCCTTAAGGAGGTCAAAATTTTAATACATCAAAATCATTTAAAAACTATATAGGTGTGATTGCAGTGTCTTGGATACATCCCACATGAATTTTAAACACATTAGGAGCATCTCTGATCAAAATAACCATAAAAATCCCAAAGCTG
Organism: Lissotriton helveticus; assembly: GCF_964261635.1. Taxonomy (NCBI): domain Eukaryota; kingdom Metazoa; phylum Chordata; class Amphibia; order Caudata; family Salamandridae; genus Lissotriton; species Lissotriton helveticus. The sequence goes on along the minus strand of NW_027611728.1, from coordinate 908,694 downwards.
CATCAGTGCTTCAAAGTGCTCCAAAACGGTCAAAAATGGACGAAAATGAAAAATATTCTCCATATCTGAGTTTTTATAACATTCCTTAGATAATGTATATCTTGAATTAGTTTTAAATCCTTTTATTAAAAAGTTTCTTTTCTATGCTGCACTGGTGCAACGCCTCAAGTCTGAGAAGCTGCACCAGTGCAGCCGAAGCAGCACTGGTGCAGCCGAAGCAGCACTGGTGCAACAAGAGTCAAGCTGGTAGCCTGACCTTTGACCAATCCGAGAAAAAAAAAGGTGTTTTTTTCCCTGGGCCCCTCCCCCAAACGAAAACACATTGACCTGAAGCCTAAGTGTATTCTGAGTCATAAAAAGTTTATTAGATGAAAAAATATTGTACAGGCACTTTTTTGCACAAAAAGTCACTTTTTGGCACTTTTTTGAGAGAAATAAAATAGTTCGCAGATTTTTTTTAAATCGACCGAATTAAACAAAAATGCTCTTGTTGGATGGCTTTGGACATAAGGCCGCATAAACAAAAGGAATTTTTCAAATATCTGTTTTTCTCACTTTTTTATTGCTGTTTGAAATTTCTGACTTGACTTTTTGCATCATTGGTGATGCATGTGTTTAACATTGAGCTTGGGAAAATTGAAAAAAAAATAGACTTTGGGGATTGTTTACTAGGGCAAGTGATACATCAAATTAAGACTCATATTAAACTGAACCTCAAGCTGAAAAAAAAACCAAAATAGCATTTACGATCACTTTTTTATAAGCGACTTTAACAATTGTTTTTTAGCTATATTAAAAAACAAGGTAACGCCGTAAATTTTAGAAAAGAGATTTTTTCAAAGTAAAACATAGGTGTGACCTGCCTTCACATTAGGCTTCATAAACAAAAGAAAAAACATCTCTATGTGTTATATTCACTTTTTAATAACACATTTTCGTTTTAGGCACAAGCAAAAAGCAGCATTGGTGATGCATGTGTTTTTCAATGGGGTTTTTAAAGTCTACCAAAATACGGTTTACCAATACATTTTCATTATTTTCTCTTTGGTATCTCATTATGCACATGTTAATAAACAGGTTCATGCATTATTAGCTAAATAGCATAAAAACACACTGAATTATTAACAATAATCTTTGAGATTCGGGTGACCAGATGGCCGGAAATCGAAAATCGCCTCGTATGGATTCAACTTCCATTTCGTGCACTTTCTATGTGGGCCACATGCATAAGAATTGGTACAATAATGCATACGAATCTTAGCTAGAATCTGCAATTGAAATTAAGTCTTTAACTTATATGCTTCAAGAATTATAGGGCACATTCTGCTATGTATAATATCCTATCCATTTCAATGGGACGACCAGATGGCCGCAAATTGAAAATCGCGTCGTATGGAAAGAAAATTTAGCTTGAAACAACCTGGAAAGAAAGGAATGGGAAACGAAATCAGTAAGCCACTGATGAACACAAACTTTTAATTAACATAACAAGCAAGGAACAATAACGCTAGAAACACGAACGGTAAACTGTAGAAAATGAAAGTCAACAGAACATTCCTCCCCCCCCCCCCCCCCCCCACATTCTGGAACCTTCCAAAGTAGGGCAGGGTTACGGCTACGCCCAACTGGCGGCAACCCATATAAGGCGGGCCCTGCTGCCAACACTTGGTCAGGAAATCTTAACATATGGGGGAGCCGGAGGAGAGGCAGGGGCCAGCGGAGTCCAGCCGCAGCGGCCCTGGGTAGTTGCAGGTAGTCCCGCCACATGTCCACCCGGTCCGACCACCCATGGCCAGGGACCGACGGGGGGCCAACTGAGGCCGGCTGCAGCCGATAACCTAAGGAAGCCCGGTCCAGAGAAGAACGAGACACCTCTTCCTTTTCCCCTCCGTGACAGCCGCAGCAGCTCTGGGCGGCGGGATGTCCTGTCCATACCTCTGCAGAAATTTGTCCAAGTTGGGCTGGGAGGGAGAGGCGACGCGGACGAGCCTCTCCCACCTCCACGGATAGGAGGTCTCCCAGCCCCCGGCCCAACGCCGAACTCCCCCAGCCAGGCGGTGGTGCCATATTTTCGTAGCACCGAACATACCATGGTGGTGCCCCAGTACTTGCGCAGCACCGAACGTGCAATGGTGCCCATATTTTCGGAGCACCGAATATGCAATGACTGCACCGATACTTGCGCAGCACCGAACGTGCGCCGCAGGTGGCCATACCTCCGTAGCACTGGGCATGGGCCTTGTGGAGCACAGGGTGTGGAGAGACCATCGTGCATGCCCATGAAAGAGAACGGCCTAGAGTGCACCGGGAGAAGGAGACGGCGCGAACGAGTCTCCCTTGCCCCCCCCAGGCGGGGGCATCACAGCCGCACCCGAGCCGAATGTCCCGCTTCCACAACACAGAGTTCCACTCCCTATTTTGTCCTCAGAAAGGTCTCTTCCACTCTTGCAGACTCGATGAGAGGGGACTGCTGCAGGGCCTCAAAATGGCGTCTGGGTCCGCTGGAAGGCGGGTCTCGGCCGCTAGAGTAACTTTGAACAGCAATGTAACTCGGTCGCTTGCCCACCGGGACACGAGCCCCCACCTCCGACAACATCTCCACAGCCTTGAAGAGTCTGCAAAGGTACCCGGCGGAGCCCTCGGCCCCTGCAGGCTTCCGGTAAGGGACAACTGCCTTGATCGCCAACAAAATAAACATGACATTGCCACTCCTTCTGTTAGCATGAATTCTTGAACTGCCGAAAAGGACTCTGGTCCAACTGCCGGTTGTAGGAAACTTTTTCCTGATGCTACTTCCGGACTGACCCGGCCCCGCCCAAAATGGCGCCGGTATCAATAGGAACTTACGAACACCTCGTGGTGTTTCTTTTTGCTAAATAAAAAAAAACTTGATGTTCTGAGACATGTATATGATCCTTTGTACACTTGACAAGAAGAAAGGAGAGCTCACTCGACGAACATGTAAAAAGGATCCCGTTAAAAATGATGATTACAAATGTACAATGTATTATATTTTTTATATATATATAGCTGATGTATAACCTCGCTTATGACGCACGCACACGGTATGCATATAGGAAATCTGATTGCAACTAGTCTGACTATGCTTCTAAATTATGAAATAAATGCCCCCGAACCCCCCCAGCCAGTTGATAGACGTTTTAGTTTGCTACAAATGAATTGATAAAACTTTCTAATGTTTTTTATTGCTGCAAAACAACACCCCCCACTGTACGCACTTTAGCCATTGCCGTGTCCGGCCAAATACGACTGCACCCTCATAAATCCACGTACTATGATTTTGCAAAAATAAAGGTTTTCGAAATTATGAACGGGTATTGCATGCTTTATTTGAAATATGGGATCGGCGGGAGAGTTCTTTTCTGTGCACCCTACCCTGCTCTCTCTTTAAGGTTATTAGAAGATGGTTGCCCAGCCCCGGAGGAAGGATCGGATCTACGACACGATACTCTGCCTTCAAGGTACGCGACTGACTCATGAACTCTCGCGTGGAGAAAAGACCTCGACTTCTGAGGATGGGTAAAACGAAACGGTATAAATAATGGAATGTAAAAGAAGGGTAAAATAAAACGATGTAAATGTTATAAAGTACGACGCTCAAAGGTATTAGGGAACAGAGCTGACCAAAGAACTGAAGAACCTTAGAACGTCACAGCATTGAAGGAGATTTAAGGATCCCGATAGTGAGATACATCTACTAACTAGATACCTCGCACTAGGTACCTCTGGTTTCCTTTTTACGTTTCCCTGCACACGACCTATAAGGACACACTGCCCCCCCCCGACTCCAGAAACCATACCCCAGGGATTCTACCCCGAGGAGGAAAGACGAGTATGAGGTAAGTAAAGGACTCTCGAATCCATGTATTTGATATGCGCGAATGTTGTCCCCCTCCCTTCCCCTCTTTTCCCTCCCTCTACAGGTTACATCAGGGGCCGCAACCGAGGTATGGCGAAGATCTGAAGCCTTGCCCCGTCTGATACGCGAAGCTGACCAACGCTGCAAGGTGGCGCCTAAGCACGCCCACAAACTACTCACGTAGCAAACGAGCCCATAAATTTAGTATGATCTGATGAAAAATGATCACCCTTAACCCATGCTGCACGAATGAACCCATGTCACGTATGATTCGAAACTATGAGAGAATGTGTGTGTGTGACTGAAGCGTTGACTCAACTGGTCGAAGGACCAAGAATGCAAGAAAGTGCGACACAGTGGTACCCGTTTTCCTTTTTCTCAAAGCATGTCCCCTCTACCCTGTCTAATGCTCGTCCACCTCAAACTGCATGCTTTCAAGATTCTAACGCAGACCCGTAAATGTCCTTTGCTGTGTAATGCACTAAATAGCCTTTCTTAAATACACTGCCACTCTCCATGTCGCACGTGTACTATTTAGCCTGCTGTTGCACTCTCTCTCTCTCTCTCTCTCTCTCTCTCTCTCTCTCTCTCTCTCTCTCTCTCTCTCTCTCTCTCTCTCTCCTTCACACTCCCACTCTTCCGAGCGATTAGCTCCGAAATTGGCAGACTGCCACCCCTAGCGCACCACCCAATTGGCTCCAAATACCGCCAGTATTTGCAAGAAACTTGTCTTTAATAAAATCACCATGAGACCGTGTCACTACCTCTCCTTTCTGCTAAATTGACGAAACCGAGAATTGGCCATAAGGGAAAGGACAGGTAAGACGACTGAGGTTCCCTAATCTGACCCGTAATGAGGGAACTACATGTCAGCGGCTCCTATTATGAGATAAAATGCCTCAGATGACGCGACCTTCCCCGTTCCGAATTGTCGCAATACCCAAACCGTAAATGTAGGAGAGTAGGGTCTGCTATCCTATGGTCACCCCAAATTTTTGCTTTTTGCTTCACTGGTTTTCGACTACTGAGGCTGTGGGCCTGCTGATCAGACCCCCAGCCTGCTGTTCTCTCACTAAATTGATGACACATGTGCTATAGGCACATACCAATTGGAAATGGACTCCTTGTCAGCCCCTGTAGAATGCACTATAGGTGCACAGGGCATAGGAGCCACTAAGGCCTACCAGGGGCTGCAGCATATCTTTTGCCACCCCTGGCTGGTTCTTAAATTGACACAACTGGCTGATAACTCAGCTGGGGTAAGGTGGTGTACACACCCCTTGCTTAGATATAGTATACCTATGTCTAAACCTATATCTGGACACATGTAAACCTGTGAGCCACTCCTATAGACAGGCCTCACCAATCCTGGAGGCTGGGTGCATGGTTTTTATGTGAGATGGAGCTCTAGCATGAGCTGAGCCTGTCTGCAGCCGTCGGGAACAAATCCCTAAGCTGTTTCAGGATAATGCCATACCATATACTATTAAGTGCCTTATAATCCTCGCGGTTATTTAGCAACTCTGGTTTGGCTTTATCAAAACATGTCGTGTAAGGTGTCATACGCTTTGGAATACCATCCCCTCGCCAGTTCTGGCGACGGGGATGGCATTCCACCCCTCTAGAGGGGTAAGACATGTTACTTCACTTTAATGCGGTTGATTTCTCCAAAGGCCTTAAGATCCACAAAATGGATGCCTCTGCCACAGACAAATGTCTGGACCCCTGGAGCTGACCGAAACCCAGTCAAGGGGGTCCTGGACAAAGGGTTTCCTGTCACAGGAGGGTGTCACCGCCCTCCAGACAGGAGATAGTGTATTGTAGCAGGGAGGTTTGAAAGAAACCAGACACTGCCTGGGGCGCACAAGGCTGCCCCTTGCATAATCCGGCCAAACCGGTTCTGGGGCACTCCAGCCCTCGTGCCAGGGCGGCCTGGATCAAAGGAAGGGGGTGTATCCACCCACTTCCTGGGTCCCACCCATAGGAGGGGACCTAGCAGGTAATCACGCCCACCAGATTCGAATAAGAGTGGGAGCAGTGCCAATGCACATCAGATTTCCTGGAAGAAACATTTGAAACGATATTCTGGACCCTTCGCCCTCCATCTCAACGTGGAAGCCCGAAGAATCTCCCTTGTGGTCAAGGAGTGACCACCCTGCAGCAGCAGGCACCATCCAGCCCTCGACGTCTAATTAGTTGCAGTTCCCGCCGGAACTCGAGCGACTGAGATCGACGAGATCAAGCCTGCCCAGCTTCTAACAGACCGATCCACAGTCCCTGCAAAGCTGAGACCCGTGGAGGCGACCGGAAGCGTGGGGCACGCCATCTTGAAGTGACCACGAGACGCTGACCGTGCAGCCCACGAGTGACCCTCGAAGCTGTACACCGGGGTTTGAGAAGCCCCCACCCTGAGCTACTCCTGAGCCGAAGTTCAGCCCTCCACACTCGACGAGTGCTGCGTGGGGCCCTTTGGCACGATTTGGCTCAACGCGTTGGCCCGGTCACTTGCCAGCTGGCTTGTGGTCCCTGTGCCGACGAACTACAAAAGAAGACTCGTGATTCTGGTTGCTCCAGATCCACACCAGCTCCCCTGAAAGGGAGCCCCGACTCTGACCTTCCTGGTCCGAGTGAGACGCCATCTTCCAATCCCGCGTGGATTGCTCTTACCAAGGCTTGTTTGCTCCAAACCGGAAGCCGACTGCACCGACGGTGAGAGCCTGCGTGGGACAGATCGTGACCTGCTCCTGGACGTCGCAGATGCCCCAGAGCCCACGTGACAGCGAAGAGAAGCGCCTCGACGACCACCTGATTGCGCCCGACATTGCCTGGTTCCGTCCTGGTTCCACCCTGGTCACTGCTGAGTGACCCAGACTCTGTCCCCTCTGCTTTCAGGTACTCTACAACTTGAGTCCCCCCTTGGACTCCACCGGACACTTCGTCTTCACCCTGCCTGCAGCCCTTTCAGCTTCAAGCACCAAGAGCCTGCGTGTCAAAACCCGACGCCACTTCGACCCTGTGCACCCACTTCCTGTGGGTGAGGTAACTTTGCTCCGCCGGTGTTCCCACACTGGTGCACACCTCTAGGGTCTGTGTGTTAAGTTTTGTTCCTCTAGGTTCAGCGGAAGTGTCCTTAAACTTTAACTATTTGACTTTTACGCACCATTGGTTAACATTGGTGCATGCGTGCGCTTTCCGCACATCTCCCGAATCCCGAGGGCCATTCCCGACTTCAGCATTGCTTGTCCTGACTGCTCCCAGCGATTCCCTAGGCCCTAGGCCTAACCACTGTTCGAGTGGCCTCTCTTATACCACTTGTTTAGTATATGGTTTGAGTGGCCCCCCGCCCTCATCCATAATTGTGCAACTTGTATGTTTAAACAGTGCTTTTGATTTAACGCTTGTGCCCCTTTATTCATAAAGAATACTGGGGATTGTTTTTAGTAATAAACACATATATTTTTATAATATATACTTGTGTGGTGTCCTTTCATTTGGTATTACAGGATTGTATGTGGTAAAACAGCTCGCTTAACACGACCTCTTAAGTTAAGCCTTTAGGCTGCTTAGTCCATGCTACCCCTAGGATAGCTTGTCTAATAAGGTTGACTTACAACCAGACACCATAAGGGGATTGTTTGGTCAGGTAGTAGGTGGTTCCAGAATTGGAAACATCCCCTACCAGGCCAACTTCTCACATTGGTGAGCAGCGGTGCGGATTTGAGCTTGCTGTTGTTTTACCATTGCAATCTTTATATCAAATTGAAAGATCACATCAAGTACCTCTAGGTACATATAAAATCAAAAGCTTAGCATATTAAGTTCTACTGAACTTAGTAGTTGTAGGTTGAAGGGATTAGCACACCCTGACTACAACTAACTAGCAAGGTACAGTAGGAAAACACTTAGTGTAGGTAAGTGCACCACTTACACCTCACTAGTAACCATGTCTGACACAGGAAAGGCCTCAGGGTCTAGTCCTGTGACAGTTGACCCTACCCAGGCAACTTTTGGATATGACAAACTAACCCGCAGAGACTTGATTGCCTTGTGCAAAGCAAGAGGGTTAAAAAGGGGCAGAAGCCCCACCTGCCTAATCCTGGTAGAAATCCTAGAACAGGATGACTTAGAGAAGGCAAAAGCAGCTTCCCTAGATACAGGAACTGGAGGGAACCCCCCTGTAGTTGATCCCCCTGAAGAGGAGGAGGATGATGATGACTTGGATGAGGACTCAGATGGTGGGGACTCACAAGTACAGGATCAGGGTAGCCAGGTTCCAGTTGGTAGGCTTAGCCAGGCCAACTTGGACCTACTGGGGAATGGAGAGGGCCAGCACCTCCCCAGAACCCAACATATGATTCTCCCAGGCAACAGAAGAGTGAGATCTCCCTCAGGGGACTCTCATCTTTCTAGTGCCTCCAGAGAATCAGAGAGAGGCATGAGTGCTTCTCAGAAAGCTGAGCATAGGGCTAGAATGAGGGCTGTCAGACTCCAGATAGAGAGAGAGGAGGTAGCCCTGAGTCAAGCTAAGCTTACCTTAGCTCAAGCTAAACTTGCCTTGGCAAGAGAGCAGAAATTAAGTGGCTTAGATGTCACTGGTGGCAGCAATTTTCCAAGAGAAAAAGACAGGGCCTATGATAATAGAAACCTGACCAAAATTGTGCCCCCCTTTAAAGAAGGGGATGACATCCACAAATGGATGACTGCTCTTGAGAGAGCCTGCATGGTACAGCAGGTTCCTGAGAATCAGTGGGCTGCAATTTTGTGGTACTCCTTTTCTGAGAAAGGGAGGGACAGGCTCCTCACAGTTAGACCTGAGGATGCCAAAAACTACTCTGTTTTGAAGAGTGCTCTCATTGAAGGGTATGGCCTAACCACTGAGCAATACAGGTTGTTGTTCAGAGACACCCAGAAAGCACAGACTCAAGACTGGACTGATTTTGTGGAGTGTGCCACTAAGGCTTTGGAGGGTTGGTTACAGGGAAGTAAAGTTTCAGACTATACAGGATTGTACAATCTTATGATGAGAGAACAGATCCTTAATAACTGTACAAACCAGCTGTTGCATCAATACCTTATTGACTCTGATCTGACCTCTCCCCAAGAATTGGGAAAGAAGGCAGACAAATGGGTCAGAACAAGGATTAAGCAGAAACCCCAGAACCAAGGTGGTGACCAGAAGAAAACAGACCAGAAGGGTGGTAATCAGAATCAGAAAGATAAAGAAAAAGACCAGAAGTCTTCAGGCCCCCAAACTAATAGTAAGGAGGGTGGTTCCCAAAATGGTAACAAGAAGAAGAAGAACAAAGGTCCAAAGACACCTTGGTGTAATACCTGCAAATCAGTTTCACACTGGGGCAGTGAGTGCACCAAGGCAAATCCAGTTCCCACCACTACAGCTCCTAAAGCAACTGCAACCCCAAGTACAGTAAGCAGTGGTGGAACACAGTCCAAGGGTGTAGCTGGGTTGACCCTGGGTATTGAAGTAGGATCTGGCCTAGTCAGAGTCCCTACACAGGCAGTTCTCCTGTATGATGTGGACATTGAGTTGCCCACTGCAGTAAGCCCCACTAACCTGGGCAAATACAGGCAGACTCCCTTAATAAATGAGAAACTGGCTCAAGCTTACAGGGACACATGTGCTAGTGTCACCATGGTGACCCCTGGCTTTGTGGACCCTGGACAGATTGTACTAGGAGAGAGCTACCTAGTAACCAATGCAAGCAACTCCACTACCTCCCATAGTGTGGCAGTTGTGAACTTCTCCTGGGGAGGGGTTGATGGCCTAAAGAAAGTTGTGGTGAGTGCAGACCTACCAGTAGACTGTCTGTTAGGCAATGACCTTGAAAGCTCAGCATGGTCAGAAGTGGAGTACAGGACTCATGCAGAAATGCTAGGGATTTCGGAGCATGTCCTTGCCATGACAAGGGCTCAGGCTAAGAAGTGCCTTCCTGAACCAGTGGTGGATCTTGAGACAATAGACCAGCCACAACCCAAGAGAAGGAGCAAGAGAGGAAAGGCCTCGCCTTCCACCTTGCCCCAGGTTGAGGATCAGGTTTCAGAGGAAACTGATTCTGCAGTCCAAGAGGAGACTGTCTCTGAGGAGCTGGAACCTGACCAGGTTGAGTTTCTGGGGACAGGGGGACCCTCAAGGGCAGACCTGAGGCAGGCTCAATTAGATTGCCCTTCCCTTGAACCCCTCAGACAGCAGGCTGCTGCTGAGGCTGCTGGGGATGCTAAAGGTACCCATACTGTGTATTGGGATGAGGGACTCCTTTACTCAGAGGCTAGAGACCCCAAGCCTGGCATGACCAGGAGGTTGGTCATACCTCTGCAGTTTAGGGGGTTCCTTCTTACCTTGGCCCATGATATTCCCCTTGCAGGACACTTAGGCCAGAACAAGACGTGGGACAGGCTTGTTCCACACTTTCACTGGCCTCACATGTCAGAGGATGTCAAGGAGTTTTGTCGCTCCTGTGTCACTTGCCAAGCCAGTGGTAAGTCAGGTGGCACAACAAAGGCCCCCCTAATACCACTACCTGTGGTGGGGGTCCCCTTTGAGAGAGTTGGAATTGATATTGTGGGTCCAATGGACCCCCAAACAGCATCTGGGAACAGATTCATACTGGTGGTAGTGGATCATGCCACCAGGTACCCAGAGGCTATTCCCCTAAGGACCACCACAGCACCTGTGGTGGCTAAAGCCCTCATTGCAGTTTTCTCAAGAGTGGGCTTTCCTAAGGAGGTACTATCAGATAGAGGGACAAATTTTATGTCCAGCTATCTAAAAGCAATGTGGAAGGAATGTGGAGTAAACTATAAGTTTACCACCCCATATCATCCACAATGCAATGGGCTTGTGGAGAGATTTAACAAGACCCTTAAAGGCATGATAAAAGGATTACCAGAGAAGCTCAGGCGGAAATGGGACATTCTTTTACCCTGCCTGCTCTTTGCTTACAGAGAGGTCCCACAGAAGGGGGTTGGCTACAGCCCTTTTGAACTTTTGTTTGGCCACCCTGTGAGAGGTCCATTGTGTTTGGTGAAGGAAGGATGGGAGTTACCTCTCAAAAAGCCCAAACTAGACATAGTGGACTATGTACTTGGTCTCCGCTCCAGGATGGCTGAGTACATGGAAAGAGCATCCAAAAACCTGGAGGCCAGCCAAGAATTGCAGAAAGCTTGGCATGACCAAAAGGCTGTACTGGTAGAGTTCCAACCAGGACAGAAGGTATGGGTACTGGAGCCAGTGGCTCCAGCAGCACTCCAAGACAAATGGAGTGGACCCTATCTGTGAGAAGTTGGCCTGGTAGGGGATGTTTCCAATTCTGGAACCACCTACTACCTGACCAAACAATCCCCTTATGGTGTCTGGTTGTAAGTCAACCTTATTAGACAAGCTATCCTAGGGGTAGCATGGACTAAGCAGCCTAAAGGCTTAACTTAAGAGGTCGTGTTAAGCGAGCTGTTTTACCACATACAATCCTGTAATACCAAATGAAAGGACACCACACAAGTATATATTATAAAAATATATGTGTTTATTACTAAAAACAATCCCCAGTATTCTTTATGAATAAAGGGGCACAAGCGTTAAATCAAAAGCACTGTTTAAACATACAAGTTGCACAATTATGGATGAGGGCGGGGGGCCACTCAAACCATATACTAAACAAGTGGTATAAGAGAGGCCACTCGAACAGTGGTTAGGCCTAGGGCCTAGGGAATCGCTGGGAGCAGTCAGGACAAGCAATGCTGAAGTCGGGAATGGCCCTCGGGATTCGGGAGATGTGCGGAAAGCGCACGCATGCACCAATGTTAACCAATGGTGCGTAAAAGTCAAATAGTTAAAGTTTAAGGACACTTCCGCTGAACCTAGAGGAACAAAACTTAACACACAGACCCTAGAGGTGTGCACCAGTGTGGGAACACCGGCGGAGCAAAGTTACCTCACCCACAGGAAGTGGGTGCACAGGGTCGAAGTGGCGTCGGGTTTTGACACGCAGGCTCTTGGTGCTTGAAGCTGAAAGGGCTGCAGGCAGGGTGAAGACGAAGTGTCCGGTGGAGTCCAAGGGGGGACTCAAGTTGTAGAGTACCTGAAAGCAGAGGGGACAGAGTCTGGGTCACTCAGCAGTGACCAGGGTGGAACCAGGACGGAACCAGGCAATGTCGGGCGCAATCAGGTGGTCGTCGAGGCGCTTCTCTTCGCTGTCACGTGGGCTCTGGGGCATCTGCGACGTCCAGGAGCAGGTCACGATCTGTCCCACGCAGGCTCTCACCGTCGGTGCAGTCGGCTTCCTGTTTGGAGCAAACAAGCCTTGGTAAGAGCAATCCACGCGGGATTGGAAGATGGCGTCTCACTCGGACCAGGAAGGTCAGAGTCGGGGCTCCCTTTCAGGGGAGCTGGTGTGGATCTGGAGCAACCAGAATCACGAGTCTTCTTTTGTAGTTCGTCGGCACAGGGACCACAAGCCAGCTGGCAAGTGACCGGGCCAACGCGTTGAGCCAAATCGTGCCAAAGGGCCCCACGCAGCACTCGTCGAGTGTGGAGGGCTGAACTTCGGCTCAGGAGTAGCTCAGGGTGGGGGCTTCTCAAACCCCGGTGTACAGCTTCGAGGGTCACTCGTGGGCTGCACGGTCAGCGTCTCGTGGTCACTTCAAGATGGCGTGCCCCACGCTTCCGGTCGCCTCCACGGGTCTCAGCTTTGCAGGGACTGTGGATAGGGCTGTTAGAAGCTGGGCAGGCTTGATCTCGTCGATCTCAGTCGCTCGAGTTCCGGCGGGAACTGCAACTAAGTAGACGTCGAGGGCTGGATGGTGCCTGCTGCTGCAGGGTGGTCACTCCTTGACCACAAGGGAGATTCTTCGGGCTTCCACGTTGAGATGGAGGGCGAAGGGTCCAGAATATCGTTTCAAATGTTTCTTCCAGGAAATCTGATGTGCATTGGCACTGCTCCCACTCTTATTCGAATCTGGTGGGCGTGATTACCTGCTAGGTCCCCTCCTATGGGTGGGACCCAGGAAGTGGGTGGATACACCCCCTTCCTTTGATCCAGGCCGCCCTGGCACGAGGGCTGGAGTGCCCCAGAACCGGTTTGGCCGGATTATGCAAGGGGCAGCCTTGTGCGCCCCAGGCAGTGTCTGGTTTCTTTCAAACCTCCCTGCTACAATACACTATCTCCTGTCTGGAGGGCGGTGACACCCTCCTGTGACAGGAAACCCTTTGTCCAGGACCCCCTTGACTGGGTTTCGGTCAGCTCCAGGGGTCCAGACATTTGTCTGTGGCAGAGGCATCCATTTTGTGGATCTTAAGGCCTTTGGAGAAATCAACCGCATTAAAGTGAAGTAACATGTCTTACCCCTCTAGAGGGGTGGAATGCCATCCCCGTCGCCAGAACTGGCGAGGGGATGGTATTCCAAAGCGTATGACACCTTACACGACATGTTTTGATAAAGCCAAACCAGAGTTGCTAAATAACCGCGAGGATTATAAGGCACTTAATAGTATATGGTATGGCATTATCCTGAAACAGCTTAGGGATTTGTTCCCGACGGCTGCAGACAGGCTCAGCTCATGCTAGAGCTCCATCTCACATAAAAACCATGCACCCAGCCTCCAGGATTGGTGAGGCCTGTCTATAGGAGTGGCTCACAGGTTTACATGTGTCCAGATATAGGTTTAGACATAGGTATACTATATCTAAGCAAGGGGTGTGTACACCACCTTACCCCAGCTGAGTTATCAGCCAGTTGTGTCAATTTAAGAACCAGCCAGGGGTGGCAAAAGATATGCTGCAGCCCCTGGTAGGCCTTAGTGGCTCCTATGCCCTGTGCACCTATAGTGCATTCTACAGGGGCTGACAAGGAGTCCATTTCCAATTGGTATGTGCCTATAGCACATGTGTCATCAATTTAGTGAGAGAACAGCAGGCTGGGGGTCTGATCAGCAGGCCCACAGCCTCAGTAGTCGAAAACCAGTGAAGCAAAAAGCAAAAATTTGGGGTGACCATAGGATAGCAGACCCTACTCTCCTACACAACCCCCCCCCAAACGCAGGGACATTAAACTAACCTTGACCAGATAAGTCTTCATGTTCTAAGTGGAAGTACCTGGAGAGACCATCTGCATTACCATGGTCAGTCCCTGGGCGGTGCTCCACTGTAAAGTCCATCCCCTGTAGGGAAATGGACCACCTGAGCAGTTTGGGATTTTCACCCTTCATCTGATTAAGCCATAAGAGGGGCTTATGGTCTGTTTGCACCAGGAAGTGAGTTCCAAACAAGTAGGACCTCAACTTCTTTAATGCCCAAACCACAGCAAAGGCCTCCCTCTCAATGGCTGACCAACGTTTTTCTCTTGGGGTTAGCCTCCTGCTAATGAAAGCAATTGGCTGGTCTTGACCATCTTGATTAAGTTGTGAGAGTACAGCTCCCACCCCCAACTCAGAAGCATCTGTCTGAACAATGAACTGTTTGGAGTAGTCAGGACTCTTTAGGATAGGTGCAGAGCACATGGCCTTCTTCAGGTCTTCAAATGCCTTCTGACAGCTAACTGTCCACTGAACCTTTTTTGGCATCTTCTTGGATGTCAAGTCATTTAATGGTGTCACTATAGACCCATAGTTTTTCACAAACTTTCTGTAATACCCAGTCAGGCCCAAGAAGGCTCTGACTTGTGTCTGGGTAACTGGAGGAGCCCAGTCCTGTATGGCCTGGATTTTGCTTTCCAGTGGCTGAACCTGGCCTCCACCTACTAGGTGGCCCAGGTATTCAACCTTACTCTGCCCTATCTGGCACTTTGTGGCCTTGATAGTTAGGCCTGCCTTTTGCAGGGCCTCCAAAACTTTCTTCAGGTGGATCAGGTGATCCTCCCAGGTGGAGCTAAAGACAGCAATATCATCCAGATAAGCTGCACAAAAGTCATCCAACCCAGTAAGGACTTGGTTCACCAACCTTTGAAAAGTGGCAGGTGCATTCTTCAAACCAAAGGGCATTACCACAAACTGATAATGTCCACTAGGGGTAGAGAATGCTGTTTTGGCTTTTGACTCCTCAGCTAGTCTGATTTGCCAGTAGCCAGCTGTCAGATCAAATGTGCTCAGAAACTTGGCAGAAGCCAATCTGTCAATGAGCTCATCTGCTCTTGGAATGGGGTGAGCATCTGTCCTAGTGACAGCATTGAGACCCCTGTAATCCACGCAAAACCTCATTTCTCTCTTACCATCTTGGGTATGAGGTTTTGGCACCAGGACTACTGGGCTGGCCCATGGGCTCTCTGATGGCTCAATCACTCCAAGCTCCAACATCTTTTGCACCTCAGCCTTGATGCAATCCCTGACATGATCAGGTTGCCTGTAGATCTTATTCTTGACAGGCAGACTGTCACCAGTGTCCACAACATGGGTACACCAGTCAGTTTGGCTGGGTGTGAGTGAAAACATTTGCCTGTGAGCCTGCAAAACTTGTCTGCAGTCCCTCTGTTGCTGGTCAGTGAGGCTGCCTGCCAAGGCTACTCCATCAACTGAACCATCATCAGGGTTCTGGGAAAGCAGGTCTGGGAGAGGGTCACTCTCTTCCTCCTGTTCCCCATCTGTGGCCATGAGCAAGCTCATGTCCTCCCTGTCTACAAATGCTTTCAAGCGATTCACATGGATTACCCTGTGAGGGCTCCTGGGTGTTCCAAAGTCTACCAAGTAGGTGACTTCCCCTTTCTTCTCAATAATAGGATAGGGTCCACTCCATTTGTCTTGGAGTGCTGCTGGAGCCACTGGCTCCAGTACCCATACCTTCTGTCCTGGTTGGAACTCTACCAGTACAGCCTTTTGGTCATGCCAAGCTTTCTGCAATTCTTGGCTGGCCTCCAGGTTTTTGGATGCTCTTTCCATGTACTCAGCCATCCTGGAGCGGAGACCAAGTACATAGTCCACTATGTCTAGTTTGGGCTTTTTGAGAGGTAACTCCCATCCTTCCTTCACCAAACACAATGGACCTCTCACAGGGTGGCCAAACAAAAGTTCAAAAGGGCTGTAGCCAACCCCCTTCTGTGGGACCTCTCTGTAAGCAAAGAGCAGGCAGGGTAAAAGAATGTCCCATTTCCGCCTGAGCTTCTCTGGTAATCCTTTTATCATGCCTTTAAGGGTCTTGTTAAATCTCTCCACAAGCCCATTGCATTGTGGATGATATGGGGTGGTAAACTTATAGTTTACTCCACATTCCTTCCACATTGCTTTTAGATAGCTGGACATAAAATTTGTCCCTCTATCTGATAGTACCTCCTTAGGAAAGCCCACTCTTGAGAAAACTGCAATGAGGGCTTTAGCCACCACAGGTGCTGTGGTGGTCCTTAGGGGAATAGCCTCTGGGTACCTGGTGGCATGATCCACTACCACCAGTATGAATCTGTTCCCAGATGCTGTTTGGGGGTCCATTGGACCCACAATATCAATTCCAACTCTCTCAAAGGGGACCCTCACCACAGGTAGTGGTATTAGGGGGGCCTTTGTTGTGCCACCTGACTTACCACTGGCTTGGCAAGTGACACAGGAGCGACAAAACTCCTTGACATCCTCTGACATGTGAGGCCAGTGAAAGTGTGGAACAAGCCTGTCCCACGTCTTGTTCTGGCCTAAGTGTCCTGCAAGGGGAATATCATGGGCCAAGGTAAGAAGGAACCCCCTAAACTGCAGAGGTATGACCAACCTCCTGGTCATGCCAGGCTTGGGGTCTCTAGCCTCTGAGTAAAGGAGTCCCTCATCCCAATACACAGTATGGGTACCTTTAGCATCCCCAGCAGCCTCAGCAGCAGCCTGCTGTCTGAGGGGTTCAAGGGAAGGGCAATCTAATTGAGCCTGCCTCAGGTCTGCCCTTGAGGGTCCCCCTGTCCCCAGAAACTCAACCTGGTCAGGTTCCAGCTCCTCAGAGACAGTCTCCTCTTGGACTGCAGAATCAGTTTCCTCTGAAACCTGATCCTCAACCTGGGGCAAGGTGGAAGGCGAGGCCTTTCCTCTCTTGCTCCTTCTCTTGGGTTGTGGCTGGTCTATTGTCTCAAGATCCACCACTGGTTCAGGAAGGCACTTCTTAGCCTGAGCCCTTGTCATGGCAAGGACATGCTCTGAAATCCCTAGCATTTCTGCATGAGTCCTGTACTCCACTTCTGACCATGCTGAGCTTTCAAGGTCATTGCCTAACAGACAGTCTACTGGTAGGTCTGCACTCACCACAACTTTCTTTAGGCCATCAACCCCTCCCCAGGAGAAGTTCACAACTGCCACACTATGGGAGGTAGTGGAGTTGCTTGCATTGGTTACTAGGTAGCTCTCTCCTAGTACAATCTGTCCAGGGTCCACAAAGCCAGGGGTCACCATGGTGACACTAGCACATGTGTCCCTGTAAGCTTGAGCCAGTTTCTCATTTATTAAGGGAGTCTGCCTGTATTTGCCCAGGTTAGTGGGGCTTACTGCAGTGGGCAACTCAATGTCCACATCATACAGGAGAACTGCCTGTGTAGGGACTCTGACTAGGCCAGATCCTACTTCAATACCCAGGGTCAACCCAGCTACACCCTTGGACTGTGTTCCACCACTGCTTACTGTACTTGGGGTTGCAGTTGCTTTAGGAGCTGTAGTGGTGGGAACTGGATTTGCCTTGGTGCACTCACTGCCCCAGTGTGAAACTGATTTGCAGGTATTACACCAAGGTGTCTTTGGACCTTTGTTCTTCTTCTTCTTGTTACCATTTTGGGAACCACCCTCCTTACTATTAGTTTGGGGGCCTGAAGACTTCTGGTCTTTTTCTTTATCTTTCTGATTCTGATTACCACCCTTCTGGTCTGTTTTCTTCTGGTCACCACCTTGGTTCTGGGGTTTCTGCTTAATCCTTGTTCTGACCCATTTGTCTGCCTTCTTTCCCAATTCTTGGGGAGAGGTCAGATCAGAGTCAATAAGGTATTGATGCAACAGCTGGTTTGTACAGTTATTAAGGATCTGTTCTCTCATCATAAGATTGTACAATCCTGTATAGTCTGAAACTTTACTTCCCTGTAACCAACCCTCCAAAGCCTTAGTGGCACACTCCACAAAATCAGTCCAGTCTTGAGTCTGTGCTTTCTGGGTGTCTCTGAACAACAACCTGTATTGCTCAGTGGTTAGGCCATACCCTTCAATGAGAGCACTCTTCAAAACAGAGTAGTTTTTGGCATCCTCAGGTCTAACTGTGAGGAGCCTGTCCCTCCCTTTCTCAGAAAAGGAGTACCACAAAATTGCAGCCCACTGATTCTCAGGAACCTGCTGTACCATGCAGGCTCTCTCAAGAGCAGTCATCCATTTGTGGATGTCATCCCCTTCTTTAAAGGGGGGCACAATTTTGGTCAGGTTTCTATTATCATAGGCCCTGTCTTTTTCTCTTGGAAAATTGCTGCCACCAGTGACATCTAAGCCACTTAATTTCTGCTCTCTTGCCAAGGCAAGTTTAGCTTGAGCTAAGGTAAGCTTAGCTTGACCCAGGGCTACCTCCTCTCTCTCTATCTGGAGTCTGACAGCCCTCATTCTAGCCCTATGCTCAGCTTTCTGAGAAGCACTCATGCCTCTCTCTGATTCTCTGGAGGCACTAGAAAGATGAGAGTCCCCTGAGGGAGATCTCACTCTTCTGTTGCCTGGGAGAATCATATGTTGGGTTCTGGGGAGGTGCTGGCCCTCTCCATTCCCCAGTAGGTCCAAGTTGGCCTGGCTAAGCCTACCAACTGGAACCTGGCTACCCTGATCCTGTACTTGTGAGTCCCCACCATCTGAGTCCTCATCCAAGTCATCATCATCCTCCTCCTCTTCAGGGGGATCAACTACAGGGGGGTTCCCTCCAGTTCCTGTATCTAGGGAAGCTGCTTTTGCCTTCTCTAAGTCATCCTGTTCTAGGATTTCTACCAGGATTAGGCAGGTGGGGCTTCTGCCCCTTTTTAACCCTCTTGCTTTGCACAAGGCAATCAAGTCTCTGCGGGTTAGTTTGTCATATCCAAAAGTTGCCTGGGTAGGGTCAACTGTCACAGGACTAGACCCTGAGGCCTTTCCTGTGTCAGACATGGTTACTAGTGAGGTGTAAGTGGTGCACTTACCTACACTAAGTGTTTTCCTACTGTACCTTGCTAGTTAGTTGTAGTCAGGGTGTGCTAATCCCTTCAACCTACAACTACTAAGTTCAGTAGAACTTAATATGCTAAGCTTTTGATTTTATATGTACCTAGAGGTACTTGATGTGATCTTTCAATTTGATATAAAGATTGCAATGGTAAAACAACAGCAAGCTCAAATCCGCACCGCTGCTCACCAATGTGAGAAGTTGGCCTGGTAGGGGATGTTTCCAATTCTGGAACCACCTACTACCTGACCAAACAATCCCCTTATGGTGTCTGGTTGTAAGTCAACCTTATTAGACAAGCTATCCTAGGGGTAGCATGGACTAAGCAGCCTAAAGGCTTAACTTAAGAGGTCGTGTTAAGCGAGCTGTTTTACCACATACAATCCTGTAATACCAAATGAAAGGACACCACACAAGTATATATTATAAAGATATATGTGTTTATTACTAAAAACAATCCCCAGTATTCTTTATGAATAAAGGGGCACAAGCGTTAAATCAAAAGCACTGTTTAAACATACAAGTTGCACAATTATGGATGAGGGCGGGGGGCCACTCAAACCATATACTAAACAAGTGGTATAAGAGAGGCCACTCGAACAGTGGTTAGGCCTAGGGCCTAGGGAATCGCTGGGAGCAGTCAGGACAAGCAATGCTGAAGTCGGGAATGGCCCTCGGGATTCGGGAGATGTGCGGAAAGCGCACGCATGCACCAATGTTAACCAATGGTGCGTAAAAGTCAAATAGTTAAAGTTTAAGGACACTTCCGCTGAACCTAGAGGAACAAAACTTAACACACAGACCCTAGAGGTGTGCACCAGTGTGGGAACACCGGCGGAGCAAAGTTACCTCACCCACAGGAAGTGGGTGCACAGGGTCGAAGTGGCGTCGGGTTTTGACACGCAGGCTCTTGGTGCTTGAAGCTGAAAGGGCTGCAGGCAGGGTGAAGACGAAGTGTCCGGTGGAGTCCAAGGGGGGACTCAAGTTGTAGAGTACCTGAAAGCAGAGGGGACAGAGTCTGGGTCACTCAGCAGTGACCAGGGTGGAACCAGGACGGAACCAGGCAATGTCGGGCGCAATCAGGTGGTCGTCGAGGCGCTTCTCTTCGCTGTCACGTGGGCTCTGGGGCATCTGCGACGTCCAGGAGCAGGTCACGATCTGTCCCACGCAGGCTCTCACCGTCGGTGCAGTCGGCTTCCGGTTTGGAGCAAACAAGCCTTGGTAAGAGCAATCCACGCGGGATTGGAAGATGGCGTCTCACTCGGACCAGGAAGGTCAGAGTCGGGCTCCCTTTCAGGGGAGCTGGTGTGGATCTGGAGCAACCAGAATCACGAGTCTTCTTTTGTAGTTCGTCGGCACAGGGACCACAAGCCAGCTGGCAAGTGACCGGGCCAACGCGTTGAGCCAAATCGTGCCAAAGGGCCCCACGCAGCACTCGTCGAGTGTGGAGGGCTGAACTTCGGCTCAGGAGTAGCTCAGGGTGGGGGCTTCTCAAACCCCGGTGTACAGCTTCGAGGGTCACTCGTGGGCTGCACGGTCAGCGTCTCGTGGTCACTTCAAGATGGCGTGCCCCACGCTTCCGGTCGCCTCCACGGGTCTCAGCTTTGCAGGGACTGTGGATCGGGCTGTTAGAAGCTGGGCAGGCTTGATCTCGTCGATCTCAGTCGCTCGAGTTCCGGCGGGAACTGCAACTAAGTAGACGTCGAGGGCTGGATGGTGCCTGCTGCTGCAGGGTGGTCACTCCTTGACCACAAGGGAGATTCTTCGGGCTTCCACGTTGAGATGGAGGGCGAAGGGTCCAGAATATCGTTTCAAATGTTTCTTCCAGGAAATCTGATGTGCATTGGCACTGCTCCCACTCTTATTCGAATCTGGTGGGCGTGATTACCTGCTAGGTCCCCTCCTATGGGTGGGACCCAGGAAGTGGGTGGATACACCCCCTTCCTTTGATCCAGGCCGCCCTGGCACGAGGGCTGGAGTGCCCCAGAACCGGTTTGGCCGGATTATGCAAGGGGCAGCCTTGTGCGCCCCAGGCAGTGTCTGGTTTCTTTCAAACCTCCCTGCTACAATACACTATCTCCTGTCTGGAGGGCGGTGACACCCTCCTGTGACAGGAAACCCTTTGTCCAGGACCCCCTTGACTGGGTTTCGGTCAGCTCCAGGGGTCCAGACATTTGTCTGTGGCAGAGGCATCCATTTTGTGGATCTTAAGGCCTTTGGAGAAATCAACCGCATTAAAGTGAAGTAACATGTCTTACCCCTCTAGAGGGGTGGAATGCCATCCCCGTCGCCAGAACTGGCGAGGGGATGGTATTCCAAAGCGTATGACACCTTACACGACATGTTTTGATAAAGCCAAACCAGAGTTGCTAAATAACCGCGAGGATTATAAGGCACTTAATAGTATATGGTATGGCATTATCCTGAAACAGCTTAGGGATTTGTTCCCGGCGGCTGCAGACAGGCTCAGCTCATGCTAGAGCTCCATCTCACATAAAAACCATGCACCCAGCCTCCAGGATTGGTGAGGCCTGTCTATAGGAGTGGCTCACAGGTTTACATGTGTCCAGATATAGGTTTAGACATAGGTATACTATATCTAAGCAAGGGGTGTGTACACCACCTTACCCCAGCTGAGTTATCAGCCAGTTGTGTCAATTTAAGAACCAGCCAGGGGTGGCAAAAGATATGCTGCAGCCCCTGGTAGGCCTTAGTGGCTCCTATGCCCTGTGCACCTATAGTGCATTCTACAGGGGCTGACAAGGAGTCCATTTCCAATTGGTATGTGCCTATAGCACATGTGTCATCAATTTAGTGAGAGAACAGCAGGCTGGGGGTCTGATCAGCAGGCCCACAGCCTCAGTAGTCGAAAACCAGTGAAGCAAAAAGCAAAAATTTGGGGTGACCATAGGATAGCAGACCCTACTCTCCTACACTATCCTATTATTGAGAAGAAAGGGGAAGTCACCTACTTGGTAGACTTTGGAACACCCAGGAGCCCTCACAGGGTAATCCATGTGAATCGCTTGAAAGCATTTGTAGACAGGGAGGACATGAGCTTGCTCATGGCCACAGATGGGGAACAGGAGGAAGAGAGTGACCCTCTCCCAGACCTGCTTTCCCAGAACCCTGATGATGGTTCAGTTGATGGAGTAGCCTTGGCAGGCAGCCTCACTGACCAGCAACAGAGGGACTGCAGACAAGTTTTGCAGGCTCACAGGCAAATGTTTTCACTCACACCCAGCCAAACTGACTGGTGTACCCATGTTGTGGACACTGGTGACAGTCTGCCTGTCAAGAATAAGATCTACAGGCAACCTGATCATGTCAGGGATTGCATCAAGGCTGAGGTGCAAAAGATGTTGGAGCTTGGAGTGATTGAGCCATCACAGAGCCCATGGGCCAGCCCAGTAGTCCTGGTGCCAAAACCTCATACCCAAGATGGTAAGAGAGAAATGAGGTTTTGCGTGGATTACAGGGGTCTCAATGCTGTCACTAGGACAGATGCTCACCCCATTCCAAGAGCAGATGAGCTCATTGACAGATTGGCTTCTGCCAAGTTTCTGAGCACATTTGATCTGACAGCTGGCTACTGGCAAATCAGACTAGCTGAGGAGTCAAAAGCCAAAACAGCATTCTCTACCCCTAGTGGACATTATCAGTTTGTGGTAATGCCCTTTGGTTTGAAGAATGCACCTGCCACTTTTCAAAGGTTGGTGAACCAAGTCCTTACTGGGTTGGATGACTTTTGTGCAGCTTATCTGGATGATATTGCTGTCTTTAGCTCCACCTGGGAGGATCACCTGATCCACCTGAAGAAAGTTTTGGAGGCCCTGCAAAAGGCAGGCCTAACTATCAAGGCCACAAAGTGCCAGATAGGGCAGAGTAAGGTTGTATACCTGGGCCACCTAGTAGGTGGAGGCCAGGTTCAGCCACTGGAAAGCAAAATCCAGGCCATACAGGACTGGGCTCCTCCAGTTACCCAGACACAAGTCAGAGCCTTCTTGGGCCTGACTGGGTATTACAGAAAGTTTGTGAAAAACTATGGGTCTATAGTGACACCATTAAATGACTTGACATCCAAGAAGATGCCAAAAAAGGTTCAGTGGACAGTTAGCTGTCAGAAGGCATTTGAAGACCTGAAGAAGGCCATGTGCTCTGCACCTATCCTAAAGAGTCCTGACTACTCCAAACAGTTCATTGTTCAGACAGATGCTTCTGAGTTGGGGGTGGGAGCTGTACTCTCACAACTTAATCAAGATGGTCAAGACCAGCCAATTGCTTTCATTAGCAGGAGGCTAACCCCAAGAGAAAAACGTTGGTCAGCCATTGAGAGGGAGGCCTTTGCTGTGGTTTGGGCATTAAAGAAGTTGAGGTCCTACTTGTTTGGAACTCACTTCCTGGTGCAAACAGACCATAAGCCCCTCTTATGGCTTAATCAGATGAAGGGTGAAAATCCCAAACTGCTCAGGTGGTCCATTTCCCTACAGGGGATGGACTTTACAGTGGAGCACCGCCCAGGGACTGACCATGGTAATGCAGATGGTCTCTCCAGGTACTTCCACTTAGAACATGAAGACTTATCTGGTCAAGGTTAGTTTAATGTCCCTGCGTTTGGGGGGGGGTTGTGTAGGAGAGTAGGGTCTGCTATCCTATGGTCACCCCAAATTTTTGCTTTTTGCTTCACTGGTTTTCGACTACTGAGGCTGTGGGCCTGCTGATCAGACCCCCAGCCTGCTGTTCTCTCACTAAATTGATGACACATGTGCTATAGGCACATACCAATTGGAAATGGACTCCTTGTCAGCCCCTGTAGAATGCACTATAGGTGCACAGGGCATAGGAGCCACTAAGGCCTACCAGGGGCTGCAGCATATCTTTTGCCACCCCTGGCTGGTTCTTAAATTGACACAACTGGCTGATAACTCAGCTGGGGTAAGGTGGTGTACACACCCCTTGCTTAGATATAGTATACCTATGTCTAAACCTATATCTGGACACATGTAAACCTGTGAGCCACTCCTATAGACAGGCCTCACCAATCCTGGAGGCTGGGTGCATGGTTTTTATGTGAGATGGAGCTCTAGCATGAGCTGAGCCTGTCTGCAGCCGTCGGGAACAAATCCCTAAGCTGTTTCAGGATAATGCCATACCATATACTATTAAGTGCCTTATAATCCTCGCGGTTATTTAGCAACTCTGGTTTGGCTTTATCAAAACATGTCGTGTAAGGTGTCATACGCTTTGGAATACCATCCCCTCGCCAGTTCTGGCGACGGGGATGGCATTCCACCCCTCTAGAGGGGTAAGACATGTTACTTCACTTTAATGCGGTTGATTTCTCCAAAGGCCTTAAGATCCACAAAATGGATGCCTCTGCCACAGACAAATGTCTGGACCCCTGGAGCTGACCGAAACCCAGTCAAGGGGGTCCTGGACAAAGGGTTTCCTGTCACAGGAGGGTGTCACCGCCCTCCAGACAGGAGATAGTGTATTGTAGCAGGGAGGTTTGAAAGAAACCAGACACTGCCTGGGGCGCACAAGGCTGCCCCTTGCATAATCCGGCCAAACCGGTTCTGGGGCACTCCAGCCCTCGTGCCAGGGCGGCCTGGATCAAAGGAAGGGGGTGTATCCACCCACTTCCTGGGTCCCACCCATAGGAGGGGACCTAGCAGGTAATCACGCCCACCAGATTCGAATAAGAGTGGGAGCAGTGCCAATGCACATCAGATTTCCTGGAAGAAACATTTGAAACGATATTCTGGACCCTTCGCCCTCCATCTCAACGTGGAAGCCCGAAGAATCTCCCTTGTGGTCAAGGAGTGACCACCCTGCAGCAGCAGGCACCATCCAGCCCTCGACGTCTACTTAGTTGCAGTTCCCGCCGGAACTCGAGCGACTGAGATCGACGAGATCAAGCCTGCCCAGCTTCTAACAGCCCGATCCACAGTCCCTGCAAAGCTGAGACCCGTGGAGGCGACCGGAAGCGTGGGGCACGCCATCTTGAAGTGACCACGAGACGCTGACCGTGCAGCCCACGAGTGACCCTCGAAGCTGTACACCGGGGTTTGAGAAGCCCCCACCCTGAGCTACTCCTGAGCCGAAGTTCAGCCCTCCACACTCGACGAGTGCTGCGTGGGGCCCTTTGGCACGATTTGGCTCAACGCGTTGGCCCGGTCACTTGCCAGCTGGCTTGTGGTCCCTGTGCCGACGAACTACAAAAGAAGACTCGTGATTCTGGTTGCTCCAGATCCACACCAGCTCCCCTGAAAGGGAGCCCCGACTCTGACCTTCCTGGTCCGAGTGAGACGCCATCTTCCAATCCCGCGTGGATTGCTCTTACCAAGGCTTGTTTGCTCCAAACCGGAAGCCGACTGCACCGACGGTGAGAGCCTGCGTGGGACAGATCGTGACCTGCTCCTGGACGTCGCAGATGCCCCAGAGCCCACGTGACAGCGAATAGAAGCGCCTCGACGACCACCTGATTGCGCCCGACATTGCCTGGTTCCGTCCTGGTTCCACCCTGGTCACTGCTGAGTGACCCAGACTCTGTCCCCTCTGCTTTCAGGTACTCTACAACTTGAGTCCCCCCTTGGACTCCACCGGACACTTCGTCTTCACCCTGCCTGCAGCCCTTTCAGCTTCAAGCACCAAGAGCCTGCGTGTCAAAACCCGACGCCACTTCGACCCTGTGCACCCACTTCCTGTGGGTGAGGTAACTTTGCTCCGCCGGTGTTCCCACACTGGTGCACACCTCTAGGGTCTGTGTGTTAAGTTTTGTTCCTCTAGGTTCAGCGGAAGTGTCCTTAAACTTTAACTATTTGACTTTTACGCACCATTGGTTAACATTGGTGCATGCGTGCGCTTTCCGCACATCTCCCGAATCCCGAGGGCCATTCCTGACTTCAGCATTGCTTGTCCTGACTGCTCCCAGCGATTCCCTAGGCCCTAGGCCTAACCACTGTTCGAGTGGCCTCTCTTATACCACTTGTTTAGTATATGGTTTGAGTGGCCCCCCGCCCTCATCCATAATTGTGCAACTTGTATGTTTAAACAGTGCTTTTGATTTAACGCTTGTGCCCCTTTATTCATAAAGAATACTGGGGATTGTTTTTAGTAATAAACACATATATTTTTATAATATATACTTGTGTGGTGTCCTTTCATTTGGTATTACAGGATTGTATGTGGTAAAACAGCTCGCTTAACACGACCTCTTAAGTTAAGCCTTTAGGCTGCTTAGTCCATGCTACCCCTAGGATAGCTTGTCTAATAAGGTTGACTTACAACCAGACACCATAAGGGGATTGTTTGGTCAGGTAGTAGGTGGTTCCAGAATTGGAAACATCCCCTACCAGGCCAACTTCTCACAGTAAAGGTAATCGAAACCTCCCCATCTTCCCAGGACGCACCCAGTATTGCGTTCAGTTGCCCCCGATAAGAGTTTTTAACTATCCTTCACCGCCCGATCGTAAGAGATGGGTCGACTTGCGACTAACGCAGGCCAGCTGTGGTCCCTAGAAATGATTTTTTCGATAGGCAAATTTCAGAGTTTGGAATTCGAGAAATGCCACTGAACGCTCACCAACTGAACTGTGGCCTTCTGCCGATAGTACCCTTATAACCCAAAGTAAGATGATGCCCCCCCATCACAGTTTTCTATGTCCCTAGTTATTTTCCCATGAGACCCCTGTCTTTTCTAATTTAGTAATCAGGCCGCGAGAGGCTGCATAGGAACCAGAATGATGTTTTACAAAGTTAAAGATTAGACCGAAGCGAAGAAAACCATTACAATGAACCTTGTCGAAAGCGAAAATGTTTAGTTAAAAGGCAGGATGCATTGATAAAATGAAAGATGTTTAGCCTATGTTCGTCCCTCAGCGAGATACCTATTAGTACCATGTTGATAGCTCACAACACCCTTTTGTAAATATAAACCCCTAGAGAACGGTATAGCTTTGTCAGGCTTGTATTACGAAGGTGGGTCTCCATCAGATGAACTGTCGTGACTATAGTAAACAGTTGTGAAGGAAAGTCATAGTAAATCCAGCAGGCCCACCATCGATCATTTATATGTCAGTTGTGAACCCTAATATAACGGACGTTTCTATTGTCATTTACCTGGAGCTGGGAGAGAAATAGACTTGTGTGATTACCTTCCTCTGCCCATTCTCTAAAGACTGTCTTTTCAAACTCCTTCAAGGGTACAGCTGTCGGAGGAAAGAAGGACCGGATGTGGGAGCACGTGGCCTGACTACAGACTATGGAACGTCTGCGGCATGGGCCAAGGCGAGACCGCGACAGAACGGAGCTGCAGGACGAGGCACTATTTCCGACAAAACAAGAGGAGAGGGCTGACCTGATGCCCCTGTCCAATGTTCAAATGTGTGCCGAAAGGTCCCCGCTCCCTAAACTCGGTCATAAGCCCGCCTACCTGAAATCTCTCGTTCCCCTAGTTTGTTCCCGACCTGGCCATTGCTCCACCCCCCTTTTTCTCCGACCTACCCTATGGACTATTTGTACACTCTTCTTCCACCTGAACTTTTTGACTATCGACTCCGAAAGACACAGGGCGAAAAAGACCTTTTCGACCAGAAACGCGAGGAAAAGGTCGTGCCCTGCAACACGGGACCTAGAATAGAGCTGGACCCTTAGCTCCACCGCCGGTGCTCCACAGCGCCAACAAAGGACTGAGAACTCAGTAACTTCGAACATTGACACCCTCAATCATCGTTTCTGCTACGTCTCGTTTCTCTCCCAGCCACCATTGTATTGATTATGCTCCAACCAAATATATACGGAGCCTGTATATAATAACCTGTATGCAATGTACTGACTGCTCGCTACAGAATCATTTTTTGTATTACCTTACTATGACTTTCCTGCTAACAAGTTTATCAAAGTTTATCAATAGGCCCGCCTCCTAAAACTAGAGATCTTAAATGTAGTGTTTACGACTCCTTCACCTGGGGTCCTACTGCTTTTTCTTATGCCCACCATAATAGACTTGAATAGGAAATAGATCAGCAAGATGTCTTGAATATGTTAAAGGGAGGACTGTGGAAAATTAGTACGGTTTGGTAAACATTATCTGCGCCATCTTGCCTTTTCCCCTGATGCCACACTTTTGTCGTGCGCGCCCGCCATTTTTTTAGGTGCCTCGATCAGGACCATCCCTTTTGCACGCCACTGGCCCCCAACATAGCCCTTCGCCCTCGCCAAGCCTGCACGCTGACCAACCCCCCCTCGCTCGCACATGCTTTGAGTCATAAACCCCTCTTCAGCGCAGTTCTGCCTCAAAGCCCCATCCTGTTCCCAGCGCGACCCCTCCCTTCATTCTTTTCATAGTCCCCGGCCCTTTGATACAAAAAAACCCCCTTTTCCTGTGCCCGTTTGTCTTCCTTGTTCCCAGGCCGACACCTAGCTCTGCCGATACTATTCCTTGCCCCTCCCCGTACAGTTGAAAGCTTCCCTCATCAAAGGACCCCCGAGTTGATCAGAGCCCCCACCCCACGAGATCCGATCGAACCCCCCACACTCCATGAATCGGCGGAATATCCAGCTGCGCGATAACCATCACCTGTTGTGACCGGGGTGGGGACTTCTACTGTAAATGTGTGTGGGAACGGGCCCGAAGGGGAGATTCCGGGAATGTCTTTCCGTACATCAAAGCATTGCCATGAATATGTAAACTGTAATAAAGCCACAAAAACCTGTATATAAGGGGCCAGGCCTCAGAAATAAGTTAGAGCACCTCATGACGATACCTGCTGTCTGATTTGTCGTGTTCTCCTCCGGAGAGAATAAACCTTGTTTCCTGCCTTCCAGTCTCCAGCGCCTGCCTCTTCATTGATTAATGTTTCGTGGGTTAAAGAGGCGATACCGCCGGGCAAATACCGATTGTCCCCGACCTTAGTTTCTACACTAGCACCATTGGTTTTGCAAATGCTTGCTTGATCTTGTTATTAGCTACTGTTGGTAAGAACTCCTGCAGCAAGCTAGAGCCTCGAAGGGCGGCATGAATCGAGGGATTTGTTATTTGTAGACGTGCAATGAAGTCTGTGCTGGCCAGCCTGTGGCATGTTTATGCAGACTCGAGGTGGCGCTTTTCCTATAGTCCCCACTTTGTTTCTGGAACTCAGAGTTTGTTGCTTCGGCCTGCATGGGGGGGGCTCTCAGGGGGCACTGTGGATGGTAATCCCCACCCCAGGTGACCCCTAAATGTACATCATTCAAGGTGATCAGTAAAAGGCGATGTTGATGAGATGATGTCTGAAGGGTGTGATCGTAACCTTGGCTTCCCCACTTGACCACGATTGCATGAACCTGTGACACGAATGTCTCGTCCTGCACCTCTCGCTCTCTACCTGGCGAGCACCGGCAGCAGACTGAACCTCAACATCAAGAGTATCTGTTTGGGACCAGCCATGCCTAGAAGTGTCTCCCTTGCCTTATATTGTACTAGTCTCACTATTCACCATCTGGTGAAGTGAGACCACGAGAGCTGTCTCGTCTGCTACAATAATAACCTTTATGAAGTGCTACGCCGGCGTCTAGGCGCTGTTCATCGGGTGAGGTGCATGCTATGTGGAGGCCACGATCATGAAAGGCTTCTGCTGTGTCTTAAGAGGTTGGCGAGATGCTGCTTGCTTGCACTGCCGCAGTCCACAGGTGACCGGTCACTTCGACATGTACAGTGGAGTTGTAGTCCGTGTGTGCTGTGCGGTGCATCCTGCTTTTTCCTTCCACACCGGCTGTTTTTGAGTGGAGTTGGAGTTGTAGTCCGTGTTTGCTGTGCGGTGCATCCTGCTTTTTCCTTCCACACCGGCTGTTTTTGAGTTGAGTGGGAGTTGTAGTCCATGTGTGCTGTGCGGTGCATCCTGCTTTTTCCTTTCACACTGGCTGTTTTTGAAAGGAGTGGGAGTTGTAGGCCGTGCGTGCTGTACGGTGCATCCTGCTTTTTCCTTCCCCACCGGCTGTTTTTGAGTGGAGTGGGAGTTGTAGGCCGTGTGTGCTGTGCGGTGCATCCTGCTTTTTCCTTCCCCACTGGCTGTTTTGAGTGGAGTGGGAGTTGTAGGCCGTGTGTGCTGTGCAGTGCATCCTGCTTTTTCCTTCCACACCGGCTCTTTTTGAGTGGATTGGGAGTTGTAGTCTGTGTGTATTGTACGGTGCATCCTGCTTTGTCCTTCCACACCCGCTGCTTTTCAGTGGAGTGGGAGTTGTAGTCCGTGTGTGCTGTGCAGTGCATCCTGCTTTTTCCTTCCACACCGGCTGTTTTTGAGTGGAGTGGGAGTTGTAGTCCGTGTGTGCTGTGCAGTGCATCCTGCTTTTTCCTTCCACACCGGCTGCTTTTGAGTAGAGGGGGAGTTGTAGTCCGTGTGTACTGTGCAGTGCATCCTGCTTTTTCCTTCCACACCGGCTGCTTTTGAGTGGAGTGGGAGTTGTAGTCCGTGTGTGCTGTGCGGTGCATCCTGCTTTTTCCTTCACACCGGCTGCTTTTGAGTGGAGTGGGAGTTGTAGTCCGTGTGTGCTGTGCGGTGCATCCTGCTTTTTCCTTCCACACCGGCTGTTTTTGAGTGGAGTGGGTGTTGAAGGCCTTGTAGCTACCTGCTGGTGTCCCTTCTATCCACCTGGCCCACCCCCTCCCATGCATACTGTTTGCACTACGCACCTGCACCACTGAAATCCTTGCACTGCCCCTACCTGCCCGCCACTGCCAGGGCGTTGAGCTCTGGTGTCTGTTGAATGGCAGAAAGGCAAATTCCTCTTCTTGCCATTACATCTTCGCTGGATGGGGCTTGGAATAAAGCAGATCCTTCTCTGCACCCCTCTTCCAAGTCAGTCATCTATTAAACTTTACTCCTCCCAGAGCAGGGTCTGCTATCCACCCCTGCTAGGGGAGCTCCTGTTGCTCCGGGGTGGACCTTACAAAGCATGTTAACAAATTGCTGTATTTTGTGCATGCCTTCGGGTCCCTCACCTCTGTCCTGAGTAGACTCGGCCTTGGATGCTGTATCCTGTCCTTGCCGTTGGGTGGACAGAGTAGAGAATTTACCGTCTGTAGCCTGTCCCTGTAGAGGGTGCTTCACCGTCACGCCGGTGTGGCCCCGGTACAGCTTTACTGGCTGTCTGTAGTTAGTGTATGACATGGGTTAGTGGAGTTGTTGTTTTTTCTTTACTCCTGGGTGGAGTAAACCGGAGCAATGAAATTCTGACATTCCCATTTCACTTATAATTGGTGATCATAACTAACTCACTCTCAATAACTCACTCGCTAACTCTCTCACTCTCACTAACTAAATCTCACTCACTCTCACTAACTCAATAACTCTCTCTCACTAACTAACTCACTCGCTAACTCTCTCACTCTCACTAACTCTCTCACTAATTTCATCACTCTTACTAACTCTCTCAATCTCTCACTAACTATCTCCCACTAATTAACTCACTAAATCTATCACTCTCAATAACAAAGTAAGTAACCTTCACTCTCCTGTTATTTATACCCACCCCTTTGTGGAAAAGTAAATTTTGCCATGTTGTATGTGCCTACGTGTTCCCTATGTTATGTTATATGTGCATGATCGATATGCATGTATTCCCCTATGATCGATTAAAGACGCAATTATAGTTGTGTCCATCTCTAGTATGCCAGTTTCCAGTTTTCGTGAATACAACGAATATCGGGCCTATGTAAAGCTACGTTGCCACGTTTTACAGTGTGCACGTTAATTCATTGAATTATCCCCGTTTCTAGGCCTCAAAAGGGCCCGGACTTAGATTCAGCGCCTGTTTTCTGAACCCTCTCCAAGGAGCGATACAGCCCCCACCTGTATCCCTGACTCTTAGCTTACTTTCATGCCTCGCAGTGCCCGGCTCGGCCTGGCTCTGCCTCCCAGTCTGCCAAGAATATGTTATGTTTCTAGTTATCAGTCCAGCCCTCCTTCTCTGCATTCCTAAGCTACTGAATCGCATCAATAGTTTCCGTCATGGTCTAGCCTTTATGTCTCCATGTAAGAGAAATACTGTATTAATATTTATAGAATATTCCCCGCACACGCACTACATGTAGAATTATGCATGCACCAGTCTTAATGTCTGTTAGCCTTTACTCTGATAACTTTTGGATTCTATCAACATGTACTCTAAACACCAGATACTAGATATGCCTGGGTACATGTCGCTCTGACACTCCAGACTTTAGTCTCCTCTTCTAGCGCAGAAGTCATAGCCCCCCAGTTCTCCCTGGTAACACGTCATTGTCAGTTTGCGCGCACCACTAGGTTAGAGGTCCCAGCTGCTCAGGTAGCCCCCTCCATGTTTCCGCCCCGTTTATGACATATTCTGTTACGTTTACATCACATGTCTGTGTATACGCCCTGTACACGCCTTCTTGTTACCTCATTTTGCCCTTATCTTTCGCGACTGCTACAAACTCCGCCTACTGCTACGCCTACTGTATTGAATGCAATGTATTTTGTTTAACTATATATACTAATGTTCTGTTATTAAAAGTTATGCGCATCATTCCCAGATCCTGCCCCCGGCAGCTGTCGGGCCCTGCCATCCCATTCCCATGCAGGCTGTCCTGTTCCTGTCCTTTTATGCCTGATTAAAGCCTGTACACTCTAGCTACCTCGAATCTTGACTCTTATTTATTGAGCTATCTGTTTGTATGAGTATCCCGAAAAATAGAACCGGTAATTAATTATTTATTTACCACATAATGGCGCCCGAATAGGGACTTGCCCTTTCCCCACGCGCCGGAGAAGCCACGCAGGCCCCCTGATCCTCTGCAGCCGTGACGGAACCATACCGTGCACGTGCAGATATTTCTGCTTCAAGTATCCCTCAGGCCCACGGAGGAGACGGAGGTTGCGGTCCAGCGTCCAGACGAGGTGGTGGAGGAACGCGGCGAGTCCCGACCAGAGCCCAAGCCGAGAGTCCAAGGTCCGAGGTATCCGGAGGCCCACCTGTAACTAAAGTCCGAGGTTCGTCCGTCCGTCGTCGTAGCAGTCCAGTCCAGTCCGAGGCCTTCCGTTCTTGCTGCCCGGTGAGTACCATTGCTGGGGTAGTATCTAGACAGGGTCAATTGATTTGTCTCTGGTCCGTGGGTTTGGGTACACAGATCCAACACGAAGTGTCCACTTAGGTGGATGCGGGTCCTGACGTGTCTCTTTATGGGACCGGTAAGTTTCGTACTGTTTTAGCAGTGCATCTAGTCATTCTAGTAAGTTTCTGTTCCAGTAAGTTCTGTTTTTGAGAAATTCATGTATTCTGTTTTCAGTATTTCAGGTAATATTCTGTCCAAAATGTTATTTCATGTGTTTTCAATGTCGTGGTATGAATGATTCGTTTTTCAGTTATTATTGTGTTTATCGTGTATTGTATTGTGTCCAGACTCCAGCCTAGTTATGCCTCTGTTCTCAAAGTTACGTCAGTTAAAAACTAGAAAAGGTCTGCTCGAGGAAGCAGTTCCTGTCCCGCCTAGGGACAGTCCAGGTCATTTTATGTATCAAAAGCATGGCATAAGTGCCATATTATATCTAGATTTATGGGTGGAGTACACCAAGGAATTAGAGGAAAAGTATAGATGGCCCGTATCAGGTACGTGGGATGCCGAGTGCATCATGCGAGTAGAAGAAGCATTATGGAAAAAGAAAGCCAGACAGTCCCAGAGAGACGCCATCGAGTTATGGCGCAAAGAATCTCATAAAAGAACAGAAAAAGAAATCATAAAGTCTGAATTAAGTAGAGAATCCTCAGAAAGAGCCCAAGAAAGGGAATTAATTGAAGTAGGTGAACGAGTTAAAGCCGAGCAGTCAGACAGACAGAGAAATGCCCTCATTAAGGGTATGTATCCTCTTCTTGCCGAGGGTTTGCCAAAAGCAACCCCGGAAGCACCATGTAATTTTCCGCCGCCATTAGTTCCGATTAAGCTACGTCACAAACCGACCGCAGCTGATATTTTTCTCTCGTCCTATTTGGACGACACAGTCCCAGAATATGCGAATCCTGCTCCGCCAGCTCCGGTAAATAATGTAATTCCTGTTCCTCCAGCCACCGGGGCACCTGTTACAGCACCTGTTACGGTACCCCCGGTCCAGTCCATAGTACAAGTTCCCGCTACATCGGTCACTCTGCCAGCACGAAGAGTATCAGTCGACGATTCCAGTTTAGGGGACGCGGGAGGAGGTCCTCCGGGTACCCCGCCGCCACACAAACGTATAACGTTAGTCGAGTTACATGAACGTGCGTTACAGCGTACGCCCAAACATCAGTCCGTTGCAGATATCAGGCGAGCTCTCACCGAATGCCGTTATGATCCAGTCCCAGGCGATGATAATATGGTTATATATTCATTGCGCGCAAGACGGGTGACCGAGTATTTGGACACCCTACCGAATATGAAAGAAGATCTAGACAGAATATATCGTTTCATCCGTACAGGAGAAGATCCAGAAAGTATTGGCGAAATCATGTCTCTAAGGAAAGCTGAGACTCAGCTCATGCTATTAAAGTTTCTAATCAATTGTTTAATAAGGGAACAAGATTATCCAGACAAAGATCCAATCGAAATGAAAGTCCTGACAAAGTGGAGTGATCATATAGCCGAGGGAAGACACAAGACACTCAGTAGTATAGACAGTATGTACAAGAAAATTCGTAAGGAAATAATAAGGTTACACGAGAAACGCAAAACAGCACAAGTAAGCGAGAAAGAAGATAACTCTGATACTGAAGAAGTAGAAGACGAGAATACCGCCAGAATAGCGTATGTAGGTAAATCTAGATTTCCAGACCGACATTCACGCCTAGAACACAAGAAAGTCTTTCATCTTCCAGCACCAGAACAATATTCTCTAGAACAAGTATTTCAAGCTACCGATCACATTCTGAAATCACGAATCGGTTATAGTGAACTTAGTACCATGCATGAACAAGAACTAGCCCGATCAGCAGTCCGATGGATTACTGATTCTACCACTTTTCCAGACGAAATAGTGGCACAAATGTTTCTGAAACTGCCCCCAGCCGAGCAACGACTGGTGGGTATGTATATGATCCAGCACCTCATTACACTATATGAAGGACAACATTCTGATCCAGATCCGTTACATGATATTCTGAACGAGTTACTCCAGTATAAATGGAAAGGTTTAGGTACCGATTTAAGTAGTGTCATTCTAGAACAGCGCCACAAATATAGAACGTTTCTGAACCCGCATTTTGTTCACGTCTCACCTCCAGAAAGTAAACCATTTTACATAGATAGACAGCATCCGTTACGAGAAGTACACCCAGTTAGGACACCGGGTGGTGAAATGCAATGAGTATTTGTTTACACCCCTATCACATAGATGGAACTCTTAGAGATGAAGAAATTAATTCCCTGTCACGACAAAGATCCAGCAGGGTTCCATCGAGAATTAAAAGACATGCTCCGTATGGGAGAATACACGTATCCAGATATCATTAAAATGTTAAAGGTCCTGTTGCCCGCAGGGGTATATGAAAAACTCAAGGAAAAGGAATGGGAGGTGGGAGAGAAAAAGATTGATTGGACAGCTCTAGAAGCTGAAGATAAAATACGAGTACCAGGTACCGGTCTTGGGGACAAATGTAAAGAATTGCCCGAGTTATTGATACAAGTTTTGCCAAGGTTATTAGCCACGAAAAAGGAAGATTGGGATGCAATCTCAGCATGTAAACAGAAACAGGATGAAGATACTAGTGATTTTTATTCTAGATTTGAAAAATGTTTTATTATTAACAGTGGTTTGAAGACAGGTAGCGAGTCATACCCTCATCTTTTTGTTACTAAACTAGTCGAGAATTCAAGCCCACAAGTTAAAAATCGAGTTTTGAAAGTCGAAAGTACCTGGCAAGCTAGTACCCCGTCACAAATGTTACAGATGCTCCAGTATCACCAGAATAGAATCAGGGAAGAGCAAGAACACGAAAGGAGACGTATGAAAGACACGAAAATGAAAGTACTAGTTGCACAATCTGTTCCACAAGACAGTCAGAAGAGGGGTCCGAATCAAGCCAGTCATCCTGCAGCTCCCGTTAAAGGGACATGCAATTATTGTAAACAACCAGGTCATTTTATAAACGAGTGTGCAGTTCTGAAACACAACATAGCAACTGGTAAGACTAAAGAAAGACCACGTCCGCCTAGACAAGAACAAGTTTCACAGACTTCCCAGACACCACAGAATGCACAACAGACAGTTCCAGCACCGCAGCCTATTGCTGCAACACAGCATGTTACACAGCAGATGTACCAGTATGCCCAGACAGAGTATCCAGAGTATCAACCGTATTCATGAAACAGCCTAGAGAGGGAGGTAGGCTTGCCTCTCATCGAGATACCTGTAGATCAAGAGGGTCCCTATGTACATAGTCAAGTATTGGGGAAAGACAGAAAGTTTTTGATTGATACAGGGGCAAGTAGGACTACTATCAGTCATGACGAGGTTCCAGGGGCTCCGCTCTCAGGCTCTAGAAATGTTTCCCTTGGATTTTCAGGAAAGCCTATTGTTAACGAGATTTCAAAGCCAGTTACTCTAGAAGTTGGTCCATTGTCCCGAACTACTGATTTGTTACTTACGAAGTCATGTCCAGAAAATTTGTTAGGCATTAAAACATTAAAAGAATTAGGTGCAGTTATTTGCTGCTCTCCAGAAGGAATACGATTGTTTTTAAGAGACTTTAAAGGTCATTATGTATTACGTGATTTTGATCCAAGATTGTCCAATGTTCCACAGCATTTATGGGCGCAAGGTCCAACTGATGTAGGTTTTATGCGAATCACACCCCATCGTGTGACCCTCAAGCAAGGTATAGTCTTGCCACGGATCAGACAGTACAGATTGCCACCTGAGGCTGTAGCAGCCTTATCCAAAATTATTGACAAGCTCATTGCTCAAGGAGTAGTCGTAGAAACTGACTCCAATGTATGTAATTATCCTATCATTCCAGTCATGAAACGTACTGATCCAAATGCACCTCCAGTATATCGATTAGTGATTGACCTTCGAGAACTTAATAAATGTATCATACCCCAGTATCCAGTAGTCCCAGATATTTCATCTCTATTGACAGCTATTGATTCTGAAGCTACATTTTTTACTGTTATAGACCTCAAGAATGCATTTTTCAGTGTCCCGATTCATCCAGACAGCCAGTACCTTTTCGGTTTTTGTTTAAATGGAAGGAGCTATAAATTCACACGAGCTCCTCAAGGTTTCACAGAAAGCCCTAGTATTTACAGTCAAGCACTTAAAAGACAACTAGACAATATTCACATGCCAACTGACACTGCCCTGCTCCAGTATGTAGATGATCTACTGATCACAGCCCGTTCTGAACGTGACTGCGAGCGAGCGTCACTTACAGTTCTGTATTTCCTAGCCGAGATGGGGCACAAGGTGTCCCCTTCGAAGCTTCAATTCTGTGTCCAGCAAGTGATCTACTTAGGCCACTTACTGTCCAAGTGGGGTAGGCAGTTGACACCAGACCGTATCCAGTTAATAGCGAGTCTTCCACAGCCCAAGACACAGAAGGAGGTACGTGCTTTTATTGGCCTCACTTCTTATTGCAGACAATGGATTCCTCAGTATGCATTTCTAGCAAAGCCACTGATACAGTTAACGACACAGGAGGCAGCCATATCGACTGTCCTCCCTTGGACATCTGAACATACACTTAGTTTTAATGAGTTAAAGAAAGCTTTATGCCAAGCACCTGTTCTAGCTACACCGAACTACAGTAAGCCTTTTACACTTTTTGTCACAGAACGTGATGGTACTGCATTATCTGTTCTCACACAAGATCAAGCCGGACAGTACAAGCCTTGTGCTTTTTTTTCGAGCACATTAGATCCAGTAGCCCAGACTTTGCCTGCGTGCCTCAAGTCAGTTGCAGCCACAGCTCTAGCAATCAGACAAAGTGATTCCATAGTATTAGGACACTCCCTGACAGTACAAGTTCCACACTCCGTGGAAGTTCTTTTAAACCGAACACAGACTCAGCACTTGACCATTGCACGTTTAACAGGTTATGAACTGACACTGTTCCAGCCACACATAGAAATCAGACGCTGCAACGTTCTAAATCCTGCTACTCTGTTACCGTCAGTTACTTAAAATCCTGCCACACATGACTGTGTGGAAGTCATTAACACTATGACTAAGCCAAGACAAGACCTGACAGACATTGCATTACCTGATCCCGACCTGACACTTTATGTGGATGGTTCATGTATGAGAACGAGTACAGGAGAACTAGTAGCCGCGTATGCAGTGACTACTGACACTGAAGTTATTGAAACACACCGTATTGACACACTGTCTGCTCAAGCAGCAGAGCTAGTTGCTCTGACCCAAGCCTGCATACGTGCCAAGAACCTGATAGTAAACATATATACAGATTCACGTTACGCATTCGGAGTTGTACACGACTTCGGAGTGCTCTGGCAGGAGAGAGGTTTCATGACTTCTCATGGAACCAAGATTCAGCATGGTCTCCTCATTCAAGCTCTGTTAGATGCAATACATTTACCGACAGCTATCGCTATCATGAAGTGCAAGGCACATACGAAAGTTACTGACATCATTTCCCAAGGTAATGATCTAGCAGACCGAACAGCCAAGCTTACAGCTCAGACACCAGACATTCCAGTTAACAAGACACAGACATCCACTCCAGAACAGATTACTTGTATGACAGTTAAGGACCCTACACAAGATGTCATAGACATACAGTTACATGCTACTCCTGAAGAAATCAAGAAATGGTCCGAACAAGGAGGGGTCCAGACAGATCAGGGATGGTTGACGAAGGGAAAAGCCACATGGTTTCTCCCCGACTCTATGGTTCAAGTCATTATCAATACCGCACATAGTCCAGCACACCTAGGAGAAAAAGCCATGTTAGACAGTATTCAGAACCTTTGGTTTAACAAGCACTTACGAGCTGCAGCCAAGCAGAAAGTCCGTACTTGTATGATATGTTGTCAATTCAATCCAGGTAAAAGTGTCCCGGTGGAACAAGGTGGATTCCAACCTCCTGACCACCCTTTCGAAGTCCTCCAGATGGATTATATTCAGATGGAGCGATGTCGAGGTTTCAAGTATGTCCTTGTAGTTGTATGCGCTTTGTCCAGGTGGACAGAAGCATATCCAGTTCCAGATTACACAGCAGCGACCACTGCCAAGCAGTTGGTTCGTGAATTCTTCCCCCGTTATGGACTCCCTAGGGTCGTGTATTCTGATAACGGCCAGCCATTCTCATCCGAGTTAATGAAACATGTTTCCCTCTTGTTAGGGTACCAGTGGAAGTTCCATTGTGTGCGCCATCCTGAAGCAGCCGGTCTCGTAGAGAGACATAATCAGACCCTGAAAATCCGTATTGCCAAGACATGTAAAGAGAAAGGTGTAGACTGGCTAGTTGCCCTGCCAGTTGCTTTATTCTTTATGCGAATGGTCGCACACTCCAGATCAGGTCTGTCCCCTTATGAGGTCGTATTCGGCCGCCCCCCAAACATGTGGGGTACACCTAGACCCCGCAGTATTACAGATGTTTCCAGTAATATGTTGACAGATTACCTAGCTTCCTTGATGTCTGCCCTACACTCTTGTCGTTCACAGGTTGCCGCTACATTCCCAGACAATACTGAAGTGAAACCGCATGAGGTCATTCCAGGCGACCTCGTCCTTGTAAGGAATTTTGATTGTTCAAGTCCGCTGGAGCCTCGTTGGAAGGAGCCACGACTTGTCCTTCTGACCACCCGTACGGCCGTGAAGTTGGAGGGCCGCAAGGGTTGGGTCCATCTGTCCCATATCAAGAAGTTCCATGGAGTCCGGAAAAAGACATTTTTAAAGGACATTTCTAAAGACTGTCTGAAAGACTGCCTGAAACCAGACATTGATCTGAATCCTGAACTGAAAGTTCCTCTGTTAGAGAAAACTCCGCAACAGGAGTATAAGTTAAAGCTCCGGTCTAGTAAAATAAGTCAGCCAGTTTAATTGTCTAAGTCCCTCTCGGGTGAAACGGTTAGACAGGTATCTGACATGTATGAGATAGACCCCCATAGTGAGAGAGTTAGTCAAAACTCTATCCGATGTATCGTTTTTCTAAGTTTTCTATTGTTTCTAAGTTTGATGGTTACCTGCACAAGTTATGCATTGCATTTATGTTTTCCAATTTCTCATGTAAATAAGTTTTCTAATGCTACAGTAGAGCACACATTTAGTGATCTGCCTCCTCACGAGTTATCCTATCGTCTTGCTATGAGAAATAACACATTTGTAAGAATGTTGCACTATTCACACCAGACCAGCAATGCTACTAATTGTTGGGTGTGTGGTCGACTCCCCCCTTTCCAGACACCGAAGGGAGTTCTGCCACTCTTTCCTTATCCGTTTTCACATAATGGTTCGTGTGGAGCATGGTCCATGTTAACGTCATCTTCAAATGATGTGTCCCTTCTGAATAGAACATGTTTTCCAGACAAGCAAGGTCTCCCCCATAGAACAGGGTTAGATCTAGAAAATGAAGTTTACAATTTAGGTAATTATTCTTCGAATTTTATGGTCCTGAATGTTCAGTCTGATACTACTCCAGACTTACCTGCTATTTCAGTACTACCAGTCAAAGGCGAATTATGTGTCCGAAAGAATGGTTCCGCACATGTAGGACATAGTGATTGTACTACTACTGTCGAGTATAGTGACAGTGGGAAATCTATTTTCAAAGCTTCACGTCATTCTTATTTTGTTTGTGGTCAGACCGCATATGTTCGTCTGCCCCTCGATTGGGATGGAACATGTTATATTGCCTTCCTACTGCCACCAGTTTTTCTAGCCCCATCTGATTATCACAGAAAC
The DNA here is from genome assembly GCF_964261635.1 of Lissotriton helveticus. Lineage (NCBI taxonomy): Eukaryota > Metazoa > Chordata > Amphibia > Caudata > Salamandridae > Lissotriton > Lissotriton helveticus. Next base: position 867,799 of record NW_027611728.1, on the reverse strand, counting down.
ACACATCTAGTACACGTCAGAAATAGACGGGAGATTGAGTCCCCAATTGTCGATCAAACTGAAACTGCTCTAGAACAGTATACAGATTTCAATAGAGGTTTCTTTTTCTTTATAGGACCTGTCCAGAATAGTAAGTCAATCCGTAGGTTAACCAGAACCCTTGAAGCAGTAGTGAATGAGACTACTTCTGCTCTAGGTAACTTAACCGAAGAGCAATCTGCTATGAGATTTGTCGTGCTCCAAAATCGTCTCGTTCTTGACGTCATACTGGCCGATAGAGGAGGAGCATGTAGAGTCATCGGATCTAGTTGCTGCATTTTCATTCCTAATAACGCGCCGTCTGTTTATTCAGCTATAACCAGACTTCATAAAAGTGCCCATCAGTTACACCAGAATCCAGGCTCCTGGACATGGTCCGGTTGGCTCTGGAGTATCATATCTGCCTGGGGATGGAAAGTATTGTCATTCCTAGGTATTGCAGTAATGATCATATTCAGTTGCTGCCTCTGTATACAATGTGGCCCTGCGATTTGCGGCATTTGTGCTACCTCTTGTATTCCTAGTCCTAAGTCCCGTTCCAGGACAATTCGAGACGAGCAAATGATGCTGTATGAAATGATAGATGGTATCATGAATATAGATGTTTCCTGATGGAAACGTAGGGCACAAGGAGGGAATGTGGAAAAGTAAATTTTGCCATGTTGTATGTGCCTACGTGTTCCCTATGTTATGTTATATGTGCATGATCGATATGCATGTATTCCCCTATGATCGATTAAAGACGCAATTATAGTTGTGTCCATCTCTAGTATGCCAGTTTCCAGTTTTCGTGAATACAACGAATATCGGGCCTATGTAAAGCTACGTTGCCACGTTTTACAGTGTGCACTTTAATTCATTGAATTATCCCCGTTTCTAGGCCTCAAAAGGGCCCGGACTTAGATTCAGCTCCTGTTTTCTGAACCCTCTCCAAGGAGCGATACAGCCCCCACCTGTATCCCTGACTCTTAGCTTACTTTCATGCCTCGCAGTGCCCGGCTCGGCCTGGCTCTGCCTCCCAGTCTGCCAAGAATATGTTATGTTTCTAGTTATCAGTCCAGCCCTCCTTCTCTGCATTCCTAAGCTACTGAATCGCATCAATAGTTTCCGTCATGGTCTAGCCTTTATGTCTCCATGTAAGAGAAATACTGTATTAATATTTATAGAATATTCCCCGCACACGCACTACATGTAGAATTATGCATGCACCAGTCTTAATGTCTGTTAGCCTTTACTCTGATAACTTTTGGATTCTATCAACATGTACTCTAAACACCAGATACTAGATATGCCTGGGTACATGTCGCTCTGACACTCCAGACTTTAGTCTCCTCTTCTAGCGCAGAAGTCATAGCCCCCCAGTTCTCCCTGGTAACACGTCATTGTCAGTTTGCGCGCACCACTAGGTTAGAGGTCCCAGCTGCTCAGGTAGCCCCCTCCATGTTTCCGCCCCGTTTATGACATATTCTGTTACGTTTACATCACATGTCTGTGTATACGCCCTGTACACGCCTTCTTGTTACCTCATTTTGCCCTTATCTTTCGCGACTGCTACAAACTCCGCCTACTGCTACGCCTACTGTATTGAATGCAATGTATTTTGTTTAACTATATATACTAATGTTCTGTTATTAAAAGTTATGCGCATCATTCCCAGATCCTGCCCCCGGCAGCTGTCGGGCCCTGCCATCCCATTCCCATGCAGGCTGTCCTGTTCCTGTCCTTTTATGCCTGATTAAAGCCTGTACACTCTAGCTACCTCGAATCTTGACTCTTATTTATTGAGCTATCTGTTTGTATGAGTATCCCGAAAAATAGAACCGGTAATTAATTATTTATTTACCACACCTTTAACAATAAACACCATAAAAAGGCAACGATTAGAACAGGCAGATACAAGGTGCCAGCATTCAAACATAAAAAAACACAAATCATTACTTCTAATTAATAGTTTTTTATCATCGTCATTTTGTTGTACATTATACATCATAAGTAACAAAAATGCTTCTCACACTTCTTTATTATAACATTTCAGCATACTGCAGACTTCTGCACAACACAGCTTAAAAACAAACACAAACTCAATATCTCTGCCTTAACACTTATTAGTTCCCAAAGGCAAGACCTATTGGCTATGCCAATGCTTGTTTTGTTTATTTCAGCAGGATTACTTTTTGTCACTATTAAATTAGCTTCACACATTCCCTTTATTGCTGGATTTTGAGACCCTTCACCAGGGCTCAAGTCCTAAAAAAAGAAGTGGGGGGACTCATCCGAAAAAGAGGTGCTACAGAGTATGTGACTACGGGCCAGCGATGCAGTAACACTGGCAGTAAAAACTGCTTGCAGTTTGATACCAGTGTTGATTTATATCATCTTGTTTTCATACTAATAGGTTAGTTCACAAAATGCTAATTTGGAGTAGGTCCCAATCCTGCCTACCTCATTAATATTTATGAGATTAGTTTCACATTGTGACGCACTCTGACTGGCCACAATCATGGGGCTGGTGGCCTGTGCAAGATTCTTCCTACTTGCTGAAATAAAGCTTGAATTCCGCGGACAGGAGATGTGCACGTGTACGGACAGGAGATGTGCACTCTGTACGCATGCACATCTCCTGTTCCCTCCCCCTGTCGGCTCCACGGAGCCAGCTTGTTCATTTTTGCAATTGTGCAACAATCTTGCTGTAGCATGGACTGAAACAAAAAAATATGTTTGCTCCATTTCATTATTACACAAAAAGCAAAACGATGCTAATGTATTTCACAAGCCAAGTGGAGTTTGCTACCACCAGCAGTAACTGTTCCAGCACGAAGTGTTCTGCACACCACAGACTTTCAGAAAAGTAAATTTTGCCATGTTCTGTGTCCCTACGCCTCATCCATCATATGTTATGTGTGCATGACCAATATGCATATGTTATTCCCCATGTCCGATTAATGACGCAATTCCAGTTGTGTCCACCTCTGGTATGACATTTTCCAGTCCTCGTGAATACTACGAATATCAGGCCTATGTAAAGTAATGTTGCCACGTTTCCCAGTGTGCACGTTATTCCATTATAAAGTCCCCGTTTCCAGGCCTCAAAAGGGCCCGGACATCAGATTCAGCTCCTGTCTCCTGAAAGCCTCGCTAAGGAGCGATACAGCCCCCACCTGTATCCTCGACCCTTCACTTACTTCCTGCCTCGCAGTGCCCGGTGCAGCTTGGCTCTGCCTCTGAGTCTGCCAAAAGTATGTTATAGTTCCAGTTATCAGTTCAGTCCTCCTCTTCTGCATTCCTAAGCTACTGAACTGCATCAATAGTTTCCGTCATTGTCTAGCCTATTCGGCTCCACGTTAGAGAAATACTGTATTAATGGTCATTTAATATTCCTCATCACGCACTACATGTAGAATAATGCATGGTCCAGTCTTAGAATCAAGTTAGCTTTTCCCCTCATGACTTCTAGTTTATATCAACATGTTCCCTAAACATTAGATACCAGATAGGGTTTAGGTACATGTCGCTCCGACCCTCCAGACTCAAGTCTCTGCTCCTAGCACAGAGTTCGTAGCCCCCAGCTTCTCCTAGTGACACGTCATTGCCAGTTTTCGCGCACCATTAGGTTAGAGGTCCCGGCTCCTTAGGTAGCCCCCTCCTATGTTTCCGCCCATTCATGACATATTCTGTTACGTTTGCATCACATGTCTATGTATACTCCCAGTTACACCTACTTTTACTGTTATCTCTCGCGACTGCTACGCGTCACGCCTTCTGCTCCACCCACTGCTACGCCTACTGCAATGTAATGCTATGTGTTTGTGCTATGTATATAAGTCAATGTATTGTTATTAAAAGTTAGCGCGCTCATCCCAGATCAAGCCCCGGCAGCTGCTGGGCCCCAGTTGTCCTGCTGGGCCCTGTCACCTCTGTTCCTATGCAGGTTGTCCTGATCCTGTCCTTATGCTGTAATAAACCTGCAGAAACTCCTACTACCTCGAATCTTGACTCTTATTTTATTGAGCTATCTGTTATTCATTCATTCATCCAAAAATAGATCCGGTATTATTTATTTATATACCACATAATGGCGCCCGAATAGGGACTTGCCCTTTCCCCACGCGTCGGTGAAGCCACGCCGACCCCCTGACCCTCTGCAGTCGTGACGGAACTCTTCTGCGCAGTGGCAGATATTTCTGCTCAAGTATCCCTCAGGCCCACGGAGGAGACGGAGGAGGCGGTCCAGCATCCAAACGAGACGGTGGAGGAACGCGGCGAGTCCCGACCAGAGCCCAAGCCGAGAGTCCAAGGTCCGAGGTATCCGGAGGCCCACCTGTAACTGAAGTCCGAAGTTCGTCGTCCGTCGTCCAGTCCAGTCCGAGGCCTTCCGTTCCGTGCTGCCCGGTGAGTACCATTGCTGGGGTAGTATCTAGACAGGACCAATCTAAATTGACTCCTGGTCCGTGGGTTGGTGGTGCCCAGACTCACAAACGAAGTGTTCACCTAGGTGGATACGGGTCTTGATGCGTCCCTTTATGGGACCGGTATGTTCCGTACTGTTACAGCAGTGCATCCAGTAACTCTAGTCTGTTCCGTTCTCGAGAAAATCTGTTCTATTTCTGTTCTCAGTATTCCAGGTAATATTCTGTTCGAACTGTTATTTATAATGTTCTTCATGTATTTTAATGTTGTGGTATGAGTGTGATGTGATTTTGTGTTTTCATTGTGTATTGTATTGTGTCCAGATTACAGTTCAGTCATGCCGTTCTTTTCCAAGTTACGTCAGTTAAAAACTAGAAAGGGTCTGTTAGAAGAAGCGGTTCCTGTCCCACCTAGGGACAGTCCAGGTCATTTTATGTATCAGAAACATGGCATAAGCGCCATAATGTATCTAGATTTATGGGTAGAGTATACCAAACAGTTAGAAGAAAAGTATAGGTGGCCCGTATCGGGTACATGGGATGCCGAATGTATCATGCGAGTAGAAGAAGCATTATGGAAAAAGAAAGCCAGACAGTCACAGAAAGATGCCATCGAGTTATGGCGTAAGGAAGCTCATAAAAGAACGGAAAAGGAAGTCAGAAAGTCAGAGTTAAGTAGAGAATCCCAAGAACGAGTCCAAGAAAGAGAATTAATCGAGATAGGTGAACGAGTCAAAGCCGAACAGTCAGACAGACAGAGGCATGCCCTCATTAAGGGTATGTATCCTCTTCGTGCCGAAAGTGTGCCAAAAGCGACCCCAGAGGCATCTAGTAATTTCCCGCCACCATTAGTTCCGACCAAGCTACGTCACAAACCGACCGCAGCTGATATTTTTATTTCGTCCTACTTGGACGACACAGTCCCAGAATATGCAAATCCTGTTCGCGCCCCGCCAGTCCCTGCAAATCAGGCACTTCCCGCTCCTCCAGACACCGGAGTACCTGTTACGGTACCCCCGGTCCAGCCTACAGTTCCATTTCCCACTCTGCCAGGACGTAGAGCCTCAGTAGACGACTCCAGTCTAGGGGCCGCGGGAGGAGGTCTTCCTCAAACCCCGCCGCCACACAAGCGTTTAACATTACTCGAATTACATGCTCAAGCGTTACAGCGTACGCCCAAACATCAGTCTGTTACAGAAATCAGGCAAACCCTTAACGAATGTGTCTATGATCCAGTTCCAGGCGAATATAATATGGTTTTATATTCCTTACGTGTAAGGAGAGTGACCGAGTATCTAGTCACCTTGCCGAATATGAAAGAAGATCTAGACAGAATATATCGTTTCATCCGTACAGGGGATGATCCAGAAAGTATTAGCGAGACTATGTCTCAAAGGAAAACCGAGATCCAGCTCATGATATTAAAGTTCCTGATCAATTGTCTAATAAGAGAACAAGATTACCCGTCTAAAGATTCCGCCGAAATGAGAATCCTGACAAGGTGGAGTGATAATATAGCCGAGGGTAAGCACAAGACCGTCAGTGCCATGGAAAGTATGTACAAGAAAATCCGTAAAGAGATAATAAAGATACATGAACAACGTAAAGCAGCACAAGTAAGCGAGAAAGAAAGTATCTCTGATCCTGAAGAGGAAGACGAGAATTCCGCCAGAATAGCGTATGTAGGAAAATCTAGATTTCCAGATCGCCATTTACGTCTAGAACACAAGTCTATTTTTCATCATCCAGCACCAGAACAAGGTTCTCTAGAACAAGTATTTCAAGCTACCGATCACATTTTGAAATCACGAATCGGTTATAGTGAGTTAAGTACCATGCATGAACAAGAACTAGCCCGATCAGCAGTCCGATGGATTACTGATTCTACCACTTTTCCAGACGAAATAGTGGCACAAATGTTCCTGAAATTGCCCCCAGCCGAGCAGCGACTGGTGGGTATGTATATGATCCAGCACCTCATTACTTTGTATGAGGGTCAACATTCTGACCCAGGCCCGTTACACGATATCCTGAACGAGTTACTCCAGTATAGATGGAGAGGTCTAGGTACCGACTTAATTAGTGTCATTCTAGAACAGCGTCACAAATATAGAACGTTCTTGAACCCGCATTTTGTTCATGTCTCACCCCCAGAAAGTAAATCATTCTACATAGACAGACAGAATCCGTTACGAGAAGTCCACCCAGTCAGAGGGACGGGTGGCGTAATGCAACGAGTGTTTGTATACACTCCGATTTCAAAGATGGAACTTCTTGAAATGAAAAAATTAATTCCCTGTCATGACAAAGATCCAGCGGGGTTCCATCGAGAATTAAAAGACATGCTCCGTATGGGAGAATACACTTACCCAGATATCATTAAAATGTTAAAGGTCCTGTTACCCGCAGGGGTGTATGAAAAGTTAAAGGAAAAAGAATGGGAGGTGGGAGAGAAAAAGATCGATTGGGCAGCTCTAGAAGCTGAAGACAAGGCACGAGTACCAGGTACCGGTCTTGGAGATAAATGTAAAGAATTACCAGAATTATTGATTCAAGTTTTACCCAGATTATTGACAACGAGGAAGGAAGACTGGGATGCAATCTCAGCCTGTAAACAGAAACAAGATGAAGATATTAGTGATTTTTATTCTAGATTTGAGAAATGTTTCAGTATTAACAGTGGTCTCAAGACAAGTAGTGAGTCATACCCTCATCTTTTTGTTACCAAATTAGTCGAGAATTCAAGTCCACAAATTAAAAATCGAGTTTTGAAAGTCGAAAGCACCTGGCAAGCAAATACTCCGTCCCAGATGCTCCAGATGCTCCAGTATCACCAGAATAGAATCAGGGAAGAGCAAGAACACGAGAGAAAACGTATGAAAGACACGAAAATGAAAGTACTAGTTGCACAATCTGTTCCTCAAGACAGTCAGAAGAGGGGTCCGAATCAAGCCAGTCATCCTGCAGCTCCCGTTAAAGGGAACTGCAATTATTGTAAACAGCCAGGTCATTTTATAAACGAGTGTGCAGTTCTGAAACATAATATAGCTACTGGTAAGACTAAAGAAAGACCACGTCCGCCGAGACAAGAACAAGTTTCACAGATTCCTCAGTCACAGAATGCACAACAGACAGTTCCCGCACCGCAGCCTATTGCTGCAACACAGCACGTTACATCGCAGATGTACCAGTATGCGCAGTCTGAGTATCCAGAGTACCAGTCATATTCATGAAACAGCCTAGAGAGGGAGGTAGGCTTGCCTCTCATCGAGATACCTGTAGATCAAGAAGGTCCCTATGTTCACAGTCAAGTATTAGGGAAAGACAGAAAGTTTTTGATCGATACAGGGGCAAGTAGGACCACAATTAGTCACGCCGAAGTTCCAGGGGCTCCGCTCTCAGGCTCAAGAAATGTTTCCCTTGGATTTTCAGGAAAGCCAATAGTTAATGAGATATCAAAGCCAGTCACTCTAGAAGTAGGTCCATTGTCCCGCACTACTGATCTGTTACTTACTAAGTCATGTCCAGAAAATCTATTAGGCATTAAGACATTGAAAGAATTAGGTGCAGTTATTTGCTGTTCCCCAGAGGGAATACGATTGTTCCTACGTGACTTTAAGGGTCACTATGTATTACGAGATTTTGATTCAAGATTGTCTAATGTTCCACAGCATTTATGGGCGCAAGGTCCAACTGATGTAGGTTATATGCAAATCACACCCCATCGTGTGACTCTCAAACCAGGCGTAGTGTTACCCCGAATCAGACAGTACAGATTGCCACCTGAGGCTGTAGCAGCCTTATCCAAAATTATTGACGAGCTCATGGCTCAAGGAGTAGTTGTAGAAACTGACTCCAATGTATGCAATTCTCCGATCATTCCAGTCATGAAACGTACTGATCCAAATACACCCCCAGTATATCGATTAGTGATTGATTTACGAGAGCTTAACAAATGTATTATTCCGCAGTACCCAGTTGTCCCAGACATCTCTTCCCTATTGACAGCCATTGATTCCGAAGCCACGTTTTTCACTGTTATTGACCTCAAGAATGCATTTTTTAGTGTTCCAATTCATCCAGACAGCCAGTTTCTTTTCGGATTTTGTTTAAATGGAAGGAGCTATATGTTTACACGCGCTCCTCAAGGTTTCACAGAAAGCCCTAGTATTTACAGTCAAGCACTTAAGAGACAACTAGACAACATTCACATGCCAACTGACACTGCCCTGCTCCAGTATGTCGATGATCTACTGATCACAGCCCGTTCTGAACGTGACTGCGAGCTAGCGTCACTGACAGTTTTGTATTTCCTTGCCGAGATGGGGCACAAGGTGTCACCTTCGAAGCTTCAATTCTGTGTCCAGCAAGTGGTATACTTAGGACACTTGCTGTCCAAGAGGGGTAGGCAGTTGACACCCGACCGTATCCAGTTAATAGCGAGTCTTCCCCAGCCCAGAACCCAGAAGGAGGTACGTGCCTTTATCGGCCTTACTTCTTATTGTAGACAATGGATTCCTCAGTATGCATTTCTAGCCAAGCCACTGATACAGTTAACGACACAGGAGGCAGCCGTATCGACTGTCCTCCCTTGGACATCTGACCACACACTTAGTTTCAACGAGTTAAAGAAAGCCCTATGTCAAGCTCCAGTTCTAGCTACACCGAACTACAGTAAGCCTTTTACACTTTTCGTTACTGAACGCGAAGGTACAGCATTATCTGTTCTCACACAAGATCAAGCAGGACAATACAAGCCCTGTGCTTATTTTTCGAGCACATTAGATCCAGTCGCCCAGGCGTTGCCTGCGTGCCTCAAGTCAGTTGCAGCCACAGCACTAGCTATCAGACAAAGTGATTCCATAGTTTTAGGGCATTCCCTGACAGTACAAGTTCCACACTCCGTAGAAGTCCTTTTAAACAGAACACAAACACAGCACTTGACAATTGCACGTTTAACAGGTTATGAATTGACACTGTTCCAGCCACACATAGAAATTAGACGCTGCAACGTTCTGAATCCTGCTACACTGTTACCATCAGTTAATTCAAAACCAGACCCACATGATTGTGTGGAAGTAGTTAACATTACGACAAAGCCAAGACAAGACCTGACAGATATGCCGTTACCAGATCCCGACCTGACACTTTATGTGGATGGTTCATGTATGAGAACTAGTACAGGAGAACTAGTCGCCGCGTATGCAGTGACTACTGACACCGAAGTTATTGAAACACACCGTATTGACACTCTGTCCGCTCAAGCAGCAGAGCTAGTCGCTCTGACACAAGCCTGTATACATGCCAAGAACCTGAAAGTTAATGTTTACACAGATTCACGTTACGCATTCGGAGTTGTACACGACTTCGGAGTGCTCTGGCAGGAGAGAGGTTTCATGACTTCTCATGGAACCAAGATTCAGCATGGTCTCCTTATTCAAGCCCTGTTAGATGCCATACATTTACCGACATCCATTGCTATCATGAAATGTAAAGCCCATACGAAAGTTACTGACATTATTTCCCAAGGTAATGATCTAGCAGACCGCACAGCCAAGCTTACAGCACAGACTCCAGACATTCCAGTTAATCAGACACATACTCCAGATCCGACTACATGCATGACAGTTAAGGACCCTACTCAAGACGTCATAGATATACAGTTACATGCTACTCCCGATGAAATCAAGAAATGGTCTGAACAAGGAGGGGTCCAGACAGATCAAGGATGGTTAACGAAGGGTAGAGCCACATGGTTTCTCCCCGATTCTATGGTTCAAGTCATTATCAACACCGCACATAGTCCAGCACATTTAGGAGAAAAAGCAATGTTAGATAGTATCCAGAACATTTGGTTCAACAAGCATTTACGAGCTGCAGCCAAGCAGAAAGTCCGCACCTGTATGATATGTTGTCAGTTTAATCCAGGTAAAAGTGTCCCGGTGGAACAAGGTGGTTTCCAGCCCCCTGACCACCCTTTTGAGGTCCTCCAGATGGATTATATTCAGATGGAGCGATGTCGAGGTTTCAAGTATGTCCTTGTAGCTGTATGCGCTTTGTCCAGGTGGACAGAAGCATATCCAGTCCCAGATTACACAGCCGCGACCACTGCCAAGCAGTTGGTTCGTGAATTTTTCCCTAGATACGGACTCCCTAGAGTCGTATATTCTGATAACGGTCAGCCATTCTCCTCAGAGTTAATGAAGCACGTTTCCCTGTTGTTAGGGTACCAGTGGAAGTTCCATTGTGTACGCCATCCTGAAGCAGCCGGTCTCGTAGAGAGACATAATCAGACTCTGAAAATCCGTATTGCCAAAGTCTGTAAAGAAAAAGGTGTGGACTGGCTAGTAGCTTTGCCAGTCGCTTTGTTTTATATGCGCATGGTCGCACATTCCAGATCAGGTCTGTCCCCGTACGAGGTCGTATTCGGCCGCCCCCCTAACATGTGGGGTACTCCTAGACCCCGAAGTATTACCGATGTTTCATGTAATATGCTGACAGATTACCTAGCTTCCTTGATGTCTGCCCTCAACTCATGTCGTTCACAGGTTGCTGCCGCCTTTCCAGACAATACCGAGGTGGCACCACATGAAATCGTTCCAGGCTCCCTAGTGATGGTCCGGAATTTCGACAGATCAAGTCCGCTGGAACCACGTTGGAAGGAGCCACGTCAGGTCCTCTTGACCACCCGTACTGCCGTCAAGTTGGAAGGCAGAAAAGGATGGATCCACCTGTCTCATGTTAAACTTTTTAAAGGACTGAAATCCGTCTCTAAAAACATTTCCCAGGATTTGAAGGACTGCCAGAATATTGCTCTTAAGGACTGTCCCGCACAAGACATTATTACAACCCCTCCCTTGTTAGAGAAAACTCCGCAACAGGAGTATAAGTTAAAGCTCAGGTCTAGTAAAATAAGTCAGTCAGTTTGATTGTATAAGTCCTCCCCTAGGTGAAACGGTTAGACTGTTTCTGACATGTATAAAATAGACCCCCATAGTGAGAGAGTCAGTAATAACTCAATTCAATGTATCGTTTTTCTGAGTTTCGTATTATTCATCAGCATTTTGATTTCCTGCACCAGCTATGCATTCTATTTGTATTTTCCAGTTCCTCATGTAAATATGTCTGCTAATGCTACAGTAGAGCACACGTTTAGTGATCTGCCTCCTCACGAATATTCTTACCGCCTTGCTATGCGCAACAACACATTTGTCCGCATGTTACATTATTCACACCAGACCAGCAATGCCACTAATTGTTGGGTGTGTGGTCGACTCCCCCCTTTCCAGACACCGAAGGGAGTTCTGCCACTCTTTCCTTATCCATTCTCACACAATGGTTCGTGTGGAGCATGGTCCACGTTAACGTCATCCTCAACAGATATGTCTTTTCTTAACAGTACATGTTTTCCAGACAAGCAAGGTTTCCCCCACAGAACAGGTTTAGATCTAGAAAATGAAGTGTATAATTTAGGTAATTATTCGTCGAATTTCATGGTCCTGAATGTTCAGTCTGACACTACTCCAGACTTACCTGCTATTTCAGTACTACCTGTCAAAGGCGAATTATGTGTCCGTAATTATGGTTCCATACATGTAGGTCATAGTGAATGTACTACTGTTATCAAGTATAGTGACAGTGGGAAATCTGTTTTCAAAGCTTCACGTCATTCTTATTTTATTTGTGGTCAAACTGCATATGTCCGTCTGCCCCTCGATTGGGAGGGAACCTGTTACATTGCCTTCCTACTGCCACCTGTTTTCCTAGCCCCATCTGATTATCACAGAAACACACATCTAGTACACACTAGACATAGAAGGGAGTCCCCAATTGTCGATTATACTGAAACTACTCTAGAACAGTATACAGATTTCAATAAAGGTTTCTTCTTCTTTGTAGGACCTGTCCAGAATAGTAAACTGATCCGTAGGTTAACAAGAACCCTTGAAGCTGTAGTAAATGAGACTGCCTCTGCTCTAGGTAACTTAACCGAAGAACAATCTGCTATGAGATTTGTCGTTTTGCAAAATCGTCTCGTCCTTGACGTCATACTGGCCGATAGGGGCGGGGCCTGTAGAGTCATCGGATCTAGTTGCTGTATTTTCATTCCAAATAACGCGCCGTCTGTTTATTCAGCTATAACCAGACTCCATAAAATTGCCCATCTGTTACACCAAGACCCAGGCACCTGGACATGGTCCGGTTGGTTCTGGAATATAATTTCCGCATGGGGATGGAAAGTCCTGTCCTTTCTAGGTATTGCAGTAGCGATCATATTCAGCTGCTGCCTCTGTATACAATGTGGCCCTGCGATTTGCAGCATGTGTGCTACCTCTTGTATTCCTAGTCCCAAGCCCCGTTCTAAATCCCGTTCCAAGACAATTCGAGACGAGCAAATGGTACTGTATGAAATGATAGATGGTATCATGAAAATTGATGTTTCCTGATGGAAACGTAGTGACAAGGAGGGAATGTGGAAAAGTAAATTTTGCCATGTTCTGTGTCCCTACGCCTCATCCATCATATGTTATGTGTGCATGACCAATATGCATATGTTATTCCCCATGTCCGATTAATGACGCAATTCCAGTTGTGTCCACCTCTGGTATGACATTTTCCAGTCCTCGTGAATACTACGAATATCAGGCCTATGTAAAGTAATGTTGCCACGTTTCCCAGTGTGCACGTTATTCCATTATAAAGTCCCCGTTTCCAGGCCTCAAAAGGGCCCGGACATCAGATTCAGCTCCTGTCTCCTGAAAGCCTCGCTAAGGAGCGATACAGCCCCCACCTGTATCCTCGACCCTTCACTTACTTCCTGCCTCGCAGTGCCCGGTGCAGCTTGGCTCTGCCTCTGAGTCTGCCAAAAGTATGTTATAGTTCCAGTTATCAGTTCAGTCCTCCTCTTCTGCATTCCTAAGCTACTGAACTGCATCAATAGTTTCCGTCATTGTCTAGCCTATTCGGCTCCACGTTAGAGAAATACTGTATTAATGGTCATTTAATATTCCTCATCACGCACTACATGTAGAATAATGCATGGTCCAGTCTTAGAATCAAGTTAGCTTTTCCCCTCATGACTTCTAGTTTATATCAACATGTTCCCTAAACATTAGATACCAGATAGGGTTTAGGTACATGTCGCTCCGACCCTCCAGACTCAAGTCTCTGCTCCTAGCACAGAGTTCGTAGCCCCCAGCTTCTCCTAGTGACACGTCATTGCCAGTTTTCGCGCACCATTAGGTTAGAGGTCCCGGCTCCTTAGGTAGCCCCCTCCTATGTTTCCGCCCATTCATGACATATTCTGTTACGTTTGCATCACATGTCTATGTATACTCCCAGTTACACCTACTTTTACTGTTATCTCTCGCGACTGCTACGCGTCACGCCTTCTGCTCCACCCACTGCTACGCCTACTGCAATGTAATGCTATGTGTTTGTGCTATGTATATAAGTCAATGTATTGTTATTAAAAGTTAGCGCGCTCATCCCAGATCAAGCCCCGGCAGCTGCTGGGCCCCAGTTGTCCTGCTGGGCCCTGTCACCTCTGTTCCTATGCAGGTTGTCCTGATCCTGTCCTTATGCTGTAATAAACCTGCAGAAACTCCTACTACCTCGAATCTTGACTCTTATTTTATTGAGCTATCTGTTATTCATTCATTCATCCAAAAATAGATCCGGTATTATTTATTTATATACCACAGCCTGTGCAAGATTCTTCCTACTTGCTGAAATAAAGCTTGAATTCCGCGGACAGGAGATGTGCACGTGTACGGACAGGAGATGTGCACTCTGTACGCATGCACATCTCCTGTTCCCTCCCCCTGTCGGCTCCACGGAGCCAGCTTGTTCATTTTTGCAATTGTGCAACAATCTTGCTGTAGCATGGACTGAAACAAAAAAATATGTTTGCTCCATTTCATTATTACACAAAAAGCAAAACGATGCTAATGTATTTCACAAGCCAAGTGGAGTTTGCTACCACCAGCAGTAACTGTTCCAGCACGAAGTGTTCTGCACACCACAGACTTTCAGAAATGGGGGCCTAAGTTTTTAAAGGGAAGACTTCTTTACAAAACACGCACAGGTCAAACCTTCAAAGGGACAATACGATGAAGGGAATGATATTATTAATTCCAGTTTCTTGCCTTTGCTTAGACTGCATTCCAGGTCATTGTTTTTCACACACTATGCCATTCCAGACAGAGACCACACATATGCAAAGCAGTCTTGCCAAACACATGTTAGAGGCTAGAATGTTTGACAAAATAATATGTTCAATGAACCTGTCCAGAAGCGACTAAAGCAGAGAGAATATCTAAGATTTTATTTGGGGGCATTGGTGATTAAACTGGTCAGCAGATGTAACTGATCACCGGAAGTCAAGGATGTAAAAATATATTAATATATTTTTTGGGATTTTAGACATCTTGCCAACGGATATAATGGAATTCAATCCAAACTTTTGTAAAATATGTTCCTGTGTTGCATGGTCTAAGTCTTCCTCAAAAGCAAACATACAAGTTTATACTTTGCGAAGTCTAACGTCATTAAACCTGCAAGCTTTAATGACATAAGGAAAGATGGAAGCTTCCTCTTCAGGCAGAGAGACTGTGAAACACAGGGACAGTACTGCACACGTGGGATTTCGGATAAGGGGTAGGGAAAGGGTTGCATGATACTCCCTCCATCAGAACTCCTCACCTGATTGAATAAGACATTATTTGTGAACGAGTCAATTAACGCAATCAATTGTAATATTTTATAAACTTGCACTGTGTATGTATAATTTGCTTTTGAATGTCTGTGGTTGAAGTCTTAGAAAAAAACAGTGTTCAAGTTTGTCACTTTATCAGCTGAGGGCACAGCTACGCAGTCCCCGTCTTTTGTGATATAGACATATTAATACAAAATAATAAGGAACGCGTAATGTTTCACACAGTCGTGTTGTGTTTTAGTCTTAGCGATCCTCGCTCAAAAGGGTATGTGGTAATCTGGATGAGAAGGCTGACTTCAAAGAAGTTGTTTTATTATTCAAAGATGCTCCTGGCAAGTACTGTTCTCGAAGATCTTAAAATTGGTCTGGCCAAAGGTTTCAGCTCACTTGACTCCACGAGAAGGCAAGTACTTGGGGTCTCATTTATAAGGCTATGCCTCACTTTTACGCCACCGATGCGTCACTTTTTGTGACGCACCAGTGGCATAAAAAATGCGCCTTGTTGAGTCATATTTACAAAGAGACGCATCTAGGTAGAATCGTCTCTTTGTAAACCCCTGCGCCACATTATACCTGCGCCAGGTATATGTATGCAAGGGTGGTGTATTGACGCAAGGAAGGGTCGTAAAAGTGACGCAGTGAAATTATGAGATTTCACTGCGTCACTTTTAGGACACCGTTGCGTCAAATTCTTGAGCCTGCCTCACAGCAGGCGTAAGACTGACGCAGGCCCTTTCACATGGGGTTTGCCCCATGTGAAAGGACGCATTGCTGGAGTTGCGTCACTTTTGTGACACACTCTAGCAATGCTTCACTTTTGCGCTTACAGATACGTCAGAAATACTGACGTATCTGTAACTCCTTGCGACATGATGCATCATACATTAAATATGACGCATCAGGAATGTCGCAAGGAGTGCGCACTGAAAAGTGACGCATCGCTGCTTTCACGCAGCGTTGCGTCATTTCTCATAAATGAGGCCCCTGCAATGGAACTCAGAATGTACGCAAGACAACAGCAGTATTTCATAGACCCTAAACCTTATCTGCAGATGAACGGGACCCCTCACTGAGTGGTACTGTTCATCTGCAGATAAGGTTTAGGGTCTATGCAACATCCATTGGGCTCACGGGGCTTCAGCCCCCCCCGTCGTGTCTGTCAGCCCGGGCAGAGACAGCTTCGGGGGCTGGTGACCATCTCGTTGCAGCCGCACCCGAGGACTTAACAGGTCTTTAAAAGACCATTTACTTGTAAATGAGGCTTTTGTTTTGTTTTCGCCCCTTCTTTCAGTCACTCTGTCTATGGTTGGAAGAATTAGCCCCCCCCCTGAAATGTAGCTCTAGTTGCCTGCCTGCCGCTCAGTATCAAGAATATAATTAGGGCTCCTGGTTTATGGTTTTGATATTTTTTAAAGGTAGTAAAAACGAGGTTTGACCAATCCGAGAAAAAAAAGGTGTTTTTTTCCCTGGGCCCCTCCCCCAAACGAAAACACATTGACCTGAAGCCTAAGTGTATTCTGAGTCATAAAAAGTTTATTAGATGAAAAAATATTGTACGGGCACTTTTTTGCACAAAAAGTCACTTTTTGGCACTTTTTTGAGAGAAATAAAATAGTTCGCAGATTTTTTTTAAATCGACCGAATTAAAAAAAAAATGCTCTTGTTGGATGGCTTTGGACATAAGGCCGCAGTCCAGGGATAACTTCTGGCCTCCTGGGATGACTTTTTGAAGTTTTGGGGTTTAAGGGGGCATAGTCACTTCTTCCATCCAGGCTACGTTGCTCAAAATCGGGTACGATGTCAGGTTCTTCCCTTGGCTGGAAGCTGAAAAAAAAACTTCAGATAATAGCAAAGGTAGATAGATCAAATGAAAGCATCAGATCTGAGCTTTCTAACAAGTATATTTAGGTCATGGGTACTCACGAAGTGACTGTGATATCCATTCTGAGCTATTTGTTAAATTAGCAAATCTTGTCAAAAAAACTTTTTTTGACGATTTTTGCTAATTTTCGGTATCAACCCTCATGACTGTTTTCGGGTCCCTGTAGCCACCAGGACCCCATAATATATCTCAGATGATATAACAAGAGTGGCTAGGGCTCATTTCCAGCCTCCAGGTACATGTCTGACTCCTATTTGTGACATTTCGAGGTGTTTGGGGTCAAACTCATTTTTTCCATTATAGGCCATATAGCTCAGAGTCACATCACATTGAGCTCAGAGTCACATCAAATTTCTAGTTCTGGACCTAAGGACCCCTTAGTATACCTCAGATGACATACCAGGAGTGTCTAAGACCCATTTCTGGCATCCAGGGATGACTTTTTGAAGTTTTGGGGTTTAAGGGGGCAAAGTCACTTCTTCCATCCAGCCTAAGGTGCTCAAAATCGGGTACAATGTCAGGTTTTTCCCATGGCTGGAAGCTGAAAAAAAAACTTCAGATAATAGCAAAGGTAGATAGATCAAATGAAAGCATCAGATCTGAGCTTTCTAACAAGTATATTTAGGTCCTGGGTACTCACAAAGTGACTGTGATATCCATTCTGAGCTATTTGGAAAATTAGCAAATCTTGTCAAAAAAACTTTTTTTGACGATTTTTGCTAATTTTCGGTATCAACCCTCGTGACTGTTTTCAGGTCCCTGTAGCCACCAGGACCCCATAATATATCTCAGATTATATAACAAGAGTGGCTAGGGCTCATTTCCAGCCTCCAGGTACATGTCTGACTCCTATTTGTGACATTTTGAGGTGTTTGGTGTCAAATTCATTTTTTTCCATTATAGCTCCTAGATATCAGAGTCACATCAGATTTCTAGTTCTGGACCCAAGAAGACCATAGTATACCTCAGATGACATACCAAGAGTGTCTAAGACCCATTTCTGGCCTCCAGGGGTGACTTTTTGAAGTGTTTGGGTTTAAGGGGGCAAAGTGACTTTTTCCACCCAGCCCAATGTTCTCAAAATCGGGTACGATATCAGGTGTTTCCCTTGGTTGGTAGCGGAAAAAAAACTTTATATAATATCAAAGTTATATATATCACATGAAAGCATCAGAGCTGACCTTTCTAACAAGTGTATTCATATCTTGCGCACTCAAACAGTGTCTCTGATATCCATTCTGAGCTATTTGGAAAATTAGCAAATCTTGTCAAAAAAATTTTTGGGACGATTTTTGCTAATTTTCAGTATCAACCCACCTGACTGTTTTTGGGTCCCTGTGGCCACCAGGACCCTATATTATATCTCAGGTGATATAGCAAGAGTGTCTAGGGCTCATTTCCAGCCTCCAGGTACATGTCTGAGTCCTATTTCAGACATTTTGAGGTGTTTGGTGTCAAATTCATTTTTTCCATTATAGGCCCTAGATATCAGAGTCACATCACATTTCTAGTTCTGGACCCAAGAACACCATAGTATACCTCAGATGACATACCAAGAGTGTCTAAGACCCGTTTCTGGCCTCCAGGGGTGACTTTTTGAAGTTTTTGGGTTTAAGGGGGCAAAGTCACTTTTTCCAACCGAGGTCGTGGAACTCGGAGCTGGGTAAAAGTTTAGCTTGAGTGCCCTCCCCATGGAGGTCAAAAATGTTATTGCATCAAAATCATTTAAAAACTATATAGGTGTAATTGTAGTGCCCTGAATGCTATATGGCTGCATTTGCACCGTTCTAGGTATTTACAAAATGAATTTCTAACACTTTTGAAGTCTCCATGAAGTGAAAAATGACTAAGTCCAAAAACTTCACTGGTGCATCAAAGTGGTCAAAAAAGGTCAACATTGGGTTAAAATTAACAAAACATAGTGCTGCAGTGGTCCAATAGCAGGCTAAAGACATAATGAATGACACAGAATGAACAGTTTTACTAAACACTTTGAAAATTCGATTTTCAATTTCAGGGGGACAAGGTCATGGAACTCCGAGCTGGGTAAAAGTTCAGCTTAAGGGCCCTCCCCATGGAGGTCAAAAATGTTATTACATCAAAATCTTTTAAAAACTATATAGGTGTAATTGCAGTCTCCTGAATGCTATGTAACTGCATTTGCACTGTTCTGTGTGCCTCCAAAATGAATTTCTAACACTTTTGAAGTCCCCATGAAGTGAAAAATGACGAAGTACAAAGACATCATTGGTGCATGAAAGTGTTTAAAAACGGTCACAAATGCATAAAAATGAAAAAAACAAAGTGCTACACTGGCCCAATAGCAAGCTAAACACACAATGAATGACCCAGAATGAATATATTTACAAATTACTTGGAAAATGCTATTTTAAATTTCAGGGGGACGAGGTCACAGAAGTCATGGAACTCCGAGCGGGGTAAAAGTTCAAACTTTCCACCCCTCATGGAGGTCAAAATGTTTAATTCATCAAAATCATTTAAAAACTATATAGGTGTGATTGGAGTGTCCTGATTGCTATATAGGTGCATTTGCACTGTCCTGTGTGCCTCCAAAGTGACTTTTTAACACTTTTGAAATCTCCATGAAGCAAAAAGTGACTAAGTCCAAAGACCATTTGGAGCATCAAAGTGTTCAAAAACGGTCAAAAATGCATAAAAACGAAAAAAAACAAGTGCTACAGTGGCCCAATAGCATGCTAAACACACAATGAATGACACAGAATGAATAGTTGTACACATTACTTTGAAAATGCAATTTTAAATTTCAGGGGGACAAGGTCACGAAAGTCATGGAACTCCGAGCGGGGTAAAAGTTCAACCTTTCCCCCCTTATGGAGGTCAAAATTTTAATACATCAAAATCATTTAAAAACTATATAGGTGTGATGGCAGTGTCTTGGATACATCCCACATGAATTTTAAACACATTAGGAGCATGTAGGAAGGTGGCTACCTGACTATGGTTACCCCAGATTTTTTTGCCTGTGTTTAGCCGGTTTTTTGACTTAGTTGACCTGGTTCCCTGCTAATCAGGGCCCCAGGCCATCTGCTCTCTCTGTAAAATGGATTCCATGTACCCTAGGTACATACCAATTGGAAATGGACTCCTTGTCAGCCCCTGTAGAATGCACTATAGGTGCACAGGGCATAGGGGCCACTAAGGCCTACCAGGGGCTGCAGCATATCTTTTGCCACCCCTGGCTGGTTCTTAAATTGACACAACTGGCTGATCACTCAGCTGGGGTAAGGTGGTGTACACACCCCTTGCTTAGATATAGTATACCTATGTCTAAACCTATATCTGGACACATGTAAACCTGTGAGCCACTCCTATAGACAGGCCTCACCAATCCTGGAGGCTGGGTGCATGGTTTTTATGTGAGATGGAGCTCTAGCATGAGCTGAGCCTGTCTGCAGCCGTCGGGAACAAATCCCTAAGCTGTTTCAGGATAATGCCATACCATATACTATTAAGTGCCTTATAATCCTCACGGTTATTTAGCAACTCTGGTTTGGCTTTATCAAAACATGTCGTGTAAGGTGTCATACGCTTTGGAATACCATCCCCTCGCCAGTTCTGGCGACGGGGATGGCATTCCACCCCTCTAGAGGGGTAAGACATGTTACTTCACTTTAATGCGGTTGATTTCTCCAAAGGCCTTAAGATCCACAAAATGGATGCCTCTGCCACAGACAAATGTCTGGACCCCTGGAGCTGACCGAAACCCAGTCAAGGGGGTCCTGGACAAAGGGTTTCCTGTCACAGGAGGGTGTCACCGCCCTCCAGACAGGAGATAGTGTATTGTAGCAGGGAGGTTTGAAAGAAACCAGACACTGCCTGGGGCGCACAAGGCTGCCCCTTGCATAATCCGGCCAAACCGGTTCTGGGGCACTCCAGCCCTCGTGCCAGGGCGGCCTGGATCAAAGGAAGGGGGTGTATCCACCCACTTCCTGGGTCCCACCCATAGGAGGGGACCTAGCAGGTAATCACGCCCACCAGATTCGAATAAGAGTGGGAGCAGTGCCAATGCACATCAGATTTCCTGGAAGAAACATTTGAAACGATATTCTGGACCCTTCGCCCTCCATCTCAACGTGGAAGCCCGAAGAATCTCCCTTGTGGTCAAGGAGTGACCACCCTGCAGCAGCAGGCACCATCCAGCCCTCGACGTCTACTTAGTTGCAGTTCCCGCCGGAACTCGAGCGACTGAGATCGACGAGATCAAGCCTGCCCAGCTTCTAACAGCCCGATCCACAGTCCATGCAAAGCTGAGACCCGTGGAGGCGACCGGAAGCGTGGGGCACGCCATCTTGAAGTGACCATGAGACGCTGACTGTGCAGCCCACGAGTGACCCTCGAAGGTGTACACCGGGGTTTGAGAAGCCCCCACCCTGAGCTACTCCTGAGCCGAAGTTCAGCCCTCCACACTCGACGAGTGCTGCGTGGGGCCCTTTGGCACGATTTGGCTCAACGCGTTGGCCCGGTCACTTGCCAGCTGGCTTGTGGTCCCTGTGCCGACGAACTACCAAAGAAGACTCGTGAATCTGGTTGCTCCAGATCCACACCAGCTCCCCTGAAAAGGAGCCCCGACTCTGACCTTCCTGGTCCGAGTGAGAAGCAATCTTCCGATCCTGCGTGGATTGCTCTTACCAAGGCTTGTTTGCTCCAAACCTGAAGCCGACTGCACCGACGGTGAGAGCCTGCGTGGGACAGATCGTGACCTGCTCCTGGACGTCGCAGATGCCCCAGAGCCCACGTGACAGCGGAGAGAAGCTCCTCGACGACCACCTGATTGCGCCCGACATTGCCTGGTTCCGTCCTGGTTCCACCCTGGTCACTGCTGAGTGACCCAGACTCTGTCCCCTCTGCTTTCAGGTACTCTACAACTTGAGTCCACCCTTGGACTCCACCGGACACTTCGTCTTCACCCTGCCTGCAGCCCTTTCAGCTTCAAGCACCAAGAGCCTGCGTGTCAAAACCCGACGCCACTTCGACCCTGTGCACCCACTTCCTGTGGGTGAGGTAACTTTGCTCCGCCGGTGTTCCCACACTGGTGCACACCTCTAGGGTCTGTGTGTTAAGTTTTGTTCCTCTAGGTTCAGCGGAAGTGTCCTTAAACTTTAACTATTTGACTTTTACGCACCATTGGTTAACATTGGTGCATGCGTGCGCTTTCCGCACATCTCCCGAATCCCGAGGGCCATTCCCGACTTCAGCATTGCTTGTCCTGACTGCTCCCAGCGATTCCCTAGGCCCTAGGCCTAACCACTGTTCGAGTGGCCTCTCTTATACCACTTGTTTAGTATATGGTTTGAGTGGCCCCCTGCCCTCATCCATAATTGTGCAACTTGTATGTTTAAACAGTGCTTTTTGATTTAACGCTTGTGCCCCTTTATTCATAAAGAATACTGGGGATTGTTTTTAGTAATAAACACATATATTTTTATAATATATACTTGTGTGGTGTCCTTTCATTTGGTATTACAGGATTGTATGTGGTAAAACAGCTCGCTTAACACGACCTCTTAAGTTAAGCCTTTAGGCTGCTTAGTCCATGCTACCCCTAGGATAGCTTGTCTAATAAGGTTGACTTACAACCAGACACCATAAGGGATTGTTTGGTCAGGTAGTAGGTGGTTCCAGAATTGGAAACATCCCCTACCAGGCCAACTTCTCACATTGGTGAGCAGCGGTGCGGATTTGAGCTTGCTGTTGTTTTACCATTGCAATCTTTATATCAAATTGAAAGATCACATCAAGTACCTCTAGGTACATATAAAATCAAAAGCTTAGCATATTAAGTTCTACTGAACTTAGTAGTTGTAGGTTGAAGGGAGTAGCACACCCCTGACTACAACTCACTAGCAAGGTCCAGTAGGAAAACACTTAGTGTAGGTAAGTGCACCACTTACACCTCACTAGTAACCATGTCTGACACAGGAAAGGCCTCAGGGTCTAGTCCTGTGACAGTTGACCCTACCCAGGCAACTTTTGGATATGACAAACTAACCCGCAGAGACTTGATTGCCTTGTGCAAAGCAAGAGGGTTAAAAAGGGGCAGAAGCCCCACCTGCCTAACCCTGGTAGAAATCCTAGAACAGGATGACTTAGAGAAGGCTAAAGCAGCTTCCCTAGACACAGGAAATGGAGAGAACCCCCCTGTAGTTGATCCCCCTGAAGAGGAGGATGATGATGACTTGGATGAGGACTCAGATGTTGGGGACTTAGAAGTACAGGATCAGGGTAGCCAGGTTCCAGTTGGTAGGCTTAGCCAGGCCAACTTGGACCTACTGGGGAATGGAGAGGGCCAGCACCTCCCCAGAACCCAACATGTGATTCTCCCAGGCAACAGAAGAGTGAGATCTCCCTCAGGGGACTCTCATATTTCTAGTGCCTCCAGAGAATCAGAGAGAGGCATGAGTGCTTCTCAGAAAGCTGAGCATAGGGCCAGAATGAGGGCTGTCCAACTCCAAATAGAGAGGGAGGAGGTAGCCTTGGCTCAAGCTAAACTTAGCATGGCCCAAGCTAAACTTGCCTTGGCAAGAGAGAAAAAATTGTGTGGCTTAGATGCCACTGGTGGCAGCAATATTCCTAAAGAGAAACCCAGGTCCTATGACAGTAGAAACCTGACAAAGATTGTGCCCCCCTTCAAAGAAGGGGATGACATCCACAAATGGATGACTGCTCTTGAGAGAGCCTGCATGGTACAGCAGGTTCCTGAGGAACAGTGGGCAGCAATCTTATGGTACTCCTTTTCAGAGAAAGGGAGGGACAAGCTCCTCACTGTCGGACATGAGGATGCAAACAATTACAAAGTCCTGAAGAGTGTTCTGATAGATGGGTTTGGCTTAACCACTGAACAGTACAGGTTCAAGTTCAGAGACACCCAGAAGACACAGACTCAGGACTGGACTGATTTTGTAGATTGTGCTACTAAGGCTCTGGAGGGTTGGCTACATGGCAGCAAAGTACATGACTTTACAGGATTGTATAATTTGATTATGAGGGAGCAGATCCTAAGTAATTGTCAGAACCAGCTCTTACACCAGCACCTGGTAGACTCTGATCTGACCTCTCCCCAAGAATTGGGAAAGAAGGCAGACAAATGGGTCAGAACCAGGATTAGGCCTAAGAATCAGGACAGTAACCAGAAGAAGGAGTCTACCAAGCCTCAAGATAAGGGTGGGGATAAAAATAAAGAAAAGACTTCCCCAGGGCCCCAAAACTCCAAGGATGGGGGTGGGTCCCAAGACACTTCTTCAACTGAGAAAAAGCCTTATTGTTATGCCTGTAAACAGGTGGGGCATTACAAAACAGACAACTGTTGTCCCAAGAATAACAATAAAGAAAATATACCTCCAAAGCCAGCTTCAACACCTCCTGTTACTGTCAGCAGTAATCCCCCAGGAAGTGGAAGCACACCCAGGAATCTGGGTGGGTTTACTTTTGGAAATCAGGTGGACCCTGGCCTATCCAGGTCCCCATCACCCAATGATCTTGTTTATGAGGTTGGCATGGGGTTTGCCAACTTCTCTGCTTGCCCAAATACTTTGAGCAAGTATAGACAAGAACCCATCATCAATGGTTTGAAAGTTGAGGCTTTTAGAGACACAGGGGCTAGCATCACCATGGTGGCTGATGGCCTAGTCCCCTCTAAGCAACTTTTACCTGGTGCCACATACCAGGTTACAAACATTGATGGAATCCAAACAAATCATCCCATGGCAGTAGTAAGTCTCAGCTGGGGAGGTGTCATTGGCCCAAAGAGAGTGGCAGTGTCACCAAACTTGCCTGTAGACTGCCTACTTGGTAATGATTTGGAGATCTCAGCCTGGGCTGAGGTTGAACAGGAAACCCATTCTAGAATGGTGAGTTCCAATGGAAAGGTTAGTGGGGCTGTAATGGCTACAGCCCCAATTCAAGATGTCCTTCCTGAAAAGGTTGGTAGGGCTGAGAAACTCTCTGCCCCATCTTTAGCAAAAGCTCTTCCTGAACAGAATAGCAAAGCTGTTATGGTAACAGCAGAAACCCAAACTGAGTCTCCTCCTGAAAAGGTTGGTGGGGCTGTGATGGCCACAGCCCAAACTCAAACTGACACGTGTGTTGTGAAACCTGAAATGATGGATAACTCCACACAAACTGAGAGCATGGAGGAGGAAGAGAAATCTCCCCCTCACCAGACTTTAGGACAGGATCAGCCTCCTCAGGGAACTGATCTTACCCCTGATGAAGGAACTGCCCCAGAGGTGGTTGGGCCTAGCCTGACAGAACCTCTGATGTCAGTGGAACCTTCTCAGGTGGGACCCAGTCTGGAGCAGGTAACCTGCCCCTCTCTACCTTGCCTTAGCCAGCCCAGGGCTGCAGAGGACAAGAAGGACAGTGAGACCCAGAGGGCCCCCTGTCAAATAAAGCACCCCCATCAAAAGATTAGGTGCACCAAAACTAGTAGCCCTAGTAAGGTGAAAGCTTTAAAAACTCCTGAGGGAGCCCCCTTAAAAACAGTTAGGGACCTCCCACAGATGGATTCTGTTGGGCACAGCCAAACCTGGGACCCAAGGGGCCCAAACCTGAACTGTCCCTCCAGCAAGCCAAACAGAGGGACCCAGCCTCCAGCTTTAGGTAGCCAAAGGTTGACCCTGAGAGCACAGTGCAACTCAGTTAAAGAGAGAAAGGCACACATGGTGGAAGATAATTGGAGGAAGCTAAGCCCTAAATTAGTAGAGCCTCGCTTCAATACTCCATATCCAAACCAGCCTTTAACTTTGCATAAACACACCCAAGGTAGTGATTCCCTATGGTGGAGACCCTCTAATACCCAAAGGGTGAGGGACTGCTTAGTGGACCATGAGACAGGGGGTACCCATGCTAGTGCCGGTACTTCCTTATATGGCCACTCAGGCAATATAGGCTTACCTGGCCAAGGATAGCCTTATCTCCTTTCGTTTGGGGGGGGGTTATGTAGGAAGGTGGCTACCTGACTATGGTTACCCCAGATTCTTTTGCCTGTGTTTAGCCGGTTTTTTGACTTAGTTGACCTGGTTCCCTGCTAATCAGGGCCCCAGGCCATCTGCTCTCTCTGTAAAATGGATTCCATGTACCCTAGGTACATACCAATTGGAAATGGACTCCTTGTCAGCCCCTGTAGAATGCACTATAGGTGCACAGGGCATAGGGGCCACTAAGGCCTACCAGGGGCTGCAGCATATCTTTTGCCACCCCTGGCTGGTTCTTAAATTGACACAACTGGCTGATCACTCAGCTGGGGTAAGGTGGTGTACACACCCCTTGCTTAGATATAGTATACCTATGTCTAAACCTATATCTGGACACATGTAAACCTGTGAGCCACTCCTATAGACAGGCCTCACCAATCCTGGAGGCTGGGTGCATGGTTTTTATGTGAGATGGAGCTCTAGCATGAGCTGAGCCTGTCTGCAGCCGTCGGGAACAAATCCCTAAGCTGTTTCAGGATAATGCCATACCATATACTATTAAGTGCCTCATAATCCTCACGGTTATTTAGCAACTCTGGTTTGGCTTTATCAAAACATGTCGTGTAAGGTGTCATACGCTTTGGAATACCATCCCCTCGCCAGTTCTGGCGACGGGGATGGCATTCCACCCCTCTAGAGGGGTAAGACATGTTACTTCACTTTAATGCGGTTGATTTCTCCAAAGGCCTTAAGATCCACAAAATGGATGCCTCTGCCACAGACAAATGTCTGGACCCCTGGAGCTGACCGAAACCCAGTCAAGGGGGTCCTGGACAAAGGGTTTCCTGTCACAGGAGGGTGTCACCGCCCTCCAGACAGGAGATAGTGTATTGTAGCAGGGAGGTTTGAAAGAAACCAGACACTGCCTGGGGCGCACAAGGCTGCCCCTTGCATAATCCGGCCAAACCGGTTCTGGGGCACTCCAGCCCTCGTGCCAGGGCGGCCTGGATCAAAGGAAGGGGGTGTATCCACCCACTTCCTGGGTCCCACCCATAGGAGGGGACCTAGCAGGTAATCACGCCCACCAGATTCGAATAAGAGTGGGAGCAGTGCCAATGCACATCAGATTTCCTGGAAGAAACATTTGAAACGATATTCTGGACCCTTCGCCCTCCATCTCAACGTGGAAGCCCGAAGAATCTCCCTTGTGGTCAAGGAGTGACCACCCTGCAGCAGCAGGCACCATCCAGCCCTCGACGTCTACTTAGTTGCAGTTCCCGCCGGAACTCGAGCGACTGAGATCGACGAGATCAAGCCTGCCCAGCTTCTAACAGCCCGATCCACAGTCCATGCAAAGCTGAGACCCGTGGAGGCGACCGGAAGCGTGGGGCACGCCATCTTGAAGTGACCACGAGACGCTGACCGTGCAGCCCACGAGTGACCCTCGAAGCTGTACACCGGGGTTTGAGAAGCCCCCACCCTGAGCTACTCCTGAGCCGAAGTTCAGCCCTCCACACTCGACGAGTGCTGCGTGGGGCCCTTTGGCACGATTTGGCTCAACGCGTTGGCCCGGTCACTTGCCAGCTGGCTTGTGGTCCCTGTGCCGACGAACTACCAAAGAAGACTCGTGAATCTGGTTGCTCCACATCCACACCAGCTCCCCTGAAAAGGAGCCCCGACTCTGACCTTCCTGGTCCGAGTGAGAAGCAATCTTCCGATCCTGCGTGGATTGCTCTTACCAAGGCTTGTTTGCTCCAAACCTGAAGCCAACTGCACCGACGGTGAGAGCCTGCGTGGGACAGATCGTGACCTGCTCCTGGACGTCGCAGATGCCCCAGAGCCCACGTGACAGCGGAGAGAAGCTCCTCGACGACCACCTGATTGCGCCCGACATTGCCTGGTTCCGTCCTGGTTCCACCCTGGTCACTGCTGAGTGACCCAGACTCTGTCCCCTCTGCTTTCAGGTACTCTACAACTTGAGTCCACCCTTGGACTCCACCGGACACTTCGTCTTCACCCTGCCTGCAGCCCTTTCAGCTTCAAGCACCAAGAGCCTGCGTGTCAAAACCCGACGCCACTTCGACCCTGTGCACCCACTTCCTGTGGGTGAGGTAACTTTGCTCCGCCGGTGTTCCCACACTGGTGCACACCTCTAGGGTCTGTGTGTTAAGTTTTGTTCCTCTAGGTTCAGCGGAAGTGTCCTTAAACTTTAACTATTTGACTTTTACGCACCATTGGTTAACATTGGTGCATGCGTGCGCTTTCCGCACATCTCCCGAATCCCGAGGGCCATTCCCGACTTCAGCATTGCTTGTCCTGACTGCTCCCAGCGATACCCTAGGCCCTAGGCCTAACCACTGTTCGAGTGGCCTCTCTTATACCACTTGTTTAGTATATGGTTTGAGTGGCCCCCTGCCCTCATCCATAATTGTGCAACTTGTATGTTTAAACAGTGCTTTTTGATTTAACGCTTGTGCCCCTTTATTCATAAAGAATACTGGGGATTGTTTTTAGTAATAAACACATATATTTTTATAATATATACTTGTGTGGTGTCCTTTCATTTGGTATTACAGGATTGTATGTGGTAAAACAGCTCGCTTAACACGACCTCTTAAGTTAAGCCTTTAGGCTGCTTAGTCCATGCTACCCCTAGGATAGCTTGTCTAATAAGGTTGACTTACAACCAGACACCATAAGGGATTGTTTGGTCAGGTAGTAGGTGGTTCCAGAATTGGAAACATCCCCTACCAGGCCAACTTCTCACAGAGCATCTCTGATCAAAATAACCATAAAAATCCCAAAGCTGCATCAGTGCTTCAAAGTGCTCCAAAACGGTCAAAAATGGACGAAAATGAAAAATATTCTCCATATCTGAGTTTTTATAACATTCCTTAGATAATGTATATCTTGAATTAGTTTTAAATCCTTTTATTAAAAAGTTTCTTTTCTATGCTGCACTGGTGCAACGCCTCAAGTCTGAGAAGCTGCACCAGTGCAGCCGAAGCAGCACTGGTGCAGCCGAAGCAGACCTTTGACCAATCCGAGAAAAAAAGGTGTTTTTTTCCCTGGGCCCCTCCCCCAAACGAAAACACATTGACCTGAAGCCTAAGTGTATTCTGAGTCATAAAAAGTTTATTAGATGAAAAAATATTGTACGGGCACTTTTTTGCACAAAAAGTCACTTTTTGGCACTTTTTTGAGAGAAATAAAATAGTTCGCAGATTTTTTTTAAATCGACCGAATAAAAAAAAAATGCTCTTGTTGGATGGCTTTGGACATAAGGCCGCATAAACAAAAGGAATTTTTCAAATATCTGTTTTTCTCACTTTTTTATTGCTGTTTGAAATTTCTGACTTCACTTTTTGCATCATTGGTGATGCATGTGTTTAACATTGAGCTTGGGAAAATTGAAAAAAAATAGACTTTGGGGATTGTTTACTAGGGCAAGTGATACATCAAATTAAGACTCATATTAAACTGAACCTCAAGCTGAAAAAAAAAACAAAATAGCATTTACGATCACTTTTTTATAAGCGACTTTAACAATTGTTTTTTTAGCTGTATTAAAAAACAAGGTAACGCCGTAAATTTTAGAAAAGAGATTTTTTCAAAGTAAAACATAGGTGTGACCTGCCTTCACATTAGGCTTCATAAACAAAAGAAAAAACATCTCTATGTGTTATATTCACTTTTTAATAACACATTTTCGTTTTAGGCACAAGCAAAAAGCAGCATTGGTGATGCATGTGTTTTTCAATGGGGTTTTTTAAAGTCTACCAAAATACGGTTTACAATACATTTTCATTATTTTCTCTTTGGTATCTCATTATGCACATGTTAATAAACAGGTTCATGCATTATTAGCTAAATAGCATAAAAACACACTGAATTATTAACAATAATCTTTGAGATTTGGGTGACCAGATGGCCGGAAATCGAAAATCGCCTCGTATGGATTCAACTTCCATTTCGTGCACTTTCTATGTGGGCCACATGCATAAGAATTGGTACAATAATGCATACGAATCTTAGCTAGAATCTGCAATTGAAATTAAGTCTTTAACTTATATGCTTCAAGAATTATAGGGCACATTCTGCTATGTATAATATCCTATCCATTTCAATGGGACGACCAGATGGCCGCAAATTGAAAATCGAGTCGTATGGATTCATATTGCGTTGTATGTACCTTACGTGTAAGCCACATGCATTCAAAATGACACAATGTAGTAGGGTATGCTATAGAATGTGTTGCAGTTGGAAATCAAGCTCTATCTAGTATGGATCGTGACTGATGACACAATATACGTGACTCATTTTGCAAAAAATGGAGGCAAATTTTATAAAACATGCGTTTAATCACTGAATGATTCTCACCACTTCTAAGCATGGCACAGGCATGACAATGACCACAGGGCAGTGGCATGATGGTAACTGTATGCTGCACTCAGAATTATGGATCCAGATTGTATGGTTTTAGAATTATGGGCCACAACGTAAGGCATATTTTTTCACACATGTGACGTTATTGAAAAACATCATACATTCAACTTCACATTTTGGAGCCAAAAGCATAAAGTGTTCTTCAACACACATGAAAGTGAAAAATAAAAACTTTTCCTGAAGATTACACTTGATTTGTACCTTGTCCCTATAAGCCACAAATATGAGAGTTACCACTATAAAGTGTAGATGTCTTAGCTACATACTGTGATTGAAATTAGGTCAGTACCTCATATGGTTCAAGATTTATAGTGCACCACATACTATGTAATATATCCTATCCATTTCAATGGGTGACCAGATGGCCGCAAATTAAAAATCGCCTCGTATGGATTCAAATTGCTTTGTATGCACCTTGTGTGTGAGCCACATGCATATAAAATGGCACACTGTAGTAGGCTATGTTATAGAATGTGTTGCAGTTGGAAATCAAGCTCTATCTAATATGGATCTTGACTGATGACATAACATACGTGACACATTTTGCAAAAGCTGGAGGAATTTTTTAAAAAATATGTGTTTAATCGCTGAAAGATTCACACCACTTTGAAGCTTTCCACATGCATGAAAATGAACACAGGACAGTGGCATCATGTTAGCTTAATGCTGCACTTCCAATTATGGATCCAGATTGTATGGTTTTAGAAGTATGGGACAAAATGTAAGGCATACTTTTTCGTACATGCGACGGTATTGAAAAACGTCATACATTCAACCTCAAATTTTGACAACTTTACAATACGCCACACACATAATAATTCACATGGGTAAGATGCACATCACTAGGAACAAAGTGCTGTTTAAATTATGTCTCTATAATGTACAGACTATGAATTATAGCCAAAAGTATAAAGTGTTCTACAACACACATGAAAGTGAAAAATAAAAACTTACCTGAAGGTTACACTTGATTTGTACCTTGTCCCTATAAGCCACAACCATGAGAGTTACCACTATGAATTGTAAATGTCTTAGCTACATACTGCAATTGAAATTAAGTCAGTACATCATATGCTTCAAGAAATAGAGTGCACTACATCCTCTGTAGTATATCCTATCCATTTCAAAGGGTGACCAGATGGCCGCAAATTAAAAATTGCCTCGTATGGATTCAAATTGCTTTGTATGACTGTTTTCAGGTCCCTGTAGCCACCAGGACCCCATAATATATCTCAGATGATATAACAAGAGTGGCTAGGGCTCATTTCCAGCCTCCAGGTACATGTCTGACTCCTATTTGTGACATTTCGAGGTGTTTGGGATCAAACTCATTTTTCCCAATATAGGCCATAGAGCTCAGAGTCACATCACATTGAGCTCAGAGTCACATCAAATTTCTAGTTCTGGACCTAAGGACCCCTTAGTATACCTCAGATGACATACCAGGAGTGTCTAAGACCCATTTCTGGCCTCCAGGGATGACTTTTTGAAGTTTTGGGGTTTAAGGGGGCATAGTCACTTCTTCCATCCAGGCTACGTTGCTCAAAATCGGGTACGATGTCAGGTTCTTCCCTTGGCTGGAAGCTGGAAAAAAACCTTCAGATAATAGCAAAGGTAGATAGATCAAATGAAAGCATCAGATCTGAGCTTTCTAACAAGTATATTTAGGTCATGGGTACTCACAAAGTGACTGTGATATCCATTCTGAGCTATTTGGAAAATTAGCAAATCTTGTCAAAAAACTTTTTTTGACGATTTTTGCTAATTTTCGGTATCAACCCTCATGACTGTTTTCGGGTCCCTGTAGCCACCAGGACCCCATAATATATCTCAGATGATATAACAAGAGTGGCTAGGGCTCATTTCCAGCCTCCAGGTACATGTCTGACTCCTATTTGTGACATTTCGAGGTGTTTGGGGTCAAACTCATTTTTTCCATTATAGGCCATATAGCTCAGAGTCACATCACATTGAGCTCAGAGTCACATCAAATTTCTAGTTCTGGACCTAAGGACCCCTTAGTATACCTCAGATGACATACCAGGAGTGTCTAAGACCCATTTCTGGCATCCAGGGATGACTTTTTGAAGTTTTGGGGTTTAAGGGGGCAAAGTCACTTCTTCCATCCAGCCTAAGGTGCTCAAAATCGGGTACAATGTCAGGTTTTTCCCATGGCTGGAAGCTGAAAAAAAAACTTCAGATAATAGCAAAGGTAGATAGATCAAATGAAAGCATCAGATCTGAGCTTTCTAACAAGTATATTTAGGTCCTGGGTACTCACAAAGTGACTGTGATATCCATTCTGAGCTATTTGGAAAATTAGCAAATCTTGTCAAAAAAACTTTTTTTGACGATTTTTGCTAATTTTCGGTATCAACCCTCATGACTGTTTTCAGGTCCCTGTAGCCACCAGGACCCCATAATATATCTCAGATTATATAACAAGAGTGGCTAGGGCTCATTTCCAGCCTCCAGGTACATGTCTGACTCCTATTTGTGACATTTTGAGGTGTTTGGTGTCAAATTCATTTTTTTCCATTATAGCTCCTAGATATCAGAGTCACATCAGATTTCTAGTTCTGGACCCAAGAAGACCATAGTATACCTCAGATGACATACCAAGAGTGTCTAAGACCCATTTCTGGCCTCCAGGGGTGACCTTTTGAAGTTTTTGGGTTTAAGGGGGTAAAGTGACTTTTTCCACCCAGCCCAATGTTCTCAAAATCGGGTACGATATCAGGTGTTTCCCTTGGTTGGTAGCGGAAAAAAAACTTTATATAATATCAAAGTTATATATATCACATGAAAGCATCAGAGCTGACCTTTCTGACAAGTGTATTCATATCTTGCGCACTCAGACAGTGTCTCTGATATCCATTCTGAGCTATTTGGAAAATTAGCAAATCTTGTCAAAAAAATTTTTGGGACGATTTTTGCTAATTTTCAGTATCAACCCACCTGACTGTTTTTGGGTCCCTGTGGCCACCAGGACCCTATATTATATCTCAGGTGATATAGCAAGAGTGTCTAGGGCTCATTTCCAGCCTCCAGGTACATGTCTGAGTCCTATTTCAGACATTTTGAGGTGTTTGGTGTCAAATTCATTTTTTCCATTATAGGCCCTAGATATCAGAGTCACATCACATTTCTAGTTCTGGACCCAAGAACACCATAGTATACCTCAGATGACATACCAAGAGTGTCTAAGACCCATTTCTGGCCTCCAGGGGTGACTTTTTGAAGTTTTTGGGTTTAAGGGGGCAAAGTCACTTTTTCCACCCGAGGTCGTGGAACTCGGAGCTAGGTAAAAGTTTAGCTTGAGTGCCCTCCCCATGGAGGTCAAAAATGTTATTGCATCAAAATCATTTAAAAACTATATAGGTGTAATTGTTGTGCCCTGAATGCTATATGGCTGCATTTGCACCGTTCTAGGTATTTACAAAATGAATTTCTAACACTTTTGAAGTCTCCATGAAGTGAAAAATGACTAAGTCCAAAAACTTTACTGGTGCATCAAAGTGGTCAAAAAAGGTCAACATTGGGTTAAAATTAACAAAACATAGTGCTGCAGTGGTCCAATAGCAGGCTAAAGACATAATGAATGACACAGAATGAACAGTTTTACTAAACACTTTGAAAATTCGATTTTCAATTTCAGGGGGACAAGGTCATGGAACTCCGAGCTGGGTAAAAGTTCAGCTTAAGGGCCCTCCCCATGGAGGTCAAAAATGTTATTACATCAAAATCTTTTAAAAACTATATAGGTGTAATTGCAGTCTCCTGAATGCTATGTAACTGCATTTGCACTGTTCTGTGTGCCTCCAAAATGAATTTCTAACACTTTTGAAGTCCCCATGAAGTGAAAAATGACGAAGTACAAAGACATCATTGGTGCATGAAAGTGTTTAAAAACGGTCACAAATGCATAAAAATGAAAAAAACTAAGTGCTACACTGGCCCAATAGCATGCTAAACACACAATGAATGACCCAGAATGAATATATTTACAAATTACTTGGAAAATGCTATTTTAAATTTCAGGGGGACGAGGTCACAGAAGTCATGGAACTCCGAGCGGGGTAAAAGTTCAAACTTTCCACCCCTCATGGAGGTCAAAATGTTTAATTCATCAAAATCATTTAAAAACTATATAGGTGTGATTGGAGTGTCCTGATTGCTATATAGGTGCATTTACACTGTCCTGTGTGCCTCCAAAGTGACTTTCTAACACTTTTGAAATCTCCATGAAGCAAAAAGTGACTAAGTCCAAAGACCATTTGGAGCATCAAAGTGTTCAAAAACGGTCAAAAATGCATAAAAACGAAAAAAAACAAGTGCTACAGTGGCCCAATAGCATGCTAAACACACAATGAATGACACAGAATGAATAGTTGTACACATTACTTTGAAAATGCAATTTTAAATTTCAGGGGGACAAGGTCACGAAAGTCATGGAACTCCGAGCGGGGTAAAAGTTCAACCTTTCCTCCCTTATGGAGGTCAAAATTGTAATACATCAAAATCATTTAAAAACTATATAGGTGTGATGGCAGTGTCTTGGATACATCCCACATGAATTTTAAACACATTAGGAGCATCTCTGATCAAAATAACCATAAAAATCCCAAAGCTGCATCAGTGCTTCAAAGTGCTCCAAAACGGTCAAAAATGGACGAAAATGAAAAATATTCTCCATATCTGAGTTTTTATAACATTCCTTAGATAATGTATATCTTGAATTAGTTTTAAATCCTTTTATTAAAAAGTTTCTTTTCTATGCTGCACTGGTGCAACGCCTCAAGTCTGAGAAGCTGCACCAGTGCAGGATTGTCTTTAGTAATAAACACATATATTTTTATAATATATACTTGTGTGGTGTCCTTTCATTTGATATTACAGGATTGTATGTGGTAAAACAGCTCGCTTAACACGACCTCTTAAGTTAAGCCTTTAGGCTGCTTAGTCCATGCTACCCCTAGGATAGCTTGTCTAATAAGGTTGACTTACAACCAGACACCATAAGGGATTGTTTGGTCTGATAATAGGTGGTTCCAGAATTGGAAACATCACCTATCAGGCCAACTTCTCACATTAGGCCTTCCATAGGAGTGGCTCACAGGTTGATATGTGTCCAGATATAGGTTTAGATATAGGTATACTATATCTAAGTAAGGGGTGGTTACACCACCTTACCCCAGCTGAGTGATCAGCCAGTTGTGTCAATTTAAGAACCAGCCAGGGGTGGCAAAAGATATGCTGCAGCCCCTGGTAGGCCTTGGTGGCTCCTATGCCCTTGGCACCTATAGTGCATTATACAGGGGCTGACAAGGAGTCCATTTCCAATTGTGGTATGTACCTAGGGTACATGGAATCCATTTTACAGAGAGAGCAGATGGCCTGGGGCCCTGATTAGCAGGGAACCAGGTCAACTAAGTCAAAAAACCAGCTAAACACAGGCAAAAAATCTGGGGTAACCATAGTCAGGTAGCCACCTTCCTACAGTCCCCCAGGCTGTGCTTGGTCCCCCAGGCTGTGCTTGGTCCCCCTGGTTGCTCTTGGTCCCCCAGGCTGTGCTTGGTCCCCCAGGCTGTGCTTGGTCCCCCTGGTTGCTCTTGGTCCCCCTGGCTGTGCTTGGTACCCCTGGCTGTGCTTGGTCCCCCAGGCTGCTTGGTCCCCCAGGCTGTGCTTGGTCCCCCTGGTTGCTCTTGGTCCCCAAGCTGTGCTTGGTCCCCCAGGCTGTGCTTGCTCCCCCTGGTTGCTCTTGGTCCCCCAGGCTGTGTTTGGTCCCCCAGGCTGTGCTTGGTCCCCCAGGCTGTGCTTGGTCCCCCTGGTTGCTCTTGGTCCCCCAGGCTGTGCTTGGTCCCCCAGGCTGTGCTTGGTCCACCTGGTTGCTCTTGGTCCCCCAGGCTGTGCTTGGTACCCCTGGCTGTGCTTGGTCCCCCTGGTTGCTCTTGGTCCCCCAGGCTGTGCTTGGTCCCCCAGGCTGTGCTTGGTCCCCCTGGATGCTCTTGGTCCCCCTGGCTATGCTTGGTCTCCCTGGTTCCTCTTGGTCCCCCTGGCTGTGCTTGGTCCCCCAGGCTGTGCTTGGTCTCCCTGGTTGCTCTTGGTCCCCCTGGCTGTGCTTGGTACACCTGGCTGTGCTTGGTCCCCAGGCTGTGCTTGGTCCCCCAGGCTGTGCTTGGTCCCCCTGGTTGCTCTTGGTCCCCCAGGCTGTGCTTGGTCCCCCTGGTGCTCTTGGTCCCCCTGGCTGTGCTTGGTCCCCCTGGTTGCTCTTGGTCCCCCTGGCTGTGCTTGGTCCCCCTGGTTGCTCTTGGTCCCCCAGGCTGTGCTTGGTCCCCCAGGCTGTGCTTGGTCCCCCTGGTTGCTCTTGGTCCCCCAGGCTGTGCTTGGTCCCCCAGGCTGTGCTTGGTCCCCCTGGTTGCTCTTGGTCCCCCAGGCTGTGCTTGGTCCCCCAGGCTGTGCTTGGACCCCCTGGTTGCTCTTGGTCCTCCAGGCTGTGCTTGGTCCCCCAGGCTGTGCTTGGTCCCCCAGGCTGTGCTTGGTCCCCCTGGTTGCTCTTGGTCCCCCTGGCTGTGCTTGGTACCCCTGGCTGTGCTTGGTCCCCCTGGTTGCTCTTGGTCCCCCAGGCTGTGCTTGGTCCCTCTGGTTGCTCTTGGTCCCCCAGGCTGTGCTTGGTCCCCCAGGCTGTGCTTGTTCCCCCTGGTTGCTCTTGGTCCCCCAGGCTGTGCTTGGTCCCCCAGGCTGTGCTTGGCCCCCCTGGTTGCTCTTGGTCCCCCAGGCTGTGCTTGGTCCCCCAGGCTGTGCTTGGTCCCCCTGGTTGCTCTTGGTCCCCCAGGCTGTGCTTGGTCCCCCAGGCTGTGCTTGGACTCCCTGGTTGCTCTTGGTCCCCCCAGGCTGTGCTTGGTCCCCCAGGCTGTGCTTGGTCCCCCAGGCTGTGCTTGGTCCCCCTGGTTGCTCCTGGTCCCCCTGGCTGTGCTTGGTCCCCCTGGCTGTGCTTGGTCCCCCTGGTTGCTCTTGGTCCCCCAGGCTGTGCTTGGTCCCCCAGGCTGTGCTTGGTCCCCCTGGTTGCTCTTGGTCCCCCAGGCTGTGCTTGGTCCCCCAGGCTGTGCTTGGTCCCCCTGGTTGCTCTTGGTCCCCCAGGCTGTGCTTGGTCCCCCAGGCTGTGCTTGGTCCCCCAGGCTGTGCTTGGTCCCCCTGGTTGCTCTTGGTCCCCCAGGCTGTGCTTGGTCCCCCAGGCTGTGCTTGGTCCCCCTGGTTGCTCTTGGTCCCCAAGGCTGTGCTTGGTCCCCCAGGCTGTGCTTGGTCCCCAGGCTGTGCTTGGTCCCCCTGGTTGCTCTTGGTCCCCCTGGCTGTGCTTGGTACCCCTGGCTGTGCTTGGCCCCCCTGGTTGCTTTTGGTCCCCAAGGCTGTGCTTGGTCCCCCAGGCTGTGCTTGGTCCCCCTAGTTGCTCTTAGTCCCCCAGGCTGTGCTTGGTACCCCAGGCTGTGCTTGGTCCCCCAGGCTCTGCTTGGTCCCCCTGGTTGCTCTTGGTCCCCCAGACTGTGCTTGGTCCCCCAGACTGTACTTGGTCCCCCAGGCTGTGCTTGGTCCCCCTGGTTGCTCTTGGTCCCCCAGGCTGTGCTTGGTCCCCCAGGCTGTGCTTGGTCCCCCTGGTTGCTCTTGGTCCCCCTGGCTGTGCGTGATACCCCTGGCTGTGCTTGGTCCCCCTGGTTGCTCTTGGTCCCCCAGGCTGTGCTTGGTCCCCCAGGCTGTGCTTGGTCCCCCTGGTTGCTCTTGGTCCCCCAGGCTGTGCTTGGTCCCCCAGGCTGTGCTTGGTCCCCCTGGTTGCTCTTGGTCCCCCTGGCTGTGCTTGGTCCCCCTGGTTGCTCTTGGTCCCCCAGGCTGTGCTTGGTCCCCCAGGCTGTGCTTGGTCCCCCAGGCTGTGCTTGGTCCCCCAGGCTCTGCTTGGTCCCCCAGGCTCTGCTTGGTCCCCCTGGTTGCTCTTGGTCCTTCAGGCTGTGCTTGGTCCCCCAGGCTCTGCTTGGTCCCCCTGGTTGCTCTTGGTCCCCCAGGCTGTGCTTTGTCCCCCAGGCTGTGCTTGGTCCCCCTGGTTGCTCTTGGTCCCCCAGGCTGTGCTTGGTCCCCCAGGCTGTGCTTGGTCCCCCAGGCTGTGCTTGGTCCCCCTGGTTGCTCTTGGTCCCCCAGGCTGTGCTTGGTCCCCCATGCTGTGCTTGGTCCCCCAGGCTGTGCTTGGTCCCCCAGGCTGTGCTTGGTCCCCCTGGTTGCTCTTGGTCCCCCAGGCTGTGCTTGGTCCCCCAGGCTGTGCTTGGTACCCCAGGCTGTGCTTGGTCCTCCTGGTTGCTCTTGGTCCCCCAGGCTGTGCTTGGTCCCCCAGGCTGTTCTTGGTCCCCCAGGCTGTGCTTGGTCCCCCAGGCTGTGCTTGGTCCCCCAGGCTGTGCTTGGTCCCTCCGGTTGCTCTTGGTCCCCCAGGCTGTGCTTGGTCCCCCAGGCTGTGCTTGGTCCCCCTGGTTGCTCTTGGTCCCCCAGGCTGTGCTTTGTCCCCCAGGCTGTGCTTGGTCCCCCAGGCTGTGCTTGGTCCCCAGGCTGTGCTTGGTCCCCCTGGTTGCTCTTGGTCCCCCTGGCTGTGCTTGGTACCCCTGGCTGTGCTTGGTCCCCCTGGTTGCTCTTGGTCCCCCAGGCTGTGCTTGGTCCCCCAGGCTGTGCTTGGTCCCCCTAGTTGCTCTTAGTCCCCCAGGCTGTGCTTGGTACCCCAGGCTGTGCTTGGTCCCCCAGGCTCTGCTTGGTCCCCCTGGTTGCTCTTGGTCCCCAGGCTGTGCTTGGTCCCCCAGACTGTGCTTGGTCCCCCAGGCTGTGCTTGGTCCCCCTTGTTGCTCTTGGTCCCCCAGGCTGTGCTTGGTCCCCCAGGCTGTGCTTGGTCCCCCTGGTTGCTCTTGGTCCCCCTGGCTGTGCGTGATACCCCTGGCTGTGCTTGGTCCCCCTGGTTGCTCTTGGTCCCCCAGGCTGTGCTTGGTCCCCCAGGCTGTGCTTGGTCCCCCTGGTTGCTCTTGGTCCCCCAGGCTGTGCTAGGTCCCCCAGGCTGTGCTTGGACCCCCAGGCTCTGCTTGGTCCCCCAGGCTCTGCTTGGTCCCCCTGGTTGCTCTTGGTCCTTCAGGCTGTGCTTGGTCCCCCAGGCTGTGCTTGGTCCCCCTGGTTGCTCTTGGTCCCCCTGTGAGAAGTTGGCCTGGTAGGGGATGTTTCCACTTCTGGAACCACCTACTACCTGACCAAACAATCCCTTATGGTGTCTGGTTGTAAGTCAACCTTATTAGACAAGCTATCCTAGGGGTAGCATGGACTAAGCAGCCTAAAGGCTTAACTTAAGAGGTCGTGTTAAGCGAGCTGTTTTACCACATACAATCCTGTAATACCAAATGAAAGGACACCACACAAGTATATATTATAAAAATATATGTGTTTATTACTAAAAACAATCCCCAGTATTCTTTATGAATAAAGGGGCACAAGCGTTAAATCAAAAGCACTGTTTAAACATACAA
The DNA here is from genome assembly GCF_964261635.1 of Lissotriton helveticus. Taxonomy (NCBI): domain Eukaryota; kingdom Metazoa; phylum Chordata; class Amphibia; order Caudata; family Salamandridae; genus Lissotriton; species Lissotriton helveticus. Next base: position 827,819 of record NW_027611728.1, on the reverse strand, counting down.
GTTGCACAATTATGGATGAGGGCGGGTGGCCACTCAAACCATATACTAAACAAGTGGTATAAGAAAGGCCACTCGAGCAGTGGTTAGGCCTAGGGCCTAGGGAATCGCTGGGAGCAGTCAGGACAAGCAATGCTGAAGTCGGGAATGGCCCTCGGGATTCGGGAGATGTGCGGAAAGCGCACGCATGCACCAATGTTAACCAATGGTGCGTAAAAGTCAAAGAGTTAAAGTTTAAGGACACTTCCGCTGAACCTAGAGGAACAAAACTTAACACACAGACCCTAGAGGTGTGCACCAGTGTGGGAACACCGGCGGAGCAAAGTTACCTCACCCACAGGAAGTGGGTGCACAGGGTCGAAGTGGCGTCGGGTTTTGACACGCAGGCTCTTGGTGCTTGAAGCTGAAAGGGCTGCAGGCAGGGTGAAGACGAAGTGTCCGGGGGAGTCCAAGGGTGGACTGTAGGAGAGTAGGGTCTGCTATCCTATGGTCACCCCAAATTTTTACTTTTTGCTTCACTGGTTTTCGACTACTGAGGCTGTGGGCCTGCTGATCAGACCCCCAGCCTGCTGTTCTCTCACTAAATTAATGACACATGTGCTATAGGCACATACCAATTGGAAATGGACTCCTTGTCAGCCCCTGTAGAATGCACTATAGGTGCACAGGGCACAGGAGCCACTAAGGCCTACCAGGGGCTGCAGCATATCTTTTGCCACCCCTGGCTGGTTCTTAAATTGACACAACTGGCTGATCACTCAGCTGGGGTAAGGTGGTGTACACACCCCTTGCTTAGATATAGTATACCTATGTCTAAACCTATATCTGGACACATGTAAACCTGTGAGCCACTCCTATAGACAGGCCTCACCAATCCTGGAGGCTGGGTGCTTGGTTTTTATGTGAGATGGAGCTCTAGCATGAGCTGAGCCTGTCTGCAGCCGTCGGGAACAAATCCCTAAGCTGTTTCAGGATAATGCCATACCATATACTATTAAGTGCCTTATAATCCTCGCGGTTATTTAGCAACTCTGGTTTGGCTTTATCAAAACATGTCGTGTAAGGTGTCATACGCTTTGGAATACCATCCCCTCGCCAGTTCTGGCGACGGGGATGGCATTCCACCCCTCTAGAGGGGTAAGACATGTTACTTTACTTTAATGCGGTTGATTTCTCCAAAGACCTTAAGATCCCCAAAATGGATGCCTCTGCCACAGACAAATGTCTGGACCCCTGGAGCTGACCGAAACCCAGTCAAGGGGGTCCTGGACAAAGGGTTTCCTGTCACAGGAGGGTGTCACCGCCCTCCAGACAGGAGATAGTGTATTGTAGCAGGGAGGTTTGAAAGAAACCAGACACTGCCTGGGGCGCACAAGGCTGCCCCTTGCATAATCCGGCCAAACCGGTTCTGGGGCACTCCAGCCCTCGTGCCAGGGCGGCCTGGATCAAAGGAAGGGGGTGTATCCACCCACTTCCTGGGTCCCACCCATAGGAGGGGACCTAGCAGGTAATCACGCCCACCAGATTCGAATAAGAGTGGGAGCAGTGCCAATGCACATCAGATTTCCTGGAAGAAACATTTGAAACGATATTCTGGACCCTTCGCCCTCCATCTCAACGTGGAAGCCCGAAGAATCTCCCTTGTGGTCAAGGAGTGACCACCCTGCAGCAGCAGGCACCATCCAGCCCTCGACGTCTACTTAGTTGCAGTTCCCGCCGGAACTCGAGCGACTGAGATCGACGAGATCAAGCCTGCCCAGCTTCTAACAGCCCGATCCACAGTCCCTGCAAAGCTGAGACCCGTGGAGGCGACCGGAAGCGTGGGGCACGCCATCTTGAAGTGACCACGAGACGCTGACCGTGCAGCCCACGAGTGACCCTCGAAGCTGTACACCGGGGTTTGAGAAGCCCCCACCCTGAGCTACTCCTGAGCCGAAGTTCAGCCCTCCACACTCGACGAGTGCTGCGTGGGGCCCTTTGGCACGATTTGGCTCAACGCGTTGGCCCGGTCACTTGCCAGCTGGCTTGTGGTCCCTGTGCCGACGAACTACAAAAGAAGACTCGTGATTCTGGTTGCTCCAGATCCACACCAGCTCCCCTGAAAGGGAGCCCCGACTCTGACCTTCCTGGTCCGAGTGAGACGCCATCTTCCAATCCCGCGTGGATTGCTCTTACCAAGGCTTGTTTGCTCCAAACCGGAAGCCGACTGCACCGACGGTGAGAGCCTGCGTGGGACAGATCGTGACCTGCTCCTGGACGTCGCAGATGCCCCAGAGCCCACGTGACAGCGAAGAGAAGCGCCTCGACGACCACCTGATTGCGCCCGACATTGCCTGGTTCCGTCCTGGTTCCACCCTGGTCACTGCTGAGTGACCCAGACTCTGTCCCCTCTGCTTTCAGGTACTCTACAACTTGAGTCCACCCTTGGACTCCACCGGACACTTCGTCTTCACCCTGCCTGCAGCCCTTTCAGCTTCAAGCACCAAGAGCCTGCGTGTCAAAACCCGACGCCACTTCGACCCTGTGCACCCACTTCCTGTGGGTGAGGTAACTTTGCTCCGCCGGTGTTCCCACACTGGTGCACACCTCTAGGGTCTGTGTGTTAAGTTTTGTTCCTCTAGGTTCAGCGGAAGTGTCCTTAAACTTTAACTATTTGACTTTTACGCACCATTGGTTAACATTGGTGCATGCGTGCGCTTTCCGCACATCTCCCGAATCCCGAGGGCCATTCCCGACTTCAGCATTGCTTGTCCTGACTGCTCCCAGCGATTCCCTAGGCCCTAGGCCTAACCACTGTTCGAGTGGCCTCTCTTATACCACTTGTTTAGTATATGGTTTGAGTGGCCCCCTGCCCTCATCCATAATTGTGCAACTTTGTATGTTTAAACAGTGCTTTTGATTTAACGCTTGTGCCCCTTTATTCATAAAGAATACTGGGGATTGTTTTTAGTAATAAACACATATATTTTTATAATATATACTTGTGTGGTGTCCTTTCATTTGGTATTACAGGATTGTATGTGGTAAAACAGCTCGCTTAACACGACCTCTTAAGTTAAGCCTTTAGGCTGCTTAGTCCATGCTACCACTAGGATAGCTTGTCTAATAAGGTTGACTTACAACCAGACACCATAAGGGGATTGTTTGGTCAGGTAGTAGGTGGTTCCAGAATTGGAAACATCCCCTACCAGGCCAACTTCTCACATTGGTGAGCAGCGGTGCGGATTTGAGCTTGCTGTTGTTTTACCATTGCAATCTTTATATCAAATTGAAAGATCACATCAAGTACCTCTAGGTACATATAAAATCAAAAGCTTAGCATATTAAGTTCTACTGAACTTAGTAGTTGTAGGTTGAAGGGAGTAGCACACCCCTGACTACAACTCACTAGCAAGGTCCAGTAGGAAAACACTTAGTGTAGGTAAGTGCACCACTTACACCTCACTAGTAACCATGTCCGACACAGGAAAGGCCTCAGGGTCTAGTCCTGTGACAGTTGACCCTACCCAGGCAACTTCTGGATATGACAAACTAACCCGCAGAGACTTGATTGTCTTGTGCAAAGCAAGAGGGTTAAAAAGGGGCAGAAGCCCCACCTGCCTAATCCTGATAGGACTCCTAGAACAGGATGACTTAGAGAGGGCAAAAGCAGCTTCCCTAGATACAGGAACTGGAGGGAACCCCCCTGCAGTTGATCCCCCTGAAGAGGAGGATGATGATGACTTGGATGAGGACTCAGAAGTTGAGGACTTAGAAGTACAGGATCAGGGTAGCCAGGTTCCAGTTGGTAGGCTTAGCCAGGCCAACTTGGACCTACTGGGAAATGGAGAGGGCCAGCACCTCCCCAGATCCCAACAAATGATTCTCCCAGGCAACAGAAGAGTGAGATCTCCCTCAGGAGACTCTCATCTTTCTAGTGCCTCCAGGGAATCACAGAGAGGCATGAATGCTTCTCAAAAGTTAGAGCATAGGGCCAGAATGAGGGCTGTCAAACTCCAGATAGAGAGGGAGGAGGTAGCCTTGGCTCAAGCTAGACTTGCCTTGGCAAGAGAGCAGAAATTAAGTGGCTTAGATGTCACTGGTGGCAGCAATTTTCCAAGAGAAAAAGACAGGGCCTATGACAATAGAAACCTGACCAAGATTGTGCCCCCCTTTAAAGAAGGGGATGACATCCACAAATGGATGACTGCTCTTGAGAGAGCCTGCATGGTACAGCAGGTTCCTGAGAACCAGTGGGCTGCAATTTTGTGGTACTCCTTTTCTGAGAAAGGGAGAGACAGGCTCCTCACAGTTAGACCTGAGGATGCCAAAAACTACTCTGTTTTGAAGAGTGCTCTCATTGAAGGGTATGGCCTAACCACTGAGCAATACAGGTTGTTGTTCAGAGACACCCAGAAAGCACAGACTCAAGACTGGACTGATTTTGTGGAGTGTGCCACTAAGGCTTTGGAGGGTTGGTTACAGGGAAGTAAAGTTTCAGACTATACAGGATTGTACAATCTTATGATGAGAGAACAGATCCTTAATAACTGTACAAACCAGCTGTTGCATCAATACCTTATTGACTCTGATCTGACCTCTCCCCAAGAATTGGGAAAGAAGGCAGACAAATGGGTCAGAACAAGGATTAAGCAGAAACCCCAGAACCAAGGTGGTGACCAGAAGAAAACAGACCAGAAGGGTGGTAATCAGAATCAGAAAGATAAAGAAAAAGACCAGAAGTCTTCAGGCCCCCAAACTAATAGTAAGGAGGGTGGTTCCCAAAATGGTAACAAGAAGAAGAAGAACAAAGGTCCAAAGACACCTTGGTGTAATACCTGCAAATCAGTTTCACACTGGGGCAGTGAGTGCACCAAGGCAAATCCAGTTCCCACCACTACAGCTCCTAAAGCAACTGCAACCCCAAGTACAGTAAGCAGTGGTGGAACACAGTCCAAGGGTGTAGCTGGGTTGACCCTGGGTATTGAAGTAGGATCTGGCCTAGTCAGAGTCCCTACACAGGCAGTTCTCCTGTATGATGTGGACATTGAGTTGCCCACTGCAGTAAGCCCCACTAACCTGGGCAAATACAGGCAGACTCCCTTAATAAATGAGAAACTGGCTCAAGCTTACAGGGACACATGTGCTAGTGTCACCATGGTGACCCCTGGCTTTGTGGACCCTGGACAGATTGTACTAGGAGAGAGCTACCTAGTAACCAATGCAAGCAACTCCACTACCTCCCATAGTGTGGCAGTTGTGAACTTCTCCTGGGGAGGGGTTGATGGCCTAAAGAAAGTTGTGGTGAGTGCAGACCTACCAGTAGACTGTCTGTTAGGCAATGACCTTGAAAGCTCAGCATGGTCAGAAGTGGAGTACAGGACTCATGCAGAAATGCTAGGGATTTCAGAGCATGTCCTTGCCATGACAAGGGCTCAGGCTAAGAAGTGCCTTCCTGAACCAGTGGTGGATCTTGAGACAATAGACCAGCCACAACCCAAGAGAAGGAGCAAGAGAGGAAAGGCCTCGCCTTCCACCTTGCCCCAGGTTGAGGATCAGGTTTCAGAGGAAACTGATTCTGCAGTCCAAGAGGAGACTGTCTCTGAGGAGCTTGAACCTGACCAGGTTGAGTTTCTGGGGACAGGGGGACCCTCAAGGGCAGACCTGAGGCAGGCTCAATTAGATTGCCCTTCCCTTGAACCCCTCAGACAGCAGGCTGCTGCTGAGGCTGCTGGGGATGCCCAAGGTACCCATACTGTGTATTGGGATGAGGGACTCCTTTACTCAGAGGCTAGAGCCCCCAAGCCTGGCATGACCAGGAGGTTGGTGATACCTCTGCAGTTTAGGGGATTCCTCCTTACCTTGGCCCATGATATTCCCCTTGCAGGACACTTAGGCCAGAACAAGACGTGGGACAGGCTTGTTCCACACTTTCACTGGCCTCACATGTCAGAGGATGTCAAGGAGTTTTGTCGCTCCTGTGTCACTTGCCAAGCCAGTGGTAAGTCAGGTGGCACAACAAAGGCCCCCCTAATACCACTACCTGTGGTGGGGGTCCCCTTTGAGAGAGTTGGAATTGATATTGTGGGTCCAATGGACCCCCAAACAGCATCTGGGAACAGATTCATACTGGTGGTAGTGGATCATGCCACCAGGTACCCAGAGGCTATTCCCCTAAGGACCACCACAGCACCTGTGGTGGCAAAAGCCCTCATTGCAGTTTTCTCAAGAGTGGGCTTCCCTAAGGAGGTACTATCAGATAGGGGGACAAATTTTATGTCCAGCTATCTAAAAGCAATGTGGAAGGAATGTGGAGTAAACTACAAGTTTACCACCCCATATCATCCACAATGCAATGGGCTTGTGGAGAGATTTAACAAGACCCTTAAAGGCATGATAAAAGGATTACCAGAGAAGCTCAGGCGGAAATGGGACATTCTTTTACCCTGCCTGCTCTTTGCTTACAGAGAGGTCCCACAGAAGGGGGTTGGCTACAGCCCTTTTGAACTTTTGTTTGGCCACCCTGTGAGAGGTCCATTGTGTTTGGTGAAGGAAGGATGGGAGTTACCTCTCAAAAAGCCCAAACTAGACATAGTGGACTATGTACTTGGTCTCCGCTCCAGGATGGCTGAGTACATGGAAAGAGCATCCAAAAACCTGGAGGCCAGCCAAGAATTGCAGAAAGCTTGGCATGACCAAAAGGCTGTACTGGTAGAGTTCCAACCAGGACAGAAGGTATGGGTACTGGAGCCAGTGGCTCCAGCAGCACTCCAAGACAAATGGAGTGGACCCTATCCTATTATTGAGAAGAAAGGGGAAGTCACCTACTTGGTAGACTTTGGAACACCCAGGAGCCCTCACAGGGTAATCCATGTGAATCGCTTGAAGGCATTTGTAGACAGGGAGGACATGAGCTTGCTCATGGCCACAGATGGGGAACAGGAGGAAGAGAGTGACCCTCTCCCAGACCTGCTTTCCCAGAACCCTGATGATGGTTCAGTTGATGGAGTAGCCTTGGCAGGCAGCCTCACTGACCAGCAACAGAGGGACTGCAGACAAGTTTTGCAGGCTCACAGGCAAATGTTTTCACTCACACCCAGCCAAACTGACTGGTGTACCCATGTTGTGGACACTGGTGACAGTCTGCCTGTCAAGAATAAGATCTACAGGCAACCTGATCATGTCAGGGATTGCATCAAGGCTGAGGTGCAAAAGATGTTGGAGCTTGGAGTGATTGAGCCATCAGAGAGCCCATGGGCCAGCCCAGTAGTCCTGGTGCCAAAACCTCATACCCAAGATGGTAAGAGAGAAATGAGGTTTTGCGTGGATTACAGGGGTCTCAATGCTGTCACTAGGACAGACGCTCACCCCATTCCAAGAGCAGATGAGCTCATTGACAGATTGGCTTCTGCCAAGTTTCTGAGCACATTTGATCTGACAGCTGGCTACTGGCAAATCAGACTAGCTGAGGAGTCAAAAGCCAAAACAGCATTCTCTACCCCTAGTGGACATTATCAGTTTGTGGTAATGCCCTTTGGTTTGAAGAATGCACCTGCCACTTTTCAAAGGTTGGTGAACCAAGTCCTTACTGGGTTGGATGACTTTTGTGCAGCTTATCTGGATGATATTGCTGTCTTTAGCTCCACCTGGGAGGATCACCTGATCCACCTGAAGAAAGTTTTGGAGGCCCTGCAAAAGGCAGGCCTAACTATCAAGGCCACAAAGTGCCAGATAGGGCAGAGTAAGGTTGTATACCTGGGCCACCTAGTAGGTGGAGGCCAGGTTCAGCCACTGGAAAGCAAAATCCAGGCCATACAGGACTGGGCTCCTCCAGTTACCCAGACACAAGTCAGAGCCTTCTTGGGCCTGACTGGGTATTACAGAAAGTTTGTGAAAAACTATGGGTCTATAGTGACACCATTAAATGACTTGACATCCAAGAAGATGCCAAAAAAGGTTCAGTGGACAGTTAGCTGTCAGAAGGCATTTGAAGACCTGAAGAAGGCCATGTGCTCTGCACCTATCCTAAAGAGTCCTGACTACTCCAAACAGTTCATTGTTCAGACAGATGCTTCTGAGTTGGGGGTGGGAGCTGTACTCTCACAACTTAATCAAGATGGTCAAGACCAGCCAATTGCTTTCATTAGCAGGAGGCTAACCCCAAGAGAAAAACGTTGGTCAGCCATTGAGAGGGAGGCCTTTGCTGTGGTTTGGGCATTAAAGAAGTTGAGGTCCTACTTGTTTGGAACTCACTTCCTAGTGCAAACAGACCATAAGCCCCTCTTATGGCTTAATCAGATGAAGGGTGAAAATCCCAAACTGCTCAGGTGGTCCATTTCCCTACAGGGGATGGACTTTACAGTGGAGCACCGCCCAGGGACTGACCATGGTAATGCAGATGGTCTCTCCAGGTACTTCCACTTAGAACATGAAGACTTATCTGGTCAAGGTTAGTTTAATGTCCCTGCGTTTGGGGGGGGGTTGTGTAGGAGAGTAGGGTCTGCTATCCTATGGTCACCCCAAATTTTTACTTTTTGCTTCACTGGTTTTCGACTACTGAGGCTGTGGGCCTGCTGATCAGACCCCCAGCCTGCTGTTCTCTCACTAAATTAATGACACATGTGCTATAGGCACATACCAATTGGAAATGGACTCCTTGTCAGCCCCTGTAGAATGCACTATAGGTGCACAGGGCACAGGAGCCACTAAGGCCTACCAGGGGCTGCAGCATATCTTTTGCCACCCCTGGCTGGTTCTTAAATTGACACAACTGGCTGATCACTCAGCTGGGGTAAGGTGGTGTACACACCCCTTGCTTAGATATAGTATACCTATGTCTAAACCTATATCTGGACACATGTAAACCTGTGAGCCACTCCTATAGACAGGCCTCACCAATCCTGGAGGCTGGGTGCTTGGTTTTTATGTGAGATGGAGCTCTAGCATGAGCTGAGCCTGTCTGCAGCCGTCGGGAACAAATCCCTAAGCTGTTTCAGGATAATGCCATACCATATACTATTAAGTGCCTTATAATCCTCGCGGTTATTTAGCAACTCTGGTTTGGCTTTATCAAAACATGTCGTGTAAGGTGTCATACGCTTTGGAATACCATCCCCTCGCCAGTTCTGGCGACGGGGATGGCATTCCACCCCTCTAGAGGGGTAAGACATGTTACTTTACTTTAATGCGGTTGATTTCTCCAAAGACCTTAAGATCCCCAAAATGGATGCCTCTGCCACAGACAAATGTCTGGACCCCTGGAGCTGACCGAAACCCAGTCAAGGGGGTCCTGGACAAAGGGTTTCCTGTCACAGGAGGGTGTCACCGCCCTCCAGACAGGAGATAGTGTATTGTAGCAGGGAGGTTTGAAAGAAACCAGACACTGCCTGGGGCGCACAAGGCTGCCCCTTGCATAATCCGGCCAAACCGGTTCTGGGGCACTCCAGCCCTCGTGCCAGGGCGGCCTGGATCAAAGGAAGGGGGTGTATCCACCCACTTCCTGGGTCCCACCCATAGGAGGGGACCTAGCAGGTAATCACGCCCACCAGATTCGAATAAGAGTGGGAGCAGTGCCAATGCACATCAGATTTCCTGGAAGAAACATTTGAAACGATATTCTGGACCCTTCGCCCTCCATCTCAACGTGGAAGCCCGAAGAATCTCCCTTGTGGTCAAGGAGTGACCACCCTGCAGCAGCAGGCACCATCCAGCCCTCGACGTCTACTTAGTTGCAGTTCCCGCCGGAACTCGAGCGACTGAGATCGACGAGATCAAGCCTGCCCAGCTTCTAACAGCCCGATCCACAGTCCCTGCAAAGCTGAGACCCGTGGAGGCGACCGGAAGCGTGGGGCACGCCATCTTGAAGTGACCACGAGACGCTGACCGTGCAGCCCACGAGTGACCCTCGAAGCTGTACACCGGGGTTTGAGAAGCCCCCACCCTGAGCTACTCCTGAGCCGAAGTTCAGCCCTCCACACTCGACGAGTGCTGCGTGGGGCCCTTTGGCACGATTTGGCTCAACGCGTTGGCCCGGTCACTTGCCAGCTGGCTTGTGGTCCCTGTGCCGACGAACTACAAAAGAAGACTCGTGATTCTGGTTGCTCCAGATCCACACCAGCTCCCCTGAAAGGGAGCCCCGACTCTGACCTTCCTGGTCCGAGTGAGACGCCATCTTCCAATCCCGCGTGGATTGCTCTTACCAAGGCTTGTTTGCTCCAAACCGGAAGCCGACTGCACCGACGGTGAGAGCCTGCGTGGGACAGATCGTGACCTGCTCCTGGACGTCGCAGATGCCCCAGAGCCCACGTGACAGCGAAGAGAAGCGCCTCGACGACCACCTGATTGCGCCCGACATTGCCTGGTTCCGTCCTGGTTCCACCCTGGTCACTGCTGAGTGACCCAGACTCTGTCCCCTCTGCTTTCAGGTACTCTACAACTTGAGTCCACCCTTGGACTCCACCGGACACTTCGTCTTCACCCTGCCTGCAGCCCTTTCAGCTTCAAGCACCAAGAGCCTGCGTGTCAAAACCCGACGCCACTTCGACCCTGTGCACCCACTTCCTGTGGGTGAGGTAACTTTGCTCCGCCGGTGTTCCCACACTGGTGCACACCTCTAGGGTCTGTGTGTTAAGTTTTGTTCCTCTAGGTTCAGCGGAAGTGTCCTTAAACTTTAACTATTTGACTTTTACGCACCATTGGTTAACATTGGTGCATGCGTGCGCTTTCCGCACATCTCCCGAATCCCGAGGGCCATTCCCGACTTCAGCATTGCTTGTCCTGACTGCTCCCAGCGATTCCCTAGGCCCTAGGCCTAACCACTGTTCGAGTGGCCTCTCTTATACCACTTGTTTAGTATATGGTTTGAGTGGCCCCCTGCCCTCATCCATAATTGTGCAACTTTGTATGTTTAAACAGTGCTTTTGATTTAACGCTTGTGCCCCTTTATTCATAAAGAATACTGGGGATTGTTTTTAGTAATAAACACATATATTTTTATAATATATACTTGTGTGGTGTCCTTTCATTTGGTATTACAGGATTGTATGTGGTAAAACAGCTCGCTTAACACGACCTCTTAAGTTAAGCCTTTAGGCTGCTTAGTCCATGCTACCACTAGGATAGCTTGTCTAATAAGGTTGACTTACAACCAGACACCATAAGGGGATTGTTTGGTCAGGTAGTAGGTGGTTCCAGAATTGGAAACATCCCCTACCAGGCCAACTTCTCACATGGACTCAAGTTGTAGAGTACCTGAAAGCAGAGGGGACAGAGTCTGGGTCACTCAGCAGTGACCAGGGTGGAACCAGGACGGAACCAGGCAATGTCGAGCGCAATCAGGTGGTCGTCGAGGAGCTTCTCTCCGCTGTCACGTGGGCTCTGGGGCATCTGCGACATCCAGGAGCAGGTCACGATCTGTCCCACGCAGGCTCTCACCGTCGGTGCAGTCGGCTTCAAGTTTGGAGCAAACAAGCCTTGGTAAGAGCAATCCACGCAGGATCGGAAGATTGCTTCTCACTCGGACCAGGAAGGTCAGAGTCGGGGCTCCTTTTCAGGGGAGCTGGTGTGGATCTGGAGCAACCAGATTCACGAGTCTTCTTAGGTAGTTCGTCGGCACAGGGACCACAAGCCAGCTGGCAAGTGACCGGGCCAACGCGTTGAGCCAAATCGTGCCAAAGGGCCCCACGCAGCACTCGTCGAGTGTGGAGGGCTGAACTTCGGCTCAGGAGTAGCTCAGGGTGGGGGCTTCTCAAACCCCGGTGTACAGCTTCGAGGGTCACTCGTGGGCTGCACGGTCAGCGTCTCGTGGTCACTTCAAGATGGCGTGCCCCACGCTTCCGGTCGCCTCCACGGGTCTCAGCTTTGCAGGGACTGTGGATCGGGCTGTTAGAAGCTGGGCAGGCTTGATCTCGTCGATCTCAGTCGCTCGAGTTCCGGCGGGAACTGCAACTAAGTAGACGTCGAGGGCTGGATGGTGCCTTGTGAGAAGTTGGCCTGGTAGGGGATGTTTCCAATTCTGGAACCACCTACTACCTGACCAAACAATCCCCTTATGGTGTCTGGTTGTAAGTCAACCTTATTAGACAAGCTATCCTAGTGGTAGCATGGACTAAGCAGCCTAAAGGCTTAACTTAAGAGGTCGTGTTAAGCGAGCTATTTTACCACATACAATCCTGTAATACCAAATGAAAGGACACCACACAAGTATATATTATAAAAATATATGTGTTTATTACTAAAAACAATCCCCAGTATTCTTTATGAATAAAGGGGCACAAGCGTTAAATCAAAAGCACTGTTTAAACATACAAGTTGCACAATTATGGATGAGGGCAGGGGGCCACTCAAACCATATACTAAACAAGTGGTATAAGAGAGGCCACTCGAGCAGTGGTTAGGCCTAGGGCCTAGGGAATCGCTGGGAGCAGTCAGGACAAGCAATGCTGAAGTCGGGAATGGCCCTCGGGATTCGGGAGATGTGCGGAAAGCGCACGCATGCACCAATGTTAACCAATGGTGCGTAAAAGTCAAATAGTTAAAGTTTAAGGACACTTCCGCTGAACCTAGAGGAACAAAACTTAACACACAGACCCTAGAGGTGTGCACCAGTGTGGGAACACCGGCGGAGCAAAGTTACCTCACCCACAGGAAGTGGGTGCACAGGGTCGAAGTGGCGTCGGGTTTTGACACGCAGGCTCTTGGTGCTTGAAGCTGAAAGGGCTGCAGGCAGGGTGAAGACGAAGTGTCCGGTGGAGTCCAAGGGTGGACTCAAGTTGTAGAGTACCTGAAAGCAGAGGGGACAGAGTCTGGGTCACTCAGCAGTGACCAGGGTGGAACCAGGACGGAACCAGGCAATGTCGGGCGCAATCAGGTGGTCGTCGAGGCGCTTCTCTTCGCTGTCACGTGGGCTCTGGGGCATCTGCGACGTCCAGGAGCAGGTCACGATCTGTCCCACGCAGGCTCTCACCGTCGGTGCAGTCGGCTTCCGGTTTGGAGCAAACAAGCCTTGGTAAGAGCAATCCACGCGGGATTGGAAGATGGCGTCTCACTCGGACCAGGAAGGTCAGAGTCGGGGCTCCCTTTCAGGGGAGCTGGTGTGGATCTGGAGCAACCAGAATCACGAGTCTTCTTTTGTAGTTCGTCGGCACAGGGACCACAAGCCAGCTGGCAAGTGACCGGGCCAACGCGTTGAGCCAAATCGTGCCAAAGGGCCCCACGCAGCACTCGTCGAGTGTGGAGGGCTGAACTTCGGCTCAGGAGTAGCTCAGGGTGGGGGCTTCTCAAACCCCGGTGTACAGCTTCGAGGGTCACTCGTGGGCTGCACGGTCAGCGTCTCGTGGTCACTTCAAGATGGCGTGCCCCACGCTTCCGGTCGCCTCCACGGGTCTCAGCTTTGCATGGACTGTGGATCGGGCTGTTAGAAGCTGGGCAGGCTTGATCTCGTCGATCTCAGTCGCTCGAGTTCCGGCGGGAACTGCAACTAAGTAGACGTCGAGGGCTGGATGGTGCCTGCTGCTGCAGGGTGGTCACTCCTTGACCACAAGGGAGATTCTTCGGGTTTCCACGTTGAGATGGAGGGCGAAGGGTCCAGAATATCGTTTCAAATGTTTCTTCCAGGAAATCTGATGTGCATTGGCACTGCTCCCACTCTTATTCGAATCTGGTGGGCGTGATTACCTGCTAGGTCCCCTCCTATGGGTGGGACCCAGGAAGTGGGTGGATACACCCCCTTCCTTTGATCCAGGCCGCCCTGGCACGAGGGCTGGAGTGCCCCAGAACCGGTTTGGCCGGATTATGCAAGGGGCAGCCTTGTGCGCCCCAGGCAGTGTCTGGTTTCTTTCAAACCTCCCTGCTACAATACACTATCTCCTGTCTGGAGGGCGGTGACACCCTCCTGTGACAGGAAACCCTTTGTCCAGGACCCCCTTGACTGGGTTTCGGTCAGCTCCAGGGGTCCAGACATTTGTCTGTGGCAGAGGCATCCATTTTGTGGATCTTAAGGCCTTTGGAGAAATCAACCGCATTAAAGTGAAGTAACATGTCTTACCCCTCTAGAGGGGTGGAATGCCATCCCCGTCGCCAGAACTGGCGAGGGGATGGTATTCCAAAGCGTATGACACCTTACACGACATGTTTTGATAAAGCCAAACCAGAGTTGCTAAATAACCGCGAGGATTATAAGGCACTTAATAGTATATGGTATGGCATTATCCTGAAACAGCTTAGGGATTTGTTCCCGACGGCTGCAGACAGGCTCAGCTCATGCTAGAGCTCCATCTCACATAAAAACCATGCACCCAGCCTCCAGGATTGGTGAGGCCTGTCTATAGGAGTGGCTCATAGGTTTACATGTGTCCAGATATAGGTTTAGACATAGGTATACTATATCTAAGTAAGGGGTGTGTACACCACCTTACCCCAGCTGAGTGATCAGCCAGTTGTGTCAATTTAAGAACCAGCCAGGGGTGGCAAAAGATATGCTGCAGCCCCTGGTAGGCCTTAGTGGCTCCTGTGCCCTGTGCACCTATAGTGCATTCTACAGGGGCTGACAAGGAGTCCATTTCCAATTGGTATGTGCCTATAGCACATGTGTCATTAATTTAGTGAGAGAACAGCAGGCTGGGGGTCTGATCAGCAGGCCCACAGCCTCAGTAGTCGAAAACCAGTGAAGCAAAAAGCAAAAATTTGGGGTGACCATAGGATAGCAGACCCTACTCTCCTACACAACCCCCCCCCAAACGCAGGGACATTAAACTAACCTTGACCAGATAAGTCTTCATGTTCTAAGTGGAAGTACCTGGAGAGACCATCTGCATTACCATGGTCAGTCCCTGGGCGGTGCTCCACTGTAAAGTCCATCCCCTGTAGGGAAATGGACCACCTGAGCAGTTTGGGATTTTCACCCTTCATCTGATTAAGCCATAAGAGGGGCTTATGGTCTGTTTGCACCAGGAAGTGAGTTCCAAACAAGTAGGACCTCAACTTCTTTAATGCCCAAACCACAGCAAAGGCCTCCCTCTCAATGGCTGACCAACGTTTTTCTCTTGGGGTTAGCCTCCTGCTAATGAAAGCAATTGGCTGGTCTTGACCATCTTGATTAAGTTGTGAGAGTACAGCTCCCACCCCCAACTCAGAAGCATCTGTCTGAACAATGAACTGTTTGGAGTAGTCAGGACTCTTTAGGATAGGTGCAGAGCACATGGCCTTCTTCAGGTCTTCAAATGCCTTCTGACAGCTAACTGTCCACTGAACCTTTTTTGGCATCTTCTTGGATGTCAAGTCATTTAATGGTGTCACTATAGACCCATAGTTTTTCACAAACTTTCTGTAATACCCAGTCAGGCCCAAGAAGGCTCTGACTTGTGTCTGGGTAACTGGAGGAGCCCAGTCCTGTATGGCCTGGATTTTGCTTTCCAGTGGCTGAACCTGGCCTCCACCTACTAGGTGGCCCAGGTATACAACCTTACTCTGCCCTATCTGGCACTTTGTGGCCTTGATAGTTAGGCCTGCCTTTTGCAGGGCCTCCAAAACTTTCTTCAGGTGGATCAGGTGATCCTCCCAGGTGGAGCTAAAGACAGCAATATCATCCAGATAAGCTGCACAAAAGTCATCCAACCCAGTAAGGACTTGGTTCACCAACCTTTGGAAAGTGGCAGGTGCATTCTTCAAACCAAAGGGCATTACCACAAACTGATAATGTCCACTAGGGGTAGAGAATGCTGTTTTGGCTTTTGACTCCTCAGCTAGTCTGATTTGCCAGTAGCCAGCTGTCAGATCAAATGTGCTCAGAAACTTGGCAGAAGCCAATCTGTCAATGAGCTCATCTGCTCTTGGAATGGGGTGAGCATCTGTCCTAGTGACAGCATTGAGACCCCTGTAATCCACGCAAAACCTCATTTCTCTCTTACCATCTTGGGTATGAGGTTTTGGCACCAGGACTACTGGGCTGGCCCATGGGCTCTCTGATGGCTCAATCACTCCAAGCTCCAACATCTTTTGCACCTCAGCCTTGATGCAATCCCTGACATGATCAGGTTGCCTGTAGATCTTATTCTTGACAGGCAGACTGTCACCAGTGTCCACAACATGGGTACACCAGTCAGTTTGGCTGGGTGTGAGTGAAAACATTTGCCTGTGAGCCTGCAAAACTTGTCTGCAGTCCCTCTGTTGCTGGTCAGTGAGGCTGCCTGCCAAGGCTACTCCATCAACTGAACCATCATCAGGGTTCTGGGAAAGCAGGTCTGGGAGAGGGTCACTCTCTTCCTCCTGTTCCCCATCTGTGGCCATGAGCAAGCTCATGTCCTCCCTGTCTACAAATGCTTTCAAGCGATTCACATGGATTACCCTGTGAGGGCTC
Source organism: Lissotriton helveticus (assembly GCF_964261635.1). Classification (NCBI taxonomy): domain Eukaryota; kingdom Metazoa; phylum Chordata; class Amphibia; order Caudata; family Salamandridae; genus Lissotriton; species Lissotriton helveticus. The sequence goes on along the minus strand of NW_027611728.1, from coordinate 811,489 downwards.
CTGGGTGTTCCAAAGTCTACCAAGTAGGTGACTTCCCCTTTCTTCTCAATAATAGGATAGGGTCCACTCCATTTGTCTTGGAGTGCTGCTGGAGCCACTGGCTCCAGTACCCATACCTTCTGTCCTGGTTGGAACTCTACCAGTACAGCCTTTTGGTCATGCCAAGCTTTCTGCAATTCTTGGCTGGCCTCCAGGTTTTTGGATGCTCTTTCCATGTACTCAGCCATCCTGGAGCGGAGACCAAGTACATAGTCCACTATGTCTAGTTTGGGCTTTTTGAGAGGTAACTCCCATCCTTCCTTCACCAAACACAATGGACCTCTCACAGGGTGGCCAAACAAAAGTTCAAAAGGGCTGTAGCCAACCCCCTTCTGTGGGACCTCTCTGTAAGCAAAGAGCAGGCAGGGTAAAAGAATGTCCCATTTCCGCCTGAGCTTCTCTGGTAATCCTTTTATCATGCCTTTAAGGGTCTTGTTAAATCTCTCCACAAGCCCATTGCATTGTGGATGATATGGGGTGGTAAACTTATAGTTTACTCCACATTCCTTCCACATTGCTTTTAGATAGCTGGACATAAAATTTGTCCCTCTATCTGATAGTACCTCCTTAGGAAAGCCCACTCTTGAGAAAACTGCAATGAGGGCTTTTGCCACCACAGGGGCTGTGGTGGTCCTTAGGGGAATAGCCTCTGGGTACCTGGTGGCATGATCCACTACCACCAGTATGAATCTGTTCCCAGATGCTGTTTGGGGGTCCATTGGACCCACAATATCAATTCCAACTCTCTCAAAGGGGACCCCCACCACAGGTAGTGGTATTAGGGGGGCCTTTGTTGTGCCACCTGACTTACCACTGGCTTGGCAAGTGACACAGGAGCGACAAAACTCCTTGACATCCTCTGACATGTGAGGCCAGTGAAAGTGTGGAACAAGCCTGTCCCACGTCTTGTTCTGGCCTAAGTGTCCTGCAAGGGGAATATCATGGGCCAAGGTAAGGAGGAATCCCCTAAACTGCAGAGGTATCACCAACCTCCTGGTCATGCCAGGCTTGGGGGTTCTAGCCTCTGAGTAAAGGAGTCCCTCATCCCAATACACAGTATGGGTACCTTGGGCATCCCCAGCAGCCTCAGCAGCAGCCTGCTGTCTGAGGGGTTCAAGGGAAGGGCAATCTAATTGAGCCTGCCTCAGGTCTGCCCTTGAGGGTCCCCCTGTCCCCAGAAACTCAACCTGGTCAGGTTCAAGCTCCTCAGAGACAGTCTCCTCTTGGACTGCAGAATCAGTTTCCTCTGAAACCTGATCCTCAACCTGGGGCAAGGTGGAAGGCGAGGCCTTTCCTCTCTTGCTCCTTCTCTTGGGTTGTGGCTGGTCTATTGTCTCAAGATCCACCACTGGTTCAGGAAGGCACTTCTTAGCCTGAGCCCTTGTCATGGCAAGGACATGCTCTGAAATCCCTAGCATTTCTGCATGAGTCCTGTACTCCACTTCTGACCATGCTGAGCTTTCAAGGTCATTGCCTAACAGACAGTCTACTGGTAGGTCTGCACTCACCACAACTTTCTTTAGGCCATCAACCCCTCCCCAGGAGAAGTTCACAACTGCCACACTATGGGAGGTAGTGGAGTTGCTTGCATTGGTTACTAGGTAGCTCTCTCCTAGTACAATCTGTCCAGGGTCCACAAAGCCAGGGGTCACCATGGTGACACTAGCACATGTGTCCCTGTAAGCTTGAGCCAGTTTCTCATTTATTAAGGGAGTCTGCCTGTATTTGCCCAGGTTAGTGGGGCTTACTGCAGTGGGCAACTCAATGTCCACATCATACAGGAGAACTGCCTGTGTAGGGACTCTGACTAGGCCAGATCCTACTTCAATACCCAGGGTCAACCCAGCTACACCCTTGGACTGTGTTCCACCACTGCTTACTGTACTTGGGGTTGCAGTTGCTTTAGGAGCTGTAGTGGTGGGAACTGGATTTGCCTTGGTGCACTCACTGCCCCAGTGTGAAACTGATTTGCAGGTATTACACCAAGGTGTCTTTGGACCTTTGTTCTTCTTCTTCTTGTTACCATTTTGGGAACCACCCTCCTTACTATTAGTTTGGGGGCCTGAAGACTTCTGGTCTTTTTCTTTATCTTTCTGATTCTGATTACCACCCTTCTGGTCTGTTTTCTTCTGGTCACCACCTTGGTTCTGGGGTTTCTGCTTAATCCTTGTTCTGACCCATTTGTCTGCCTTCTTTCCCAATTCTTGGGGAGAGGTCAGATCAGAGTCAATAAGGTATTGATGCAACAGCTGGTTTGTACAGTTATTAAGGATCTGTTCTCTCATCATAAGATTGTACAATCCTGTATAGTCTGAAACTTTACTTCCCTGTAACCAACCCTCCAAAGCCTTAGTGGCACACTCCACAAAATCAGTCCAGTCTTGAGTCTGTGCTTTCTGGGTGTCTCTGAACAACAACCTGTATTGCTCAGTGGTTAGGCCATACCCTTCAATGAGAGCACTCTTCAAAACAGAGTAGTTTTTGGCATCCTCAGGTCTAACTGTGAGGAGCCTGTCCCTCCCTTTCTCAGAAAAGGAGTACCACAAAATTGCAGCCCACTGATTCTCAGGAACCTGCTGTACCATGCAGGCTCTCTCAAGAGCAGTCATCCATTTGTGGATGTCATCCCCTTCTTTAAAGGGGGGCACAATTTTGGTCAGGTTTCTATTATCATAGGCCCTGTCTTTTTCTCTTGGAAAATTGCTGCCACCAGTGACATCTAAGCCACTTAATTTCTGCTCTCTTGCCAAGGCAAGTTTAGCTTGAGCTAAGGTAAGCTTAGCTTGACTCAGGGCTACCTCCTCTCTCTCTATCTGGAGTCTGACAGCCCTCATTCTAGCCCTATGCTCAGCTTTCTGAGAAGCACTCATGCCTCTCTCTGATTCTCTGGAGGCACTAGAAAGATGAGAGTCCCCTGAGGGAGATCTCACTCTTCTGTTGCCTGGGAGAATCACATGTTGGGTTCTGGGGAGGTGCTGGCCCTCTCCATTCCCCAGTAGGTCCAAGTTGGCCTGGCTAAGCCTACCAACTGGAACCTGGCTACCCTGATCCTGTACTTGTGAGTCCCCACCATCTGAGTCCTCATCCAAGTCATCATCATCCTCCTCTTCAGGGGGATCAACTACAGGGGGGTTCCCTCCAGTTCCTGTATCTAGGGAAGCTGCTTTTGCCTTCTCTAAGTCATCCTGTTCTAGGATTTCTACCAGGATTAGGCAGGTGGGGCTTCTGCCCCTTTTTAACCCTCTTGCTTTGCACAAGGCAATCAAGTCTCTGCGGGTTAGTTTGTCATATCCAAAAGTTGCCTGGGTAGGGTCAACTGTCACAGGACTAGACCCTGAGGCCTTTCCTGTGTCAGACATGGTTACTAGTGAGGTGTAAGTGGTGCACTTACCTACACTAAGTGTTTTCCTACTGGACCTTGCTAGTGAGTTGTAGTCAGGGGTGTGCTACTCCCTTCAACCTACAACTACTAAGTTCAGTAGAACTTAATATGCTAAGCTTTTGATTTTATATGTACCTAGAGGTACTTGATGTGATCTTTCAATTTGATATAAAGATTGCAATGGTAAAACAACAGCAAGCTCAAATCCGCACCGCTGCTCACCAATGTGAGAAGTTGGCCTGGTAGGGGATGTTTCCAATTCTGGAACCACCTACTACCTGACCAAACAATCCCCTTATGGTGTCTGGTTGTAAGTCAACCTTATTAGACAAGCTATCCTAGTGGTAGCATGGACTAAGCAGCCTAAAGGCTTAACTTAAGAGGTCGTGTTAAGCGAGCTGTTTTACCACATACAATCCTGTAATACCAAATGAAAGGACACCACACAAGTATATATTATAAAAATATATGTGTTTATTACTAAAAACAATCCCCAGTATTCTTTATGAATAAAGGGGCACAAGCGTTAAATCAAAAGCACTGTTTAAACATACAAGTTGCACAATTATGGATGAGGGCAGGGGGCCACTCAAACCATATACTAAACAAGTGGTATAAGAGAGGCCACTCGAGCAGTGGTTAGGCCTAGGGCCTAGGGAATCGCTGGGAGCAGTCAGGACAAGCAATGCTGAAGTCGGGAATGGCCCTCGGGATTCGGGAGATGTGCGGAAAGCGCACGCATGCACCAATGTTAACCAATGGTGCGTAAAAGTCAAATAGTTAAAGTTTAAGGACACTTCCGCTGAACCTAGAGGAACAAAACTTAACACACAGACCCTAGAGGTGTGCACCAGTGTGGGAACACCGGCGGAGCAAAGTTACCTCACCCACAGGAAGTGGGTGCACAGGGTCGAAGTGGCGTCGGGTTTTGACACGCAGGCTCTTGGTGCTTGAAGCTGAAAGGGCTGCAGGCAGGGTGAAGACGAAGTGTCCGGTGGAGTCCAAGGGTGGACTCAAGTTGTAGAGTACCTGAAAGCAGAGGGGACAGAGTCTGGGTCACTCAGCAGTGACCAGGGTGGAACCAGGACGGAACCAGGCAATGTCGGGCGCAATCAGGTGGTCGTCGAGGCGCTTCTCTTCGCTGTCACGTGGGCTCTGGGGCATCTGCGACGTCCAGGAGCAGGTCACGATCTGTCCCACGCAGGCTCTCACCGTCGGTGCAGTCGGCTTCCGGTTTGGAGCAAACAAGCCTTGGTAAGAGCAATCCACGCGGGATTGGAAGATGGCGTCTCACTCGGACCAGGAAGGTCAGAGTCGGGGCTCCCTTTCAGGGGAGCTGGTGTGGATCTGGAGCAACCAGAATCACGAGTCTTCTTTTGTAGTTCGTCGGCACAGGGACCACAAGCCAGCTGGCAAGTGACCGGGCCAACGCGTTGAGCCAAATCGTGCCAAAGGGCCCCACGCAGCACTCGTCGAGTGTGGAGGGCTGAACTTCGGCTCAGGAGTAGCTCAGGGTGGGGGCTTCTCAAACCCCGGTGTACAGCTTCGAGGGTCACTCGTGGGCTGCACGGTCAGCGTCTCGTGGTCACTTCAAGATGGCGTGCCCCACGCTTCCGGTCGCCTCCACGGGTCTCAGCTTTGCATGGACTGTGGATCGGGCTGTTAGAAGCTGGGCAGGCTTAATCTCGTCGATCTCAGTCGCTCGAGTTCCGGCGGGAACTGCAACTAAGTAGACGTCGAGGGCTGGATGGTGCCTGCTGCTGCAGGGTGGTCACTCCTTGACCACAAGGGAGATTCTTCGGGCTTCCACGTTGAGATGGAGGGCGAAGGGTCCAGAATATCGTTTCAAATGTTTCTTCCAGGAAATCTGATGTGCATTGGCACTGCTCCCACTCTTATTCGAATCTGGTGGGCGTGATTACCTGCTAGGTCCCCTCCTATGGGTGGGACCCAGGAAGTGGGTGGATACACCCCCTTCCTTTGATCCAGGCCGCCCTGGCACGAGGGCTGGAGTGCCCCAGAACCGGTTTGGCCGGATTATGCAAGGGGCAGCCTTGTGCGCCCCAGGCAGTGTCTGGTTTCTTTCAAACCTCCCTGCTACAATACACTATCTCCTGTCTGGAGGGCGGTGACACCCTCCTGTGACAGGAAACTCTTTGTCCAGGACCCCCTTGACTGGGTTTCGGTCAGCTCCAGGGGTCCAGACATTTGTCTGTGGCAGAGGCATCCATTTTGTGGATCTTAAGGCCTTTGGAGAAATCAACCGCATTAAAGTGAAGTAACATGTCTTACCCCTCTAGAGGGGTGGAATGCCATCCCCGTCGCCAGAACTGGCGAGGGGATGGTATTCCAAAGCGTATGACACCTTACACGACATGTTTTGATAAAGCCAAACCAAAGTTGCTAAATAACCGCGAGGATTATAAGGCACTTAATAGTATATTGTAGGAGAGTAGGGTCTGCTATCCTATGGTCACCCCAAATTTTTGCTTTTTGCTTCACTGGTTTTCGACTACTGAGGCTGTGGGCCTGCTGATCAGACCCCCAGCCTGCTGTTCTCTCACTAAATTAATGACACATGTGCTATAGGCACATACCAATTGGAAATGGACTCCTTGTCAGCCCCTGTAGAATGCACTATAGGTGCACACGGCACAGGAGCCACTAAGGCCTACCAGGGGCTGCAGCATAACTTTTGCCACCCCTGGCTGGTTCTTAAATTGGCACAACTGGCTGATCACTCAGCTGGGGTAAGGTGGTGTACACACCCCTTGCTTAGACATAGTATACCTATGTCTAAACCTATATCTGGACACATGTAAACCTGTGAGCCACTCCTATAGTCAGGCCTCACCAATCCTGGAGGCTGGGTGCATGGTTTTATGTGAGATGGAGCTCTAGCATGAGCTGAGCCTGTCTGCAGCCGTCGGGAACAAATCCCTAAGCTGTTTCAGGATAAGGCCATACCATATACTATTAAGTGCCTTATAATCCTCGCGGTTATTTAGCAACTTTGGTTTGGCTTTATCAAAACATGTCGTGTAAGGTGTCATACGCTTTGGAATACCATCCCCTCGCCAGTTCTGGCGACGGGGATGGCATTCCACCCCTCTAGAGGGGTAAGACATGTTACTTCACTTTAATGCGGTTGATTTCTCCAAAGGCCTTAAGATCCACAAAATGGATGCCTCTGCCACAGACAAATGTCTGGACCCCTGGAGCTGACCGAAACCCAGTCAAGGGGGTCCTGGACAAAGGGTTTCCTGTCACAGGAGGGTGTCACCGCCCTCCAGACAGGAGATAGTGTATTGTAGCAGGGAGGTTTGAAAGAAACCAGACACTGCCTGGGGCGCACAAGGCTGCCCCTTGCATAATCCGGCCAAACCGGTTCTGGGGCACTCCAGCCCTCGTGCCAGGGCGGCCTGGATCAAAGGAAGGGGGTGTATCCACCCACTTCCTGGGTCCCACCCATAGGAGGGGACCTAGCAGGTAATCACGCCCACCAGATTCGAATAAGAGTGGGAGCAGTGCCAATGCACATCAGATTTCCTGGAAGAAACATTTGAAACGATATTCTGGACCCTTCGCCCTCCATCTCAACGTGGAAGCCCGAAGAATCTCCCTTGTGGTCAAGGAGTGACCACCCTGCAGCAGCAGGCACCATCCAGCCCTCGACGTCTACTTAGTTGCAGTTCCCGCCGGAACTCGAGCGACTGAGATCGACGAGATCAAGCCTGCCCAGCTTCTAACAGCCCGATCCACAGTCCATGCAAAGCTGAGACCCGTGGAGGCGACCGGAAGCGTGGGGCACGCCATCTTGAAGTGACCACGAGACGCTGACCGTGCAGCCCACGAGTGACCCTCGAAGCTGTACACCGGGGTTTGAGAAGCTCCCACCCTGAGCTACTCCTGAGCCGAAGTTCAGCCCTCCACACTCGACGAGTGCTGCGTGGGGCCCTTTGGCACGATTTGGCTCAACGCGTTGGCCCGGTCACTTGCCAGCTGGCTTGTGGTCCCTGTGCCGACGAACTACAAAAGAAGACTCGTGATTCTGGTTGCTCCAGATCCACACCAGCTCCCCTGAAAGGGAGCCCCGACTCTGACCTTCCTGGTCCGAGTAAGACGCCATCTTCCAATCCCACGTGGATTGCTCTTACCAAGGCTTGTTTGCTCCAAACCGGAAGCCGACTGCACCGACGGTGAGAGCCTGCGTGGGACAGATCGTGACCTGCTCCTGGACGTCGCAGATGCCCCAGAGCCCACGTGACAGCGAAGAGAAGCGCCTCGACGACCACCTGATTGCGCCCGACATTGCCTGGTTCCGTCCTGGTTCCACCCTGGTCACTGCTGAGTGACCCAGACTCTGTCCCCTCTGCTTTCAGGTACTCTACAACTTGAGTCCACCCTTGGACTCCACCGGACACTTCGTCTTCACCCTGCCTGCAGCCCTTTCAGCTTCAAGCACCAAGAGCCTGCGTGTCAAAACCCGACGCCACTTCGACCCTGTGCACCCACTTCCTGTGGGTGAGGTAACTTTGCTCCGCCGGTGTTCCCACACTGGTGCACACCTCTAGGGTCTGTGTGTTAAGTTTTGTTCCTCTAGGTTCAGCGGAAGTGTCCTTAAACTTTAACTATTTGACTTTTACGCACCATTGGTTAACATTGGTGCATGCGTGCGCTTTCCGCACATCTCCCGAATCCCGAGGGCCATTCCCGACTTCAGCATTGCTTGTCCTGACTGCTCCCAGCGATTCCCTAGGCCCTAGGCCTAACCACTGTTCGAGTGGCCTCTCTTATACCACTTGTTTAGTATATGGTTTGAGTGGCCCCCCGCCCTCATCCATAATTGTGCAACTTGTATGTTTAAACAGTGCTTTTGATTTAACGCTTGTGCCCCTTTATTCATAAAGAATACTGGGGATTGTTTTTAGTAATAAACACATATATTTTTATAATATATACTTGTGTGGTGTCCTTTCATTTGGTATTACAGGATTGTATGTGGTAAAACAGCTCGCTTAACACGACCTCTTAAGTTAAGCCTTTAGGCTGCTTAGTCCATGCTACCCCTAGGATAGCTTGTCTAATAAGGTTGACTTACAACCAGACACCATAAGGGGATTGTTTGGTCAGGTAGTAGGTGGTTCCAGAATTGGAAACATCCCCTACCAGGCCAACTTCTCACATTGGTGAGCAGCGGTGCGGATTTGAGCTTGCTGTTGTTTTACCATTGCAATCTTTATATCAAATTGAAAGATCACATCAAGTACCTCTAGGTACATATAAAATCAAAAGCTTAGCATATTAAGTTCTACTGAACTTAGTAGTTGTAGGTTGAAGGGAGTAGCACACCCCTGACTACAACTCACTAGCAAGGTCCAGTAGGAAAACACTTAGTGTAGGTAAGTGCACCACTTACACCTCACTAGTAACCATGTCTGACACAGGAAAGGCCTCAGGGTCTAGTCCTGTGACAGTTGACCCTACCCAGGCAACTTTTGGATATGACAAACTAACCCGCAGAGACTTGATTGCCTTGTGCAAAGCAAGAGGGTTAAAAAGGGGCAGAAGCCCCACCTGCCTAACCCTGGTAGAAATCCTAGAACAGGATGACTTAGAGAAGGCTAAAGCAGCTTCCCTAGACACAGGAAATGGAGAGAACCCCCCTGTAGTTGATCCCCCTGAAGAGGAGGATGATGATGACTTGGATGAGGACTCAGATGGTGGGGACTCACAAGTACAGGATCAGGGTAGCCAGGTTCCAGTTGGTAGGCTTAGCCAGGCCAACTTGGACCTACTGGGGAATGGAGAGGGCCAGCACCTCCCCAGAACCCAACATGTGATTCTCCCAGGCAACAGAAGAGTGAGATCTCCCTCAGGGGACTCTCATCTTTCTAGTGCCTCCAGAGAATCAGAGAGAGGCATGAGTGCTTCTCAGAAAGCTGAGCATAGGGCTAGAATGAGGGCTGTCAGACTCCAGATAGAGAGAGAGGAGGTAGCCCTGGGTCAAGCTAAGCTTACCTTAGCTCAAGCTAAACTTGCCTTGGCAAGAGAGCAGAAATTAAGTGGCTTAGATGTCACTGGTGGCAGCAATTTTCCAAGAGAAAAAGACAGGGCCTATGATAATAGAAACCTGACCAAGATTGTGCCCCCCTTTAAAGAAGGGGATGACATCCACAAATGGATGACTGCTCTTGAGAGAGCCTGCATGGTACAGCAGGTTCCTGAGAATCAGTGGGCTGCAATTTTGTGGTACTCCTTTTCTGAGAAAGGGAGGGACAGGCTCCTCACAGTTAGACCTGAGGATGCCAAAAACTACTCTGTTTTGAAGAGTGCTCTCATTGAAGGGTATGGCCTAACCACTGAGCAATACAGGTTGTTGTTCAGAGACACCCAGAAAGCACAGACTCAAGACTGGACTGATTTTGTGGAGTGTGCCACTAAGGCTTTGGAGGGTTGGTTACAGGGAAGTAAAGTTTCAGACTATACAGGATTGTACAATCTTATGATGAGAGAACAGATCCTTAATAACTGTACAAACCAGCTGTTGCATCAATACCTTATTGACTCTGATCTGACCTCTCCCCAAGAATTGGGAAAGAAGGCAGACAAATGGGTCAGAACAAGGATTAAGCAGAAACCCCAGAACCAAGGTGGTGACCAGAAGAAAACAGACCAGAAGGGTGGTAATCAGAATCAGAAAGATAAAGAAAAAGACCAGAAGTCTTCAGGCCCCCAAACTAATAGTAAGGAGGGTGGTTCCCAAAATGGTAACAAGAAGAAGAAGAACAAAGGTCCAAAGACACCTTGGTGTAATACCTGCAAATCAGTTTCACACTGGGGCAGTGAGTGCACCAAGGCAAATCCAGTTCCCACCACTACAGCTCCTAAAGCAACTGCAACCCCAAGTACAGTAAGCAGTGGTGGAACACAGTCCAAGGGTGTAGCTGGGTTGACCCTGGGTATTGAAGTAGGATCTGGCCTAGTCAGAGTCCCTACACAGGCAGTTCTCCTGTATGATGTGGACATTGAGTTGCCCACTGCAGTAAGCCTCACTAACCTGGGCAAATACAGGCAGACTCCCTTAATAAATGAGAAACTGGCTCAAGCTTACAGGGACACATGTGCTAGTGTCACCATGGTGACCCCTGGCTTTGTGGACCCTGGACAGATTGTACTAGGAGAGAGCTACCTAGTAACCAATGCAAGCAACTCCACTACCTCCCATAGTGTGGCAGTTGTGAACTTCTCCTGGGGAGGGGTTGATGGCCTAAAGAAAGTTGTGGTGAGTGCAGACCTACCAGTAGACTGTCTGTTAGGCAATGACCTTGAAAGCTCAGCATGGTCAGAAGTGGAGTACAGGACTCATGCAGAAATGCTAGGGATTTCAGAGCATGTCCTTGCCATGACAAGGGCTCAGGCTAAGAAGTGCCTTCCTGAACCAGTGGTGGATCTTGAGACAATAGACCAGCCACAACCCAAGAGAAGGAGCAAGAGAGGAAAGGCCTCGCCTTCCACCTTGCCCCAGGTTGAGGATCAGGTTTCAGAGGAAACTGATTCTGCAGTCCAAGAGGAGACTGTCTCTGAGGAGCTTGAACCTGACCAGGTTGAGTTTCTGGGGACAGGGGGACCCTCAAGGGCAGACCTGAGGCAGGCTCAATTAGATTGCCCTTCCCTTGAACCCCTCAGACAGCAGGCTGCTGCTGAGGCTGCTGGGGATGCCCAAGGTACCCATACTGTGTATTGGGATGAGGGACTCCTTAACTCAGAGGCTAGAGCCCCCAAGCCTGGCATGACCAGGAGGTTGGTGATACCTCTGCAGTTTAGGGGATTCCTCCTTACCTTGGCCCATGATATTCCCCTTGCAGGACACTTAGGCCAGAACAAGACGTGGGACAGGCTTGTTCCACACTTTCACTGGCCTCACATGTCAGAGGATGTCAAGGAGTTTTGTCGCTCCTGTGTCACTTGCCAAGCCAGTGGTAAGTCAGGTGGCACAACAAAGGCCCCCCTAATACCACTACCTGTGGTGGGGGTCCCCTTTGAGAGAGTTGGAATTGATATTGTGGGTCCAATGGACCCCCAAACAGCATCTGGGAACAGATTCATACTGGTGGTAGTGGATCATGCCACCAGGTACCCAGAGGCTATTCCCCTAAGGACCACCACAGCACCTGTGGTGGCAAAAGCCCTCATTGCAGTTTTCTCAAGAGTGGGCTTCCCTAAGGAGGTACTATCAGATAGAGGGACAAATTTTATGTCCAGCTATCTAAAAGCAATGTGGAAGGAATGTGGAGTAAACTATAAGTTTACCACCCCATATCATCCACAATGCAATGGGCTTGTGGAGAGATTTAACAAGACCCTTAAAGGCATGATAAAAGGATTACCAGAGAAGCTCAGGCGGAAATGGGACATTCTTTTACCCTGCCTGCTCTTTGCTTACAGAGAGGTCCCACAGAAGGGGGTTGGCTACAGCCCTTTTGAACTTTTGTTTGGCCACCCTGTGAGAGGTCCATTGTGTTTGGTGAAGGAAGGATGGGAGTTACCTCTCAAAAAGCCCAAACTAGACATAGTGGACTATGTACTTGGTCTCCGCTCCAGGATGGCTGAGTACATGGAAAGAGCATCCAAAAACCTGGAGGCCAGCCAAGAATTGCAGAAAGCTTGGCATGACCAAAAGGCTGTACTGGTAGAGTTCCAACCAGGACAGAAGGTATGGGTACTGGAGCCAGTGGCTCCAGCAGCACTCCAAGACAAATGGAGTGGACCCTATCCTATTATTGAGAAGAAAGGGGAAGTCACCTACTTGGTAGACTTTGGAACACCCAGGAGCCCTCACAGGGTAATCCATGTGAATCGCTTGAAAGCATTTGTAGACAGGGAGGACATGAGCTTGCTCATGGCCACAGATGGGGAACAGGAGGAAGAGAGTGACCCTCTCCCAGACCTGCTTTCCCAGAACCCTGATGATGGTTCAGTTGATGGAGTAGCCTTGGCAGGCAGCCTCACTGACCAGCAACAGAGGGACTGCAGACAAGTTTTGCAGGCTCACAGGCAAATGTTTTCACTCACACCCAGCCAAACTGACTGGTGTACCCATGTTGTGGACACTGGTGACAGTCTGCCTGTCAAGAATAAGATCTACAGGCAACCTGATCATGTCAGGGATTGCATCAAGGCTGAGGTGCAAAAGATGTTGGAGCTTGGAGTGATTGAGCCATCAGAGAGCCCATGGGCCAGCCCAGTAGTCCTGGTGCCAAAACCTCATACCCAAGATGGTAAGAGAGAAATGAGGTTTTGCGTGGATTACAGGGGTCTCAATGCTGTCACTAGGACAGATGCTCACCCCATTCCAAGAGCAGATGAGCTCATTGACAGATTGGCTTCTGCCAAGTTTCTGAGCACATTTGATCTGACAGCTGGCTACTGGCAAATCAGACTAGCTGAGGAGTCAAAAGCCAAAACAGCATTCTCTACCCCTAGTGGACATTATCAGTTTGTGGTAATGCCCTTTGGTTTGAAGAATGCACCTGCCACTTTCCAAAGGTTGGTGAACCAAGTCCTTACTGGGTTGGATGACTTTTGTGCAGCTTATCTGGATGATATTGCTGTCTTTAGCTCCACCTGGGAGGATCACCTGATCCACCTGAAGAAAGTTTTGGAGGCCCTGCAAAAGGCAGGCCTAACTATCAAGGCCACAAAGTGCCAGATAGGGCAGAGTAAGGTTGTATACCTGGGCCACCTAGTAGGTGGAGGCCAGGTTCAGCCACTGGAAAGCAAAATCCAGGCCATACAGGACTGGGCTCCTCCAGTTACCCAGACACAAGTCAGAGCCTTCTTGGGCCTGACTGGGTATTACAGAAAGTTTGTGAAAAACTATGGGTCTATAGTGACACCATTAAATGACTTGACATCCAAGAAGATGCCAAAAAAGGTTCAGTGGACAGTTAGCTGTCAGAAGGCATTTGAAGACCTGAAGAAGGCCATGTGCTCTGCACCTATCCTAAAGAGTCCTGACTACTCCAAACAGTTCATTGTTCAGACAGATGCTTCTGAGTTGGGGGTGGGAGCTGTACTCTCACAACTTAATCAAGATGGTCAAGACCAGCCAATTGCTTTCATTAGCAGGAGGCTAACCCCAAGAGAAAAACGTTGGTCAGCCATTGAGAGGGAGGCCTTTGCTGTGGTTTGGGCATTAAAGAAGTTGAGGTCCTACTTGTTTGGAACTCACTTCCTGGTGCAAACAGACCATAAGCCCCTCTTATGGCTTAATCAGATGAAGGGTGAAAATCCCAAACTGCTCAGGTGGTCCATTTCCCTACAGGGGATGGACTTTACAGTGGAGCACCGCCCAGGGACTGACCATGGTAATGCAGATGGTCTCTCCAGGTACTTCCACTTAGAACATGAAGACTTATCTGGTCAAGGTTAGTTTAATGTCCCTGCGTTTGGGGGGGGGTTGTGTAGGAGAGTAGGGTCTGCTATCCTATGGTCACCCCAAATTTTTGCTTTTTGCTTCACTGGTTTTCGACTACTGAGGCTGTGGGCCTGCTGATCAGACCCCCAGCCTGCTGTTCTCTCACTAAATTAATGACACATGTGCTATAGGCACATACCAATTGGAAATGGACTCCTTGTCAGCCCCTGTAGAATGCACTATAGGTGCACAGGGCACAGGAGCCACTAAGGCCTACCAGGGGCTGCAGCATTACTTTTGCCACCCCTGGCTGGTTCTTAAATTGACACAACTGGCTGATCACTCAGCTGGGGTAAGGTGGTGTACACACCCCTTGCTTAGACATAGTATACCTATGTCTAAACCTATATCTGGACACATGTAAACCTGTGAGCCACTCCTATAGTCAGGCCTCACCAATCCTGGAGGCTGGGTGCATGGTTTTATGTGAGATGGAGCTCTAGCATGAGCTGAGCCTGTCTGCAGCCGTCGGGAACAAATCCCTAAGCTGTTTCAGGATAAGGCCATACCATATACTATTAAGTGCCTTATAATCCTCGCGGTTATTTAGCAACTTTGGTTTGGCTTTATCAAAACATGTCGTGTAAGGTGTCATACGCTTTGGAATACCATCCCCTCGCCAGTTCTGGCGACGGGGATGGCATTCCACCCCTCTAGAGGGGTAAGACATGTTACTTCACTTTAATGCGGTTGATTTCTCCAAAGGCCTTAAGATCCACAAAATGGATGCCTCTGCCACAGACAAATGTCTGGACCCCTGGAGCTGACCGAAACCCAGTCAAGGGGGTCCTGGACAAAGGGTTTCCTGTCACAGGAGGGTGTCACCGCCCTCCAGACAGGAGATAGTGTATTGTAGCAGGGAGGTTTGAAAGAAACCAGACACTGCCTGGGGCGCACAAGGCTGCCCCTTGCATAATCCGGCCAAACCGGTTCTGGGGCACTCCAGCCCTCGTGCCAGGGCGGCCTGGATCAAAGGAAGGGGGTGTATCCACCCACTTCCTGGGTCCCACCCATAGGAGGGGACCTAGCAGGTAATCACGCCCACCAGATTCGAATAAGAGTGGGAGCAGTGCCAATGCACATCAGATTTCCTGGAAGAAACATTTGAAACGATATTCTGGACCCTTCGCCCTCCATCTCAACGTGGAAGCCCGAAGAATCTCCCTTGTGGTCAAGGAGTGACCACCCTGCAGCAGCAGGCACCATCCAGCCCTCGACGTCTACTTAGTTGCAGTTCCCGCCGGAACTCGAGCGACTGAGATCGACGAGATCAAGCCTGCCCAGCTTCTAACAGCCCGATCCACAGTCCATGCAAAGCTGAGACCCGTGGAGGCGACCGGAAGCGTGGGGCACGCCATCTTGAAGTGACCACGAGACGCTGACCGTGCAGCCCACGAGTGACCCTCGAAGCTGTACACCGGGGTTTGAGAAGCCCCCACCCTGAGCTACTCCTGAGCCGAAGTTCAGCCCTCCACACTCGACGAGTGCTGCGTGGGGCCCTTTGGCACGATTTGGCTCAACGCGTTGGCCCGGTCACTTGCCAGCTGGCTTGTGGTCCCTGTGCCGACGAACTACAAAAGAAGACTCGTGATTCTGGTTGCTCCAGATCCACACCAGCTCCCCTGAAAGGGAGCCCCGACTCTGACCTTCCTGGTCCGAGTAAGACGCCATCTTCCAATCCCGCGTGGATTGCTCTTACCAAGGCTTGTTTGCTCCAAACCGGAAGCCGACTGCACCGACGGTGAGAGCCTGCGTGGGACAGATCGTGACCTGCTCCTGGACGTCGCAGATGCCCCAGAGCCCACGTGACAGCGAAGAGAAGCGCCTCGACGACCACCTGATTGCGCCCGACATTGCCTGGTTCCGTCCTGGTTCCACCCTGGTCACTGCTGAGTGACCCAGACTCTGTCCCCTCTGCTTTCAGGTACTCTACAACTTGAGTCCACCCTTGGACTCCACCGGACACTTCGTCTTCACCCTGCCTGCAGCCCTTTCAGCTTCAAGCACCAAGAGCCTGCGTGTCAAAACCCGACGCCACTTCGACCCTGTGCACCCACTTCCTGTGGGTGAGGTAACTTTGCTCCGCCGGTGTTCCCACACTGGTGCACACCTCTAGGGTCTGTGTGTTAAGTTTTGTTCCTCTAGGTTCAGCGGAAGTGTCCTTAAACTTTAACTATTTGACTTTTACGCACCATTGGTTAACATTGGTGCATGCGTGCGCTTTCCGCACATCTCCCGAATCCCGAGGGCCATTCCCGACTTCAGCATTGCTTGTCCTGACTGCTCCCAGCGATTCCCTAGGCCCTAGGCCTAACCACTGTTCGAGTGGCTTCTCTTATACCACTTGTTTAGTATATGGTTTGAGTGGCCCCCCGCCCTCATCCATAATTGTGCAACTTGTATGTTTAAACAGTGCTTTTGATTTAACGCTTGTGCCCCTTTATTCATAAAGAATACTGGGGATTGTTTTTAGTAATAAACACATATATTTTTATAATATATACTTGTGTGGTGTCCTTTCATTTGGTATTACAGGATTGTATGTGGTAAAACAGCTCGCTTAACACGACCTCTTAAGTTAAGCCTTTAGGCTGCTTAGTCCATGCTACCCCTAGGATAGCTTGTCTAATAAGGTTGACTTACAACCAGACACCATAAGGGGATTGTTTGGTCAGGTAGTAGGTGGTTCCAGAATTGGAAACATCCCCTACCAGGCCAACTTCTCACATATATGGTATGGCATTATCCTGAAACAGCTTAGGGATTTGTTCCCGACGGCTGCAGACAGGCTCAGCTCATGCTAGAGCTCCATCTCACATAAAAACCATGCACCCAGCCTCCAGGATTGGTGAGGCCTGTCTATAGGAGTGGCTCACAGGTTTACATGTGTCCAGATATAGGTTTAGACATAGGTATACTATATCTAAGCAAGGGGTGTGTACACCACCTTGCCCCAGCTGAGTGATCAGCCAGTTGTGTCAATTTAAGAACCAGCCAGGGGTGGCAAAAGATATGCTGCAGCCCCTGGTAGGCCTTAGTGGCTCCTGTGCCCTGTGCACCTATAGTGCATTCTACAGGGGCTGACAAGGAGTCCATTTCCAATTGGTATGTGCCTATAGCACATGTGTCATTAATTTAGTGAGAGAACAGCAGGCTGGGGGTCTGATCAGCAGGCCCACAGCCTCAGTAGTCGAAAACCAGTTAAGCAAAAAGCAAAAATTTGGGGTGACCATAGGATAGCAGACCCTACTCTCCTACACAACCCCCCCCCAAACGCAGGGACATTAAACTAACCTTGACCAGATAAGTCTTCATGTTCTAAGTGGAAGTACCTGGAGAGACCATCTGCATTACCATGGTCAGTCCCTGGGCGGTGCTCCACTGTAAAGTCCATCCCCTGTAGGGAAATGGACCACCTGAGCAGTTTGGGATTTTCACCCTTCATCTGATTAAGCCATAAGAGGGGCTTATGGTCTGTTTGCACCAGGAAGTGAGTTCCAAACAAGTAGGACCTCAACTTCTTTAATGCCCAAACCACAGCAAAGGCCTCCCTCTCAATGGCTGACCAACGTTTTTCTCTTGGGGTTAGCCTCCTGCTAATGAAAGCAATTGGCTGGTCTTGACCATCTTGATTAAGTTGTGAGAGTACAGCTCCCACCCCCAACTCAGAAGCATCTGTCTGAACAATGAACTGTTTGGAGTAGTCAGGACTCTTTAGGATAGGTGCAGAGCACATGGCCTTCTTCAGGTCTTCAAATGCCTTCTGACAGCTAACTGTCCACTGAACCTTTTTTGGCATCTTCTTGGATGTCAAGTCATTTAATGGTGTCACTATAGACCCATAGTTTTTCACAAACTTTCTGTAATACCTAGTCAGGCCCAAGAAGGCTCTGACTTGTGTCTGGGTAACTGGAGGAGCCCAGTCCTGTATGGCCTGGATTTTGCTTTCCAGTGGCTGAACCTGGCCTCCACCTACTAGGTGGCCCAGGTATACAACCTTACTCTGCCCTATCTGGCACTTTGTGGCCTTGATAGTTAGGCCTGCCTTTTGCAGGGCCTCCAAAACTTTCTTCAGGTGGATCATGTGATCCTCCCAGGTGGAGCTAAAGACAGCAATATCATCCAGATAAGCTGCACAAAAGTCATCCAACCCAGTAAGGACTTGGTTCACCAACCTTTGGAAAGTGGCAGGTGCATTCTTCAAACCAAAGGGCATTACCACAAACTGATAATGCCCACTAGGGGTAGAGAATGCTGTCTTGGCCTTTGACTCCTCAGCTAGTCTGATTTGCCAGTAGCCAGCTGTCAGATCAAATGTGCTCAGAAACTTGGCAGAAGCCAATCTGTCAATGAGCTCATCTGCTCTTGGAATGGGGTGAGCATCTGTCCTAGTGACAGCATTGAGACCCCTGTAATCCACGCAAAACCTCATTTCTCTCTTACCATCTTGGGTATGAGGTTTTGGCACCAGGACTACTGGGCTGGCCCATGGGCTCTCTGATGGCTCAATCACTCCAAGCTCCAACATCTTTTGCACCTCAGCCCTGATGCAATCCCTGACATGATCAGGTTGCCTGTAGATCTTATTCTTGACAGGCAGACTGTCACCAGTGTCCACAACATGGGTACACCAGTCAGTTTGGCTGGGTGTGAGTGAAAACATTTGCCTGTGAGCCTGCAAAACTTGTCTGCAGTCCCTCTGTTGCTGGTCAGTGAGGCTGCCTGCCAAGGCTACTCCATCAACTGAACCATCATCAGGGTTCTGAGAAAGCAGGTCTGGGAGAGGGTCACTCTCTTCCTCCTGTTCCCCATCTGTGGCCATGAGCAAGCTCATGTCCTCCCTGTCTACAAATGCTTTCAAGCGATTCACATGGATTACCCTGTGAGGGCTCCTGGGGGTTCCAAAGTCTACCAAGTAGGTGACTTCCCCTTTCTTCTCAATAATAGGATAGGGTCCACTCCACTTGTCTTGGAGTGCTGCTGGAGCCACTGGCTCCAGTACCCATACCTTCTGTCCTGGTTGGAACTCTACCAGCACAGCCTTTTGGTCATGCCAAGCTTTCTGCAATTCTTGGCTGGCCTCCAGGTTTTTGGATGCTCTTTCCATGTACTCAGCCATCCTGGAGCGGAGACCAAGTACATAGTCCACTATGTCTAGTTTGGGCTTTTTGAGAGGTAACTCCCATCCTTCCTTCACCAAACACAATGGACCTCTCACAGGGTGGCCAAACAAAAGTTCAAAAAGGGCTGTAGCCAACCCCCTTCTGTGGGACCTCTCTGTAAGCAAAGAGCAGGCAGGGTAAAAGAATGTCCCATTTCCGCCTGAGCTTCTCTGGTAATCCTTTTATCATGCCTTTAAGGGTCTTGTTAAATCTCTCCACAAGCCCATTGCATTGTGGATGATATGGGGTGGTAAACTTATAGTTTACTCCACATTCCTTCCACATTGCTTTTAGATAGCTGGACATGAAATTTGTCCCTCTATCTGATAGTACCTCCTTAGGAAAGCCCACTCTTGAGAAAACTGCAATGAGGGCTTTTGCCACCACAGGTGCTGTGGTGGTCCTTAGGGGAATAGCCTCTGGGTACCTGGTGGCATGATCCACTACCACCAGGATGAATCTGTTCCCAGATGCTGTTTGGGGGTCCATTGGACCCACAATATCAATTCCAACTCTCTCAAAGGGGACCCCCACCACAGGTAGTGGTATTAGGGGGGCCTTTGTTGTGCCACCTGACTTACCACTGGCTTGGCAAGTGACACAGGAGCGACAAAACTCCTTGACATCCTCTGACATGTGAGGCCAGTGAAAGTGTGGAACAAGCCTGTCCCACGTCTTGTTCTGGCCTAAGTGTCCTGCAAGGGGAATATCATGGGCCAAGGTAAGGAGGAATCCCCTAAACTGCAGAGGTATCACCAACCTCCTGGTCATGCCAGGCTTGGGGGCTCTAGCCTCTGAGTAAAGGAGTCCCTCATCCCAATACACAGTATGGGTACCTTGGGCATCCCCAGCAGCCTCAGCAGCAGCCTGCTGTCTGAGGGGTTCAAGGGAAGGGCAATCTAATTGAGCCTGCCTCAGGTCTGCCCTTGAGGGTCCCCCTGTCCCCAGAAACTCAACCTGGTCAGGTTCAAGCTCCTCAGAGACAGTCTCCTCTTGGACTGCAGAATCAGTTTCCTCTGAAACCTGATCCTCAACCTGGGGCAAGGTGGAAGGCGAGGCCTTTCCTCTCTTGCTCCTTCTCTTGGGCTGTGGCTGGTCTATTGTCTCAAGATCCACCACTGGTTCAGGAAGGCACTTCTTAGCCTGAGCCCTTGTCATGGCAAGGACATGCTCTGAAATCCCTAGCATTTCTGCATGAGTCCTGTACTCCACTTCTGACCATGCTGAGCTTTCAAGGTCATTGCCTAACAGACAGTCTACTGGTAGGTCTGCACTCACCACAACTTTCTTTAGGCCATCAACCCCTCCCCAGGAGAAGTTCACAACTGCCACACTATGGGAGGTAGTGGAGTTGCTTGCATTGGTTACTATGTAGCTCTCTCCTAGTACAATCTGTCCAGGGTCCACAAAGCCAGGGGTCACCATGGTGACACTAGCACATGTGTCCCTGTAAGCTTGAGCCAGTTTCTCATTTATTAAGGGAGTCTGCCTGTATTTGCCCAGGTTAGTGGGGCTTACTGCAGTGGGCAACTCAATGTCCACATCATACAGGAGAACTGCCTGTGTAGGGACTCTGACTAGGCCAGATCCTACTTCAATACCCAGGGTCAACCCAGCTACACCCTTGGACTGGGTTCCACCACTGCTTACTGTACTTGGGGTTGCAGTTGCTTTAGGAGCTGTAGTGGTGGGAACTGGATTTGCCTTGGTGCACTCACTGCCCCAGTGTGAAACTGATTTGCAGGTATTGCACCAAGGTGTCTTTGGACCTTTGTTCTTCTTCTTCTTGTTACCAGTTTGGGAACCACCCTCCTTACTATTAGTTTGGGGGCCTGAAGACTTCTGGTCTTTTTCTTTATCTTTCTGATTCTGATTACCACCCTTCTGGTCTGTTTTCTTCTGGTCACCACCTTGGTTCTGGGGTTTCTGCTTAATCCTTGTTCTGACCCATTTGTCTGCCTTCTTTCCCAATTCTTGGGGAGAGGTCAGATCAGAGTCAATAAGGTATTGATGCAACAGCTGGTTTGTACAGTTATTAAGGATCTGTTCTCTCATCATAAGATTGTACAATCCTGTATAGTCTGAAACTTTACTTCCCTGTAACCAACCCTCCAAAGCCTTAGTGGCACACTCCACAAAATCAGTCCAGTCTTGAGTCTGTGCTTTCTGGGTGTCTCTGAACAACAACCTGTATTGCTCAGTGGTTAGGCCATACCCTTCAATGAGAGCACTCTTCAAAACAGAGTAGTTTTTGGCATCCTCAGGTCTAACTGTGAGGAGCCTGTCCCTCCCTTTCTCAGAAAAGGAGTACCACAAAATTGCAGCCCACTGATTCTCAGGAACCTGCTGTACCATGCAGGCTCTCTCAAGAGCAGTCATCCATTTGTGGATGTCATCCCCTTCTTTAAAGGGGGGCACAATTTTGGTCAGGTTTCTATTATCATAGGCCCTGTCTTTTTCTCTTGGAAAATTGCTGCCACCAGTGACATCTAAGCCACTTAATTTCTGCTCTCTTGCCAAGGCAAGTCTAGCTTGAGCCAAGGCTACCTCCTCCCTCTCTATCTGGAGTTTGACAGCCCTCATTCTGGCCCTATGCTCTAACTTTTGAGAAGCATTCATGCCTCTCTGTGATTCCCTGGAGGCACTAGAAAGATGAGAGTCCCCTGAGGGAGATCTCACTCTTCTGTTGCCTGGGGGAATCATATGTTGGGTTCTGGGGAGGTGCTGGCCCTCTCCATTCCCCAGTAGGTCCAAGTTGGCCTGGCTAAGCCTACCAACTGGAACCTGGCTACCCTGATCCTGTACTCCTAAGTCCTCAGCATCTGAGTCCTCATCCAAGTCATCATCATCCTCTTCTTCAAGGGGATCAACTGCAGGGGGGTTCCCTCCAGTTCCTGTATCTAGGGAAGCTGCTTTTGCCTTCTCTAAGTCATCCTGTTCTAGGATTTCTACCAGGATTAGGCAGGTGGGGCTTCTGCCCCTTTTTAACCCTCTTGCTTTGCACAAGGCAATCAAGTCTCTGCGGGTTAACTTGTCATATCCAAAAGTTGCCTGGGTAGGGTCAACTGTCACAGGACTAGACCCTGAGGCCTTTCCTGTGTCAGACATGGTTACTAGTGAGGTGTAAGTGGTGCACTTACCTACACTAAGTGTTTTCCTACTGGACCTTGCTAGTGAGTTGTAGTCAGGGGTGTGCTACTCCCTTCAACCTACAACTACTAAGTTCAGTAGAACTTAATATGCTAAGCTTTTGATTTTATATGTACCTAGAGGTACTTGATGTGATCTTTCAATTTGATATAAAGATTGCAATGGTAAAACAACAGCAAGCTCAAATCCGCACCGCTGCTCACCAATGTAAGAAGTTGGCCTGGTAGGGGATGTTTCCACTTCTGGAACCACCTACTACCTGACCAAACAATCCCTTATGGTGTCTGGTTGTAAGTCAACCTTATTAGACAAGCTATCCTAGGGGTAGCATGGACTAAGCAGCCTAAAGGCTTAACTTAAGAGGTCGTGTTAAGCGAGCTGTTTTACCACATACAATCCTGTAATACCAAATGAAAGGACACCACACAAGTATATATTATAAAAATATATGTGTTTATTACTAAAAACAATCCCCAGTATTCTTTATGAATAAAGGGGCACAAGCGTTAAATCAAAAGCACTGTTTAAACATACAAGTTGCACAATTATGGATGAGGGCGGGTGGCCACTCAAACCATATACTAAACAAGTGGTATAAGAAAGGCCACTCGAGCAGTGGTTAGGCCTAGGGCCTAGGGAATCGCTGGGAGCAGTCAGGACAAGCAATGCTGAAGTCGGGAATGGCCCTCGGGATTCGGGAGATGTGCGGAAAGCGCACGCATGCACCAATGTTAACCAATGGTGCGTAAAAGTCAAAGAGTTAAAGTTTAAGGACACTTCCGCTGAACCTAGAGGAACAAAACTTAACACACAGACCCTAGAGGTGTGCACCAGTGTGGGAACACCGGCGGAGCAAAGTTACCTCACCCACAGGAAGTGGGTGCACAGGGTCGAAGTGGCGTCGGGTTTTGACACGCAGGCTCTTGGTGCTTGAAGCTGAAAGGGCTGCAGGCAGGGTGAAGACGAAGTGTCCGGGGGAGTCCAAGGGTGGACTCAAGTTGTAGAGTACCTGAAAGCAGAGGGGACAGAGTCTGGGTCACTCAGCAGTGACCAGGGTGGAACCAGGACGGAACCAGGCAATGTCGGGCGCAATCAGGTGGTCGTCGAGGAGCTTCTCTCCGCTGTCACGTGGGCTCTGGGGCATCTGCGACGTCCAGGAGCAGGTCACGATCTGTCCCACGCAGGCTCTCACCGTCGGTGCAGTCGGCTTCAAGTTTGGAGCAAACAAGCCTTGGTAAGAGCAATCCACACGGGATCGGAAGATTGCTTCTCACTCGGACCAGGAAGGTCAGAGTCGGGGCTCCTTTTCAGGGGAGCTGGTGTGGATCTGGAGCAACCAGATTCACAAGTCTTCTTAGGTAGTTCGTCGGCACAGGGACCACAAGCCAGCTGGCAAGTGACCGGGCCAACGCGTTGAGCCAAATCGTGCCAAAGGGCCCCACGCAGCACTCGTCGAGTGTGGAGGGCTGAACTTCGGCTCAGGAGTAGCTCAGGGTGGGGGCTTCTCAAACCCCGGTGTACAGCTTCGAGGGTCACTCGTGGGCTGCACGGTCAGCGTCTCGTGGTCACTTCAAGATGGCGTGCCCCACGCTTCCGGTCGCCTCCACGGGTCTCAGCTCTGCAGGGACTGTGGATCGGGCTGTTAGAAGCTGGGCAGGCTTGATCTCGTCGATCTCAGTCGCTCGAGTTCCGGCGGGAACTGCAACTAAGTAGATGTCGAGGGCTGGATGGTGCCTGCTGCTGCAGGGTGGTCACTCCTTGACCACAAGGGAGATTCTTCGGGCTTCCACGTTGAGATGGAGGGCGAAGGGTCCAGAATATCGTTTCAAATGTTTCTTCCAGGAAATCTGATGTGCATTGGCACTGCTCCCACTCTTATTCGAATCTGGTGGGCGTGATTACCTGCTAGGTCCCCTCCTATGGGTGGGACCCAGGAAGTGGGTGGATACACCCCCTTCCTTTGATCCAGGCCGCCCTGGCACGAGGGCTGGAGTGCCCCAGAACCGGTTTGGCCGGATTATGCAAGGGGCAGCCTTGTGCGCCCCAGGCAGTGTCTGGTTTCTTTCAAACCTCCCTGCTACAATACACTATCTCCTGTCTGGAGGGCGGTGACACCCTCCTGTGACAGGAAACCCTTTGTCCAGGACCCCCTTGACTGAGTTTCGGTCAGCTCCAGGGGTCCAGACATTTGTCTGTGGCAGAGGCATCCATTTTGTGGATCTTAAGGCCTTTGGAGAAATCAACCGCATTAAAGTGAAGTAACATGTCTTACCCCTCTAGAGGGGTGGAATGCCATCCCCGTCGCCAGAACTGGCGAGGGGATGGTATTCCAAAGCGTATGACACCTTACACGACATGTTTTGATAAAGCCAAACCAAAGTTGCTAAATAACCGCGAGGATTATAAGGCACTTAACAGTATATGGTATGGCATTATCCTGAAACAGCTTAGGGATTTGTTCCCGACGGCTGCAGACAGGCTCAGCTCATGCTAGAGCTCCATCTCACATAAAAACCATGCACCCAGCCTCCAGGATTGGTGAGGCCTGTCTATAGGAGTGGCTCACAGGTTTACATGTGTCCAGATATAGGTTTAGACATAGGTATACTATATCTAAGCAAGGGGTGTGTACACCACCTTACCCCAGCTGAGTGATCAGCCAGTTGTGTCAATTTAAGAACCAGCCAGGGGTGGCAAAAGATATGCTGCAGCCCCTGGTAGGCCTTAGTGGCTCCTGTGCCCTGTGCACCTATAGTGCATTCTACAGGGGCTGACAAGGAGTCCATTTCCAATTGGTATGTGCCTATAGCACATGTGTCATTAATTTAGTGAGAGAACAGCAGGCTGGGGGTCTGATCAGCAGGCCCACAGCCTCAGTAGTCGAAAACCAGTGAAGCAAAAAGCAAAAATTTGGGGTGACCATAGGATAGCAGACCCTACTCTTCTACAATAACAGCTTTGCTATTCTGTTCAGGAAGAGCTTTTGCTAAAGATGGGGCAGAGAGTTTCTCAGCCCTACCAACCTTTTCAGGAAGGACATCTTGAATTGGGGCTGTAGCCATTACAGCCCCACTAACCTTTCCATTGGAATTTACCATTCTAGAATGGGTTTCCTGTTCAACCTCAGCCCAGGCTGAGATCTCCAAATCATTACCAAGTAGGCAGTCTACAGGCAAGTTTGGTGACACTGCCACTCTCTTTGGGCCAATGACACCTCCCCAGCTGAGACTTACTACTGCCATGGGATGATTTGTTTGGATTCCATCAATGTTTGTAACCTGGTATGTGGCACCAGGTAAAAGTTGCTTAGAGGGGACTATGCCATCAGCCACCATGGTGATGCTAGCCCCTGTGTCTCTAAAAGCTCCAACTTTCAAACCATTGATGATGGGTTCTTGTCTATACTTGCTCAGAGTATTTGGGCAAGCAGAGAAGTTGGCAAACCCCATGCCAGTCTCATAAACAAGATCATTGGGTGATGGGGACCTGGATAGGCCAGGGTCCACCTGAGCTCCAATAGTAAACCCACCCAGATTCCTGGGTGTGCTTCCACTTCCTGGGGGATTACTGCTGACAGTAACAGGAGGTGTTGAAGCTGGCTTTGGAGGTATATTTTCTTTGGCCTAGTCAGAATCCCTACACAGGCAGTTCTCCTGTATGATGTGGACATTGAGTTGCCCACTGCAGTAAGCCCCAGTAACCTGGGCAAATACAGACAGACTCCCTTAATTAATGAGAAACTGGCTCAAGCTTACAGGGACACATGTGCCAGTGTCACAATGGTGACACCTGACTTTGTGGACCCTGGACAGATTGTACTAGGTGAGAGCTACCTAGTAACCAATGCAAGCAACTCCACTACTTCCCATAGTGTGGCAGTTGTGAACTTCTCCTGGGGAGGGGTTGATGGCCTAAAGAAGGTTGTGGTGAGTGCAGACCTACCAGTAGACTGTCTGTTAGGAAATGACCTTGAAAGCTCAGCATGGTCAGAAGTGGAGTACAGGACTCATGCAGAAATGCTAGGGATTTCAGAGCATGTCCTTACCATGACAAGGGCTCAGGCTAAGAAGTGCCTTCCTGAACCAGTGGTGGATCTTGAAACAATAGACCAGCCACAACCCAAGAGAAGGAGCAAGAGAGGAAAGGCTCAGCCTTCCACCTTGCCCCAGCTTGAGGATCAGGTTTCAGAGGAAACTGATTCTGCAGTCCAAGAGGAGACTGTCTCTGAGGAGCTTGAACCTGACCAGGTTGAGTTTCTGGGGACAGGGGGACCCTCAAGGGCAGACCTGAGGCAGGCTCAATTAGATTGCCCTTCCCTTGAACCCCTCAGACAGCAGGCTGCTGCTGAGGCTGCTGGGGATGCCCAAGGTACCCATACTGTGTATTGGGATGATGGACTCCTTTACTCAGAGGCTAGAGCCCCCAAGCCTGGCATGACCAGGAGGTTGGTTATACCTCTGCAGTTTAGGGGGTTCCTCCTTACCTTGGCCCATGATATTCCCCTTGCAGGACACTTAGGCCAGAACAAGACGTGGGACAGGCTTGTTTCACACTTTCACTGGCCTCACATGTCAGAGGATGTCAAGGAGTTTTGTCGCTCCTGTGTCACTTGCCAAGCCAGTGGTAAGTCAGGTGGCACAACAAAGGCCCCCCTAATACCACTACCTGTGGTGGGAGTTACCTTTGAAAGAGTTGGAATTGATATTGTGGGTCCAATGGACCCCCAAACAGCATCTGGGAACAGATTCATACTGGTGGTAGTGGATCATGCCACCAGGTATCCAGAGGCTATTCCCCTAAGGACCACCACAGCCCCTGTGGTGGCAAAGGCCCTCATTGCAGTTTTCTCAAGAGTGGGCTTTCCTAAGGAGGTACTATCAGATAGAGGCACGAATTTTATGTCTAGCTATCTGAAAGCAATGTGGAAGGAATGTGGAGTAAACTATAAGTTTACCACCCCATATCATCCACAATGCAATGGGCTTGTGGAGAGATTTAACAAGACCCTAAAAGGCATGATAAAAGGATTACCAGAGAAGCTCAGGCGGAAATGGGACATTCTTTTACCCTGCCTGCTCTTTGCTTACAGAGAGGTCCCACAGAAGGGGGTTGGCTACAGCCCTTTTGAACTTGTTGAACCTGTTTACAGACATGACAATAAGGCTTTTTCTCTGTTGAAGAAGTGTCTTGGGACCCACCCCCATTCTTGGAGTTTTGGGGCCCTGTGGAAGTCTTTTCTTTATTTTTATCCCCACCCTTATCTTGAGGCTTGGTAGACTCCTTCTTCTGGTTACTGTCCTGATTCTTATGCCTAATCCTGGTTCTGACCCACTTGTCTGCCTTCTTTCCCAATTCTTGGGGAGAGGTCAGATCAGAGTCCACCAGGTGCTGGTGTAAGAGCTGGTTCTGACAATTACTTAGGATCTGCTCCCTCATAATCAAATTATACAATCCTGTAAAGTCATGTTCTTTGCTGCCATGTAGCCAACCCTCCAGAGCCTTAGTTGCACAATCAACAAAATCAGTCCAGTCCTGAGTCTGTGTCTTCTGGGTGTCTCTGAACTTCAACCTGTACTGTTCAGTGGTTAAGCCAAACCCATCTATTAGGACACTCTTCAGGACTGTGAGAAGTTGGCCTGATAGGTGATGTTTCCAATTCTGGAACCACCGGTTATCAGACCAAACAATCCCTTATGGTGTCTGGTTGCAAGTCAACCTTATTAGACAAGCTATCCTAGGGGTAGCATGGACTAAGCAGCCTAAAGGCTTAACTTAAGAGGTCGTGTTAAGCGAGCTGTTTTACCACATACAATCCTGTAATATCAAATGAAAGGACACCACACAAGTATATATTATAAAAATATATGTATTTATTACTAAAAACAATCCCCAGTATTCTTTATGAATAAAGGGGCACAAGCGTTAAATCAAAAGCACAGTTTAAACATACAAAGTTGACAATTATGGATGAGGGCGGGGGGCCACTCAAACCATATACTAAACAAGTGGTATAAGAGATACCAATCGAACAGTGGTTAGGCCTAGGGCCTAGGGAATCGCTGGGAGCAGTCGGGACAAGCAGTGCTGAAGTCGGGAAAAGCCCGCGGGATTCGGGTGCAGTGCGGAAAGCGCACGCATGCACCAATGTTAACCAATGGTGCGTAAAAGTTGTAGAGTTAAAGTTTAAGGACACTTCCGCTGAACCTAGAGGAACAAAACTTAAGACACAGACCCTAGAGATGTGTACCAGTGTGGGAACACCGGCGGAGCAAAGTTACCTCACCCACAGGAAGCGGGTGCACAGGGTCGAAGTTGAGTCGGGTTTCGTCACGCAGGCTCTTGGTGCTTGAAGCTGAAAGGGCTGTAGGCGGGGTGAAAGAGAAGTGTCCGGTGGAGTCCAAGGGTGGACTCGAGTCGAAAAGTACCTGAAAGCAGAGGGGACAGAGTCTGGGTCACTCAGCAGTGACCAGGGTGGAACCAGGACGGAACCAGGCAATGTCGGGCGCAATCAGGTGGTCGTCGAGGAGCTTCTCTCCGCTGTCACGTGGGCTCTGGGGCATCTGCGACGTCCAGGAGCGGGTCACGATCTGTCCCACGAGGGCTCTCACCGTCGGCGCAGTCGGCTTCAAGTTTGGAGCAAACAACACTTGGCAAGAGCAATCCACGCGGAACCGGGAGATTGCTTCTCACTCGAACCAGGAGGGTCAGAGTGGGGGCTCCTTTTCAGGGGAGCTGGTGCAGATCTAGAGCAACCAGAGTTGCAGGTCGAATTTCAAAGTTCGTCGGTACAGGGGCCACTAGCCGGCTGGCAAGTGACCGGGCCAACGTGTTGAGCCAAATGGAGCAGAAGGGCCCCACGCAGCACTCGTCGAGTGTGGAGGGCTGAACTTCAGTGCAAGAGTGGCTCAGGGTTGGGGCTTCTCAAACCCCGGTGTACAGCTTCGAGGGTCACTCGTGGGCTGCACGGTCAGCGTCTTGTGGTCAATTCAAGATGGCATGCCCCACGCTTCTGGTCGCCTCCACGGGTCTCAGCTCTGCAGGGACTGTGGATCGGGCTGTTGGAAGGCAGGCAAGCTTGATCTCGTCGATCTCTGTCGCTTGAGTTCCGGCAGGAACTGCGACAAAGCAGACGTCGATGGCTGGATGGTGCCTGTTTGCACAGGGTGGTCACTCCTTGACCACAAGGGAGATTCTTCAGTCTTCTACGTTGAGTAGGATGTCGAAGGGTCCAGAGTTTCGTTTCTTATGTTTCATCAGGAAATCTGAAGTGCATTGGCACTGCTCCCAGTCTTATACTAATTTTGGGGGCTGGATTACCTGCTAGGTCCCCTCCTATGGGTGGGACCCAGGAAGTGGGTGGATACACCCCCTTCCTTTGATCCAGGCCGCCCTGGCATGAGGGCTGGAGTGCCCCAGAACCGGTTTGGCCTGATTATACAAGGGGCAGCCTTGTGCGCCCCAGGCAGTGTCTGGTTTCTTTCAGACCTCCCTGCTACAATCCACTATCTCCTGTCTGGAGGGTGGTAACACCCCCCTGCGACAGGAAACCCTTTGTCCAGGCCCCATTTGGCTGAGTTTCGGTCAGCTTCAGGGGGTCAGACTCTTGTCTGTGGCAGAGGCATCCATTTTGTGGATCTAAGGTCCTTTTAGAAATTAACCGCATTTAAGTAAAGTAACATGTCTTACCCCTCTAGAGGGGTGGAATGCTATCCCCATCGCCAGAACTGGCGAGGGGATAGTATTCCAAATCGTATTACACCTTACACGACATGTTTTGATAAAGCCAAACCAGAGTTGCTATATAACCGCAAGGATTATAATGCACTTAAGAGTATATGGTATGGCATTATCCTGAAACAGCTTAGGGAGTTGTTCCCGACAGCTGCAGACAGGCTCAGCTCATGCTAGAGCTCCATCTCACATTAAACCACGCACTCTGCCTCCAGGATTGATGAGGCCTTCCATAGGAGTGGCTCACAGGTTTATATGTGTCCAGATATAGGTTTAGATATAGGTATACTATATCTAAGTAAGGGGTGATTACACCACCTTACCCCAGCTGAGTGATCAGCCAGTTGTGTCAATTTAAGAACCAGCCAGGGGTGGCAAAATATATGCTGCAGCCCCTGGTAGGCCTTGGTGGCCCCTATGCCCTGGGCACCTATAGTGCATTATACAGGGGCTGACAAGGAGTCCATTTCCAATTGTGGTATGTACCTAGGGTACATGGAATCCATTTTACAGAGAGAGCAGATGGCCTGGGGCCCTGATTAGCAGGGAACCAGGTCAACTAAGTCAAAAAACCAGCTAAACACAGGCAAAAAATCTGGGGTAACCATAGTCAGGTAGCCACCTTCCTACAAGGACTTTGTAATTGTTTGCATCCTCATGTCTAACAGTGAGGAGCTTATCTCTCCCTTTCTCTGAAAAGGAGTACCATAAGATTGCTGCCCACTGTTCCTCAGGAACCTGCTGTACCATGCAGGCTCTCTCAAGAGCAGTTATCCACTTGTGGATGTCATCCCCTTCCTTGTAGGGGGGCACAATCTTTGTCAGGTTGCTACTATCATAGGACCTGGGTTTCTCTTTAGGAATATTGCTGCCACCAGTGGCATCTAAGCCACACAATTTTTGCTCTCTTGCCAAGGCAAGTCTATCTTGAGCCAAGGCTACCTCCTCCCTCTCTATTTGGAGTTTGACAGCCCTCATTCTGGACCTATGCTCTATCTTCTGAGAGGCAGTCACACCTCTCTGAGATTCTCTTGAGGCACTAGAAATATGAGAGTCCCCTGAGGGAGATCTCACTCTTCTGTTGCCTGGGAGAATGATATGGTGGGATCTGGGGAGGTGCTGGCCCTCTCCATTTCCCAGTAGGTCTAAGTTGGCCTGGTTAAGCCTGGCAACTAGGACCTGGCTACCCCTCTGATCCTGATCTTCTGGGTCCTCTACATCTGAGTCCTCCTCCTCCTCCTCTTCTTCCTCCTCTTCTCCTTCCTCTGGAGGGGTATCAGTTACAGGGGGGTTCACTCCATCTCCTGACTCTAAGGGAACTTCATTCGCCTTCTCTAAGTCATCCTGTTCTAGAATGGCTATCAGGATAGGACATGTGGGACTTCTGCCCCTTTTTAACCCTCTTGATATGCACAAGGCAATCAAGTCCTTTCGGGTTAATTTGTCATAGCTGGAAGTTGCCTTGGTAAGGTCAACTGTCACAGGAGCAGACCCTGAGGCTTTTCCTGTGTCAGACATGACTACTAGTGAGGTGTAAGTGGTGCACTTACCTACACTAAGTGTTTTCCTACTGTACCTTGCTAGTGAGTTGTAGTCAGGGTGTGCTAATCCCTTTAATCTACAACTACTAAGTTCAGTAGAACTTAAATATGCTAAGCTTTTGATTTATATGTACCTTGAGGTACTTGATGTGATCTTTCAATTTGATAAAAGATTGCAATGGTAAAACAACAGCAAGCTCAAATCCCACCGCTGCCACCAATGTGAGAAGTTGGCCTGATAGGTGATGTTTCCAATTCTGGAACCACCGGTTATCAGACCAAACAATCCCTTATGGTGTCTGGTTGTAAGTCAACCTTGTTAGACAAGCTATCCTAGGGGTAGCATGGACTAAGCAGCCTAAAGGCTTAACTTAAGAGGTCGTGTTAAGCGAGCTGTTTTACCACATACAATCCTGTAATATCAAATGAAAGGACACCACACAAGTATATATTATAAAAATATATGTATTTATTACTAAAAACAATCCCCAGTATTCTTTATGAATAAAGGGGCACAAGCGTTAAATCAAAAGCACAGTTTAATCATACAAAGTTGCACAATTATGGATGAGGGAAAGGGGCCACTCTAACCATATACTAAACAAGTGGTATAAGAGATACCAATCGAACAGTGGTTAGGCCTAGGGCCTAGGGAATCGCTGGGAGCAGTCGAGACAAGCAATGCTGAAGTCGGGAGAGGCCCACGGGATTCGGGAGCAGTGCGGAAAGCGCACGCGTGCACCAATGTTAACCAATGGTGCGTAAAAGTTGTAAAGTTAAAGTTTAAGGACACTTCCGCTGAACCTAGAGGAACAAAACTTAAGACACAGACCCTAGAGATGTGTACCAGTGTGGGAACACCGGCGGAGCAAAGTTACCTCACCCACAGGAAGCGGGTGCACAGGGTCGAAGTTGAGTCGGGTTTCGTCACGCAGGCTCTTGGTGCTTGGAGCTGAAAGGGCTGCAGGCGGGGTGAAAGAGAAGTGTCCGGTGGAGTCCAAGGGTGGACTCGAGTCGAAAAGTACCTGAAAGCAGAGGGGACAGAGTCTGGGTCACTCAGCAGTGACCAGGGTGGAACCAGGACGGAACCAGGCAATGTCGGGCGCAATCAGGTGGTCGTCGAGGAGCTTCTCTCCGCTGTCACGTGGGCTCTGGGGCATCTGCGACGTCCAGGAGCGGGTCATGATCTGTCCCACAAGGGCTCTCACCGTCGGCGCAGTCGGCTTCAAGTTTGGAGCAAACAACACTTGGCAAGAGCAATCCACGCGGAACCGGGAGATTGCTTCTCACTTGAACCAGGAGGGTCAGAGTGGGGGCTCCTTTTCAGGGGAGCTGGTGCAGATCTGGAGCAACCAGATTTGCAGGTCGAATTTCAAAGTTCGTCGGTACAGGGGTGTAGGAAGGTGGCTACCTGACTATGGTTACCCCAGATTTTTTGCCTGTGTTTAGCTGGTTTTTTGACTTAGTTGACCTGGTTCCCTGCTAATCAGGGCCCCAGGCCATCTGCTCTCTCTGTAAAATGGATTCCATGTACCCTAGGTACATACCAATTGGAAATGGACTCCTTGTCAGCCCCTGTAGAATGCACTATAGGTGCCCAGGGCATAGGGGCCACTAAGGCCTGCCAGGGGCTGCAGCATATCTTTTGCCACCCCTGGCTGGTTCTTAAATTGACACAACTGGCTGATCACTCAGCTGGGGTAAGGTGGTGTACACACCCCTTGCTTAGATATAGTATACCTATGTCTAAACCTATATCTGGACACATGTAAACCTGTGAGCCACTCCTATAGACAGGCCTCACCAATCCTGGAGGCTGGGTGCATGGTTTTTATGTGAGATGGAGCTCTAGCATGAGCTGAGCCTGTCTGCAGCCGTCGGGAACAAATCCCTAAGCTGTTTCAGGATAATGCCATACCATATACTATTAAGTGCCTTATAATCCTCGCGGTTATTTAGCAACTCTGGTTTGGCTTTATCAAAACATGTCGTGTAAGGTGTCATACGCTTTGGAATACCATCCCCTCGCCAGTTCTGGCGACGGGGATGGCATTCCACCCCTCTAGAGGGGTAAGACATGTTACTTCACTTTAATGCGGTTGATTTCTCCAAAGGCCTTAAGATCCACAAAATGGATGCCTCTGCCACAGACAAATGTCTGGACCCCTGGAGCTGACCGAAACCCAGTCAAGGGGGTCCTGGACAAAGGGTTTCCTGTCACAGGAGGGTGTCACCGCCCTCCAGACAGGAGATAGTGTATTGTAGCAGGGAGGTTTGAAAGAAACCAGACACTGCCTGGGGCGCACAAGGCTGCCCCTTGCATAATCCGGCCAAACCGGTTCTGGGGCACTCCAGCCCTCGTGCCAGGGCGGCCTGGATCAAAGGAAGGGGGTGTATCCACCCACTTCCTGGGTCCCACCCATAGGAGGGGACCTAGCAGGTAATCACGCCCACCAGATTCGAATAAGAGTGGGAGCAGTGCCAATGCACATCAGATTTCCTGGAAGAAACATTTGAAACGATATTCTGGACCCTTCGCCCTCCATCTCAACGTGGAAGCCCGAAGAATCTCCCTTGTGGTCAAGGAGTGACCACCCTGCAGCAGCAGGCACCATCCAGCCCTCGACGTCTACTTGGTTGCAGTTCCCGCCGGAACTCGAGCGACTGAGATCGACGAGATCAAGCCTGCCCAGCTTCTAACAGCCCGATCCACAGTCCCTGCAAAGCTGAGACCCGTGGAGGCGACCGGAAGCGTGGGGCACGCCATCTTGAAGTGACCACGAGACGCTGACCGTGCAGCCCACGAGTGACCCTCGAAGCTGTGCACCGGGGTTTGAGAAGCCCCCACCCTGAGCTACTCCTGAGCCGAAGTTCAGCCCTCCACACTCGACGAGTGCTGCGTGGGGCCCTTTGGCACGATTTGGCTCAACGCGTTGGCCCGGTCACTTGCCAGCTGGCTTGTGGTCCCTGTGCCGACGAACTACAAAAGAAGACTCGTGATTCTGGTTGCTCCAGATCCACACCAGCTCCCCTGAAAGGGAGCCCCGACTCTGACCTTCCTGGTCCGAGTGAGACGCCATCTTCCAATCCCGCGTGGATTGCTCTTACCAAGGCTTGTTTGCTCCAAACCGGAAGCCGACTGCACCGACGGTGAGAGCCTGCGTGGGACAGATCGTGACCTGCTCCTGGACGTCGCAGATGCCCCAGAGCCCACGTGACAGCGAAGAGAAGCGCCTCGACGACCACCTGATTGCGCCCGACATTGCCTGGTTCCGTCCTGGTTCCACCCTGGTCACTGCTGAGTGACCCAGACTCTGTCCCCTCTGCTTTCAGGTACTCTACAACTTGAGTCCACCCTTGGACTCCACCGGACACTTCGTCTTCACCCTGCCTGCAGCCCTTTCAGCTTCAAGCACCAAGAGCCTGCGTGTCAAAACCCGACGCCACTTCGACCCTGTGCACCCACTTCCTGTGGGTGAGGTAACTTTGCTCCGCCGGTGTTCCCACACTGGTGCACACCTCTAGGGTCTGTGTGTTAAGTTTTGTTCCTCTAGGTTCAGCGGAAGTGTCCTTAAACTTTAACTATTTGACTTTTACGCACCATTGGTTAACATTGGTGCATGCGTGCGCTTTCCGCACATCTCCCGAATCCCGAGGGCCATTCCCGACTTCAGCATTGCTTGTCCTGACTGCTCCCAGCGATTCCCTAGGCCCTAGGCCTAACCACTGTTCGAGTGGCCTCTCTTATACCACTTGTTTAGTATATGGTTCGAGTGGCCCCCTGCCCTCATCCATAATTGTGCAACTTTGTATGTTTAAACAGTGCTTTTGATTTAACGCTTGTGCCCCTTTATTCATAAAGAATACTGGGGATTGTTTTTAGTAATAAACACATATATTTTTATAATATATACTTGTGTGGTGTCCTTTCATTTGGTATTACAGGATTGTATGTGGTAAAACAGCTCGCTTAACACGACCTCTTAAGTTAAGCCTTTAGGCTGCTTAGTCCATGCTACCACTAGGATAGCTTGTCTAATAAGGTTGACTTACAACCAGACACCATAAGGGGATTGTTTGGTCAGGTAGTAGGTGGTTCCAGAATTGGAAACATCCCCTACCAGGCCAACTTCTCACATTGGTGAGCAGCGGTGCGGATTTGAGCTTGCTGTTGTTTTACCATTGCAATCTTTATATCAAATTGAAAGATCACATCAAGTACCTCTAGGTACATATAAAATCAAAAGCTTAGCATATTAAGTTCTACTGAACTTAGTAGTTGTAGGTTGAAGGGAGTAGCACACCCCTGACTACAACTCACTAGCAAGGTCCAGTAGGAAAACACTTAGTGTAGGTAAGTGCACCACTTACACCTCACTAGTAACCATGTCCGACACAGGAAAGGCCTCAGGGTCTAGTCCTGTGACAGTTGACCCTACCCAGGCAACTTCTGGATATGACAAACTAACCCGCAGAGACTTGATTGTCTTGTGCAAAGCAAGAGGGTTAAAAAGGGGCAGAAGCCCCACCTGCCTAATTCTGGTAGAACTCCTAGAACAGGATGACTTAGAGAAGGCAAAAGCAGCTTCCCTAGATACAGGAACTGGAGGGAACCCCCCTGCAGTTGATCCCCCTGAAGAGGAGGATGATGATGACTTGGATGAGGACTCAGGTGCTGGGGACTTAGAAGTACAGGATCAGGGTAGCCAGGTTCCAGTTGGTAGGCTTAGCCAGGCCAACTTGGACCTACTGGGAAATGGAGAGGGCCAGCACCTCCCCAGATCCCAACAAATGATTCTCCCAGGCAACAGAAGAGTGAGATCTCCCTCAGGGGACTCTCATCTTTCTAGTGCCTCCAGAGAATCAGAGAGAGGCATGAGTGCTTCTCAGAAAGCTGAGCATAGGGCTAGAATGAGGGCTGTCAGACTCCAGATAGAGAGAGAGGAGGTAGCCCTGAGTCAAGCTAAGCTTACCTTAGCTCAAGCTAAACTTGCCTTGGCAAGAGAGCAGAAATTGTGTGGCTTAGATGCCACTGGTGGCAGCAATATTCCTAAAGAGAAACCCAGGTCCTATGATAGTAGAAACCTGACAAAGATTGTGCCCCCCTTCAAAGAAGGGGATGACATCCACAAATGGATGACTGCTCTTGAGAGAGCCTGCATGGTACAGCAGGTTCCTGAGGAACAGTGGGCAGCAATCTTATGGTACTCCTTTTCAGAGAAAGGGAGGGACAAGCTCCTCACTGTCAGACATGAGGATGCAAACAATTACAAAGTCCTGAAGAGTGTTCTGATAGATGGGTTTGGCTTAACCACTGAACAGTACAGGTTCAAGTTCAGAGACACCCAGAAGACACAGACTCAGGACTGGACTGATTTTGTAGATTGTGCTACTAAGGCTCTGGAGGGTTGGCTACATGGCAGCAAAGTACATGACTTTACAGGATTGTATAATTTGATTATGAGGGAGCAGATCCTAAGTAATTGTCAGAACCAGCTCTTACACCAGCACCTGGTAGACTCTGATCTGACCTCTCCCCAAGAATTGGGAAAGAAGGCAGACAAATGGGTCAGAACCAGGATTAGGCCTAAGAATCAGGACAGTAACCAGAAGAAGGAGTCTACCAAGCCTCGAGATAAGGGTGGGGATAAAAATAAAGAAAAGACTTCCCCAGGGCCCCAAAACTCCAAGAATGGGGGTGGGTCCCAAGACACTTCTTCAACAGAGAAAAAGCCTTATTGTTATGCCTGTAAACAGGTGGGGCATTACAAAACAGACAACTGTTGTCCCAAGAATAACAATAAAGAAAATATACCTCCAAAGCCAGCTTCAACACCTCCTGTTACTGTCAGCAGTAATCCCCCAGGAAGTGGAAGCACACCCAGGAATCTGGGTGGGTTTACTTTTGGAAATCAGGTGGACCCTGGCCTATCCAGGTCCCCATCACCCAATGATCTTGTTTATGAGGTTGGCATGGGGTTTGCCAACTTCTCTGCTTGCCCAAATACTTTGAGCAAGTATAGACAAGAACCCATCATCAATGGTTTGAAAGTTGAGGCTTTTAGAGACACAGGGGCTAGCATCACCATGGTGGCTGATGGCCTAGTCCCCTCTAAGCAACTTTTACCTGGTGCCACATACCAGGTTACAAACATTGATGGAATCCAAACAAATCATCCCATGGCAGTAGTAAGTCTCAGCTGGGGAGGTGTCATTGGCCCAAAGAGAGTGGCAGTGTCACCAAACTTGCCTATAGACTGCCTACTTGGTAATGATTTGGAGATCTCAGCCTGGGCTGAGGTTGAACAGGAAACCCATTCTAGAATGGTGCATTCCAATGGAAAGGTTAGTGGGGCTGTAATGGCTACAGCCCCAATTCAAGATGTCCTTCCTGAAAAGGTTGGTAGGGCTGAGAAACTCTCTGCCCCATCTTTAGCAAAAGCTCTTCCTGAACAGAATAGCAAAGCTGTTATGATAACAGCAGAAACCCAAACTGAGTCTCCTCCTGAAAAGGTTGGTGGGGCTGTGATGGCCACAGCCCAAACTCAAACTGACACGTGTGTTGTGAAACCTGAAATGATGGATAACTCCACACAAACTGAGAGCATGGAGGAGGAAGAGAAATCTCCCCCTCACCAGACTTTAGGACAGGATCAGCCTCCTCAGGGAACTGATCTTACCCCTGATGAAGGAACTGCCCCAGAGGTGGTTGGGCCTAGCCTGACAGAACCTCTGATGTCAGTGGAACCTTCTCAGGTGGGACCCAGTCTGGAGCAGGTAACCTGCCCCTCTCTACCTTGCCTTAGCCAGCCCAGGGCTGCAGAGGACAAGAAGGACAGTGAGACCCAGAGGGCCCCCTGTCAAATAAAGCACCCCCATCAAAAGATTAGGTGCACCAAAACTAGTAGCCCTAGTAAGGTGAAAACTTTAAAAACTCCTGAGGGAGCCCCCTTAAAAACAGTTAGGGACCTCCCACAGATGGATTCTGTTGGGCACAGCCAAACCTGGGACCCAAGGGGCCCAAACCTGAACTGTCCCTCCAGCAAGCCAAACAGAGGGACCCAGCCTCCAGCTTTAGGTAGCCAGAGGCTGACCCTGAGAGCACAGTGCAACTCAGTTAAAGAAAGAAAGGCACACCTGGTGGAAGATAATTGGAGGAAGCCAAGCCCTAACTTAGTAGAGCCTAACTTCAATACTCCATATCCAAACCAGCCTTCAACTTTGCATAAACACACCCAAGGTAGTGATTCCCTATGGTGGAGACCCTCTAATACCCAAGGGGTGAGGGACTGCTTAGTGGACCATGAGACAGGGGGTACCCATGCTAGTGCAGGTACTTCCTTATATGGCCACTCAGGCAATATAGGCTTACCTGGCCAAGGATAGCCTTATCTCCTTTCGTTTGGGGGGGGGTTATGTAGGAAGGTGGCTACCTGACTATGGTTACCCCAGATTTTTTGCCTGTGTTTAGCTGGTTTTTTGACTTAGTTGACCTGGTTCCCTGCTAATCAGGGCCCCAGGCCATCTGCTCTCTCTGTAAAATGGATTCCATGTACCCTAGGTACATACCAATTGGAAATGGACTCCTTGTCAGCCCCTGTAGAATGCACTATAGGTGCCCAGGGCATAGGGGCCACTAAGGCCTGCCAGGGGCTGCAGCATATCTTTTGCCACCCCTGGCTGGTTCTTAAATTGACACAACTGGCTGATCACTCAGCTGGGGTAAGGTGGTGTACACACCCCTTGCTTAGATATAGTATACCTATGTCTAAACCTATATCTGGACACATGTAAACCTGTGAGCCACTCCTATAGACAGGCCTCACCAATCCTGGAGGCTGGGTGCATGGTTTTTATGTGAGATGGAGCTCTAGCATGAGCTGAGCCTGTCTGCAGCCGTCGGGAACAAATCCCTAAGCTGTTTCAGGATAATGCCATACCATATACTATTAAGTGCCTTATAATCCTCGCGGTTATTTAGCAACTCTGGTTTGGCTTTATCAAAACATGTCGTGTAAGGTGTCATACGCTTTGGAATACCATCCCCTCGCCAGTTCTGGCGACGGGGATGGCATTCCACCCCTCTAGAGGGGTAAGACATGTTACTTCACTTTAATGCGGTTGATTTCTCTAAAGGCCTTAAGATCCACAAAATGGATGCCTCTGCCACAGACAAATGTCTGGACCCCTGGAGCTGACCGAAACCCAGTCAAGGGGGTCCTGGACAAAGGGTTTCCTGTCACAGGAGGGTGTCACCGCCCTCCAGACAGGAGATAGTGTATTGTAGCAGGGAGGTTTGAAAGAAACCAGACACTGCCTGGGGCGCACAAGGCTGCCCCTTGCATAATCCGGCCAAACCGGTTCTGGGGCACTCCAGCCCTCGTGCCAGGGCGGCCTGGATCAAAGGAAGGGGGTGTATCCACCCACTTCCTGGGTCCCACCCATAGGAGGGGACCTAGCAGGTAATCACGCCCACCAGATTCGAATAAGAGTGGGAGCAGTGCCAATGCACATCAGATTTCCTGGAAGAAACATTTGAAACGATATTCTGGACCCTTCGCCCTCCATCTCAACGTGGAAGCCCGAAGAATCTCCCTTGTGGTCAAGGAGTGACCACCCTGCAGCAGCAGGCACCATCCAGCCCTCGACGTCTACTTGGTTGCAGTTCCCGCCGGAACTCGAGCGACTGAGATCGACGAGATCAAGCCTGCCCAGCTTCTAACAGCCCGATCCACAGTCCCTGCAAAGCTGAGACCCGTGGAGGCGACCGGAAGCGTGGGGCACGCCATCTTGAAGTGACCACGAGACGCTGACCGTGCAGCCCACGAGTGACCCTCGAAGCTGTGCACCGGGGTTTGAGAAGCCCCCACCCTGAGCTACTCCTGAGCCGAAGTTCAGCCCTCCACACTCGACGAGTGCTGCGTGGGGCCCTTTGGCACGATTTGGCTCAACGCGTTGGCCCGGTCACTTGCCAGCTGGCTTGTGGTCCCTGTGCCGACGAACTACAAAAGAAGACTCGTGATTCTGGTTGCTCCAGATCCACACCAGCTCCCCTGAAAGGGAGCCCCGACTCTGACCTTCCTGGTCCGAGTGAGACGCCATCTTCCAATCCCGCGTGGATTGCTCTTACCAAGGCTTGTTTGCTCCAAACCGGAAGCCGACTGCACCGACGGTGAGAGCCTGCGTGGGACAGATCGTGACCTGCTCCTGGACGTCGCAGATGCCCCAGAGCCCACGTGACAGCGAAGAGAAGCGCCTCGACGACCACCTGATTGCGCCCGACATTGCCTGGTTCCGTCCTGGTTCCACCCTGGTCACTGCTGAGTGACCCAGACTCTGTCCCCTCTGCTTTCAGGTACTCTACAACTTGAGTCCACCCTTGGACTCCACCGGACACTTCGTCTTCACCCTGCCTGCAGCCCTTTCAGCTTCAAGCACCAAGAGCCTGCGTGTCAAAACCCGACGCCACTTCGACCCTGTGCACCCACTTCCTGTGGGTGAGGTAACTTTGCTCCGCCGGTGTTCCCACACTGGTGCACACCTCTAGGGTCTGTGTGTTAAGTTTTGTTCCTCTAGGTTCAGCGGAAGTGTCCTTAAACTTTAACTATTTGACTTTTACGCACCATTGGTTAACATTGGTGCATGCGTGCGCTTTCCGCACATCTCCCGAATCCCGAGGGCCATTCCCGACTTCAGCATTGCTTGTCCTGACTGCTCCCAGCGATTCCCTAGGCCCTAGGCCTAACCACTGTTCGAGTGGCCTCTCTTATACCACTTGTTTAGTATATGGTTCGAGTGGCCCCCTGCCCTCATCCATAATTGTGCAACTTTGTATGTTTAAACAGTGCTTTTGATTTAACGCTTGTGCCCCTTTATTCATAAAGAATACTGGGGATTGTTTTTAGTAATAAACACATATATTTTTATAATATATACTTGTGTGGTGTCCTTTCATTTGGTATTACAGGATTGTATGTGGTAAAACAGCTCGCTTAACACGACCTCTTAAGTTAAGCCTTTAGGCTGCTTAGTCCATGCTACCACTAGGATAGCTTGTCTAATAAGGTTGACTTACAACCAGACACCATAAGGGGATTGTTTGGTCAGGTAGTAGGTGGTTCCAGAATTGGAAACATCCCCTACCAGGCCAACTTCTCACAAGGGGCCACTAGCCGGCTGGCAAGTGACCGGGCCAACGCGTTGAGCCAAATGGAGCAGAAGGGCCCCACGCAGCACTCGTCGAGTGTGGAGGGCTGAACTTCAGTGCAAGAGTGGCTCAGGGTTGGGGCTTCTCAAACCCCGGTGTACAGCTTCGAGGGTCACTCACGGGCTGCACGGTCAGCGTCTCGTGGTCAATTAAAGATGGCGTGCCCCACGCTTCCGGTCGCCTCCACGGGTCTCTGCTCTGCAGGGACTGTGGATCGGGCTGTTGGAAGGCAGGCAAGCTTGATCTCGTCGATCTCTGTCGCTCGGGTTCCGGCGGGAACTGCGACAAAGCAGATGTCGATGGCTGGATGGTGCCTGTTTGCACAGGGTGGTCACTCCTTGACCACAAGGGAGATTCTTCAGTCTTCTACGTTGAGTAGGATGTCGAAGGGTCCAGAGTTTCGTTTCTTATGTTTCATCAGGAAATCTAAAGTGCATTGGCACTGCTCCCAGTCTTATACTAATTTGGGGGGCTGGATTACCTGCTAGGTCCCCTCCTATGGGTGGGACCCAGGAAGTGGGTGGATACACCCCCTTCCTTTGATCCAGGCCGCCCTGGCACGAGGGCTGGAGTGCCCCAGAACTGGTTTGACCGGATTATGCAAGGGGCAGCCTTGTGCGCCCCAAGCAGTGTCTGGTTTCTTTCAAACCTCCCTGCTACAATCCACTATCTCCTGTCTGGAGGGTGGTAACACCCCCCTGCGACAGGAAACCCTTTGTCCAGGCCCCATTTGGCTGAGTTTCGGTCAGCTGCAGGGGGTCAGACTCTTGTCTGTGGCAGAGGCATCCATTTTGTGGATCTAATGTCCTTTTAGAAATTAACCGCATTTAAGTAAAGTAACATGTCTTACCCCTCTAGAGGGGTGGAATGCTATCCCCGTCGCCAGAACACCTTACACAACATGTTTTGATAAAGCCAAACCAGAGTTGCTATATAACCGCGAGGATTATAAGGCACTTAAGAGTATATGGTATGGCATTATCCTGAAACAGCTTAGGGAGTTGTTCCCGACAGCTGCAGACAGGCTCAGCTCATGCTAGAGCTCCATCTCACATTAAACCACGCACTCTGCCTCCAGGATTGATGAGGCCTTCCATAGGAGTGGCTCACAGGTTTATATGTGTCCAGATATAGGTTTAGATATAGGTATACTATATCTAAGTAAGGGGTGATTACACCACCTTACCCCAGCTGAGTGATCAGCCAGTTGTGTAAATTTAAGAACCAGCCAGGGGTGGCAAAAGATATGCTGCAGCCCCTGGTAGGCCTTGGTGGCTCCTATGCCCTGGGCACCTATAGTGCATTATACAGGGGCTGACAAGGAGTCCATTTTCAATTGTGGTATGTACCTAGGGTACATGGAATCCATTTTACAGAGAGAGCAGATGGCCTGGGGCCCTGATTAGCAGGGAACCAGGTCAACTAAGTCAAAAAACCAGCTAAACACAGGCAACAAATCTGGGCTAACCATAGTCAGGTAGCCACCTTCCTACAGTGTCTAGTGGGGAAGTACCACTTCTAGACATGGCTGTACGTGTGCTGTTATGTTATGTTATGTTGTTATGTTAAGTAGCTTTTATATAGCGTACGGCTACATCCAGCAATTTGGCCGCAACAGGGTCGTCCGCCGTGTCAAGGTGGAAGTTGAAATCACCGGCCACAACACAATGCTGTGTGGTCAGCGCCAGCTCAGAGACGGCTGTCTGCAGATCCTCCAAAAAGGAACCCACCGGGCCTGGTGGTCTATAAACCAACAACCCCTTCAAGGCCTGACCTGGGGACAGTCTGAGCGTGAAGGCGAGCGACTCGGCATTCCCAATGGAGTTCAGGGGAAGCACCGAGCAGGAGACGCTCTTTTTCACCACAACCGCCACTCCCCCTCCCCT
This sequence comes from Lissotriton helveticus, assembly GCF_964261635.1. NCBI lineage: Eukaryota > Metazoa > Chordata > Amphibia > Caudata > Salamandridae > Lissotriton > Lissotriton helveticus. Next base: position 767,911 of record NW_027611728.1, on the reverse strand, counting down.
GCCCTTAACTCTGTCCTGCCGGAAGATATTGTACGCAGGAGGAATGGCTGAGAAGACGTCCGGATTGGAAGCCTCTCCCAGCCAAGTTTCGGTCAGTAGCAAGCACAGGGGATTTTCCCTGACCAGAAGATCGTAAATGTGCAGGGCGTGGCGCCCTACCGACCTCGTGTTCAGCAGCAGGCAAAGATGCTTCACGCCAGCTGTTGCCGGGTGAGGAACCGTAGCACAAATCCAGGAAGGCGTCCAACCACAGCCCGGACAGCGTCGTTTGCCCCTAAACCGCCCCGGGAAAATGGAGCGGCAAGAGCTAGAATGGCCCCGCATGTCCCGCAATGACGCAGAGGAATAGCAAATCATCTCAGCCAGAGTATTGCCGGACCGGGGTCCCCCGCCGCCCCGACGCCTCCGGGACGCTGACGGGCGCAGACGGGCAGGACTCCGGCACGACTCAGGCTAAGCGAGGGCGTCCACCTGCGCGTCACGCTGCGCGTGAGGGAGCGACTTTAAGTAGGCGCTCCAATCAAGCCTGAGCATGCGAGTCCGCTCCAAGATGGCGGCCGCCGCTGGCTGAAGTAGCCCAAACAAAGATGGCGCCCAAAATGACCCCCAGGACCCGGACCCACCAAAGTGGTGGTGCTTGGCAGGCAGAAAATGCCGTTTTTAAGGTGCAGGTAAGGGGAGAAGGGGGCGCTGGCAGCAAGCAGGCAGGCTAAAATCAGGGAAGAATGAAACAGAAAAACGAACCCAAATGCAAAACAGGAAGTTTTAAAAAGTACTCGGCGCTAGTAGCAGCGCGAGCGCGGCGAAGTGGTAGATGGTCTAACCAGCACCACGCTAGAGCCCGCCTTAAGTAGGCGCTCCAATCAAGCCTGAGCATGCGAGTCCGCTCCAAGATGGCGGCCGCCGCTGGCTGAAGTAGCCCAAACAAATATGGCGCCCAAAATGACCCCCAGGACCCGGACCCACCAAAGTGGTGGTGCTTGGCAGGCAGAAAATGCCGTTTTTAAGGTGCAGGTAAGGGGAGAAGGGGGCGCTGGCAGCAAGCAGGCAGGCTAAAATCAGGGAAGAATGAAACAGAAAAACGAACCCAAATGCAAAACAGGAAGTTTTAAAAAGTACTCGGCGCTAGTAGCAGCGCGAGCGCGGCGAAGTGGTAGATGGTCTAACCAGCACCACGCTAGAGCCCGCCTTCAGTAGGCGCTCCAATCAAGCCTGAGCGTGCGAGTCCGCTCCAAGATGGCGGCCGCCGCTGGCTGAAGTAGCCCAAACAAAGATGGCGCCCAAAATGACCCCCAGGACCCGGACCCACCAAAGTGGTGGTGCTTGGCAGGCAGAAAATGCCGTTTTTAAGGTGCAGGTAAGGGGAGAAGGGGGCGCTGGCAGCAAGCAGGCAGGCTAAAATCAGGGAAGAATGAAACAGAAAAACGAACCCAAATGCAAAACAGGAAGTTTTAAAAAGTACTCGGCGCTAGTAGCAGCGCTAGTAGCAGCGCCAGCGCGGCGAAGTGGTAGATGGCTGTGAGGGTGCTGGTGTGTGATTGGCTGGAGTTGGCTGGGATACCAGGATCCAGGATGTCTCGATGGGTCTGCCCAGTGGTGAGTGCTCAGATCAGCATGCTGATGTGAGGGGAGGGCTGCACCTGGTTCCTGATGGGGCTGGGCTTTCCCCACACAATGCTGGCCCGCCCCCTGTGGTGCGTCTAACGACCCTAGCCCTGCCAGTGAATAGAGTGAGGTGATGAGCACATCAAGGGTGCTCCAAAACCAGCTGTGACTGTTTTCTCCCCCACCCTGCACCTACAGACAAAGGAATGTGGTGCATAAAAATGGGGCTGTGTCGCCACACAAACTGTTCTCTGCCAGGATCCTGCCTGAGGGGGCTGCTGCTGTTGCTGGGGCCAGGAAGACCGCCACTTGGATTATCTCCCTGCCTGGAGACCCAGTGAGCTGGCTCTGGGCCCAGCCTTGCCCCCTGCCTGCTTTAAGGAACTTTGCTGTGCCCCTAGCGCTTGGGAGCGCTGTGCCTGCACCCCTAGCGCTGAGAGCGCTGCGAATCGTCTTTGAGCGCTGGGAGCGTGTGAGAAGTTGGCCTGGTAGGGGATGTTTCCAATTCTGGAACCACCTACTACCTGACCAAACAATCCCTTATGGTGTCTGGTTGTAAGTCAACCTTATTAGACAAGCTATCCTAGGGGTAGCATGGACTAAGCAGCCTAAAGGCTTAACTTAAGAGGTCGTGTTAAGCGAGCTGTTTTACCACATACAATCCTGTAATACCAAATGAAAGGACACCACACAAGTATATATTATAAAAATATATGTGTTTATTACTAAAAACAATCCCCAGTATTCTTTATGAATAAAGGGGCACAAGCGTTAAATCAAAAAGCACTGTTTAAACATACAAGTTGCACAATTATGGATGAGGGCAGGGGGCCACTCAAACCATATACTAAACAAGTGGTATAAGAGAGGCCACTCGAACAGTGATTAGGCCTAGGGCCTAGGGAATCGCTGGGAGCAGTCAGGACAAGCAATGCTGAAGTCGGGAATGGCCCTCGGGATTCGGGAGATGTGCGGAAAGCGCACGCATGCACCAATGTTAACCAATGGTGCGTAAAAGTCAAATAGTTAAAGTTTAAGGACACTTCCGCTGAACCTAGAGGAACAAAACTTAACACACAGACCCTAGAGGTGTGCACCAGTGTGGGAACACCGGCGGAGCAAAGTTACCTCACCCACAGGAAGTGGGTGCACAGGGTCGAAGTGGCGTCGGGTTTTGACACGCAGGCTCTTGGTGCTTGAAGCTGAAAGGGCTGCAGGCAGGGTGAAGACGAAGTGTCCGGTGGAGTCCAAGGGTGGACTCAAGTTGTAGAGTACCTGAAAGCAGAGGGGACAGAGTCTGGGTCACTCAGCAGTGACCAGGGTGGAACCAGGACGGAACCAGGCAATGTCGGGCGCAATCAGGTGGTCGTCGAGGAGCTTCTCTCCGCTGTCACGTGGGCTCTGGGGCATCTGCGACGTCCAGGAGCAGGTCACGATCTGTCCCACGCAGGCTCTCACCGTCGGTGCAGTTGGCTTCAGGTTTGGAGCAAACAAGCCTTGGTAAGAGCAATCCACGCAGGATCGGAAGATTGCTTCTCACTCGGACCAGGAAGGTCAGAGTCGGGGCTCCTTTTCAGGGGAGCTGGTGTGGATCTGGAGCAACCAGATTCACGAGTCTTCTTTGGTAGTTCGTCGGCACAGGGACCACAAGCCAGCTGGCAAGTGACCGGGCCAACGCGTTGAGCCAAATCGTGCCAAAGGGCCCCACGCAGCACTCGTCGAGTGTGGAGGGCTGAACTTCGGCTCAGGAGTAGCTCAGGGTGGGGGCTTCTCAAACCCCGGTGTACAGCTTCGAGGGTCACTCGTGGGCTGCACGGTCAGCGTCTCGTGGTCACTTCAAGATGGCGTGCCCCACGCTTCCGGTCGCCTCCACGGGTCTCAGCTTTGCATGGACTGTGGATCGGGCTGTTAGAAGCTGGGCAGGCTTGATCTCGTCGATCTCAGTCGCTCGAGTTCCGGCGGGAACTGCAACTAAGTAGACGTCGAGGGCTGGATGGTGCCTGCTGCTGCAGGGTGGTCACTCCTTGACCACAAGGGAGATTCTTCGGGCTTCCACGTTGAGATGGAGGGCGAAGGGTCCAGAATATCGTTTCAAATGTTTCTTCCAGGAAATCTGATGTGCATTGGCACTGCTCCCACTCTTATTCGAATCTGGTGGGCGTGATTACCTGCTAGGTCCCCTCCTATGGGTGGGACCCAGGAAGTGGGTGGATACACCCCCTTCCTTTGATCCAGGCCGCCCTGGCACGAGGGCTGGAGTGCCCCAGAACCGGTTTGGCCGGATTATGCAAGGGGCAGCCTTGTGCGCCCCAGGCAGTGTCTGGTTTCTTTCAAACCTCCCTGCTACAATACACTATCTCCTGTCTGGAGGGCGGTGACACCCTCCTGTGACAGGAAACCCTTTGTCTAGGACCCCCTTGACTGGGTTTCGGTCAGCTCCAGGGGTCCAGACATTTGTCTGTGGCAGAGGCATCCATTTTGTGGATCTTAAGGTCTTTGGAGAAATCAACCGCATTAAAGCAAAGTAACATGTCTTACCCCTCTAGAGGGGTGGAATGCCATCCCCGTCGCCAGAACTGGCGAGGGGATGGTATTCCAAAGCGTATGACACCTTACACGACATGTTTTGATAAAGCCAAACCAAAGTTGCTAAATAACCGCGAGGATTATAAGGCACTTAATAGTATATGGTATGGCATTATCCTGAAACAGCTTAGGGATTTGTTCCCGACGGCTGCAGACAGGCTCAGCTCATGCTAGAGCTCCATCTCACATAAAAACCATGCACCCAGCCTCCAGGATTGGTGAGGCCTGTCTATAGGAGTGGCTCACAGGTTTACATGTGTCCAGATATAGGTTTAGACATAGGTATACTATATCTAAGCAAGGGGTGTGTACACCACCTTACCCCAGCTGAGTGATCAGCCAGTTGTGTCAATTTAAGAACCAGCCAGGGGTGGCAAAAGATATGCTGCAGCCCCTGGTAGGCCTTAGTGGCTCCTGTGCCCTGTGCACCTATAGTGCATTCTACAGGGGCTGACAAGGAGTCCATTTCCAATTGGTATGTACCTAGGGTACATGGAATCCATTTTACAGAGAGAGCAGATGGCCTGGGGCCCTGATTAGCAGGGAACCAGGTCAACTAAGTCAAAAAAACCAGCTAAACACAGGCAAAAAATCTGGGGTAACCATAGTCAGGTAGCCACCTTCCTACATAACCCCCCCCCAAACGAAAGGAGATAAGGCTATCCTTGGCCAGGTAAGCCTATATTGCCTGAGTGGCCATATAAGGAAGTACCTGCACTAGCATGGGTACCCCCTGTCTCATGGTCCACTAAGCAGTCCCTCACCCTTTGGGTATTAGAGGGTCTCCACCATAGGGAATCACTACCTTGGGTGTGTTTATGCAAAGTTAAAGGCTGGTTTGGATATGGAGTATTGAAGTGAGGCTCTACTAATTTAGGGCTTAGCTTCCTCCAATTATCTTCCACCATGTGTGCCTTTCTTTCTTTAACTGAGTTGCACTGTGCTCTCAGGGTCAACCTCTGGCTACCTAAAGCTGGAGGCTGGGTCCCTCTGTTTGGCTTGCTGGAGGGACAGTTCAGGTTTGGGCCCTTTGGGTCCCAGGTTTGGCTGTGCCCAACAGAATCCATCTGGGGGAGGTCCCTAACTGTTTTTAAGGGGGCTCCCTCAGGAGTTTTTAAAGTTTTCACCTTACTAGGGCTACTAGTTTTGGTGCACCTAATCTTTTGATGGGGGTGCTTTATTTGACAGGGGGCCCTCTGGGTCTCACTGTCCTTCTTGTCCTCTGCAGCCCTGGGCTGGCTAAGGCAAGGGAGAGAGGGGCAGGTTACCTGCTCCAGACTGGGTCCCACCTGAGAAGGGTCCACTGACATCAGAGGTTCTGTCAGGCTACGCCCAACCACCTCTGGGGCAGTTCCTTCATCAGGGGTAAGATCAGTTCCCTGAGGAGGCTGATCCTGTCCTAAAGTCTGGTGAGGGGGAGATTTCTCTTCCTCCTCCATGCTCTCAGTTTGTGTGGAGTTATCCATCATTTCAGGTTTCACAACACACGTGTCAGTTTGAGTTTGGGCTGTGGCCATCACAGCCCCACCAACCTTTTCAGGAGGAGACTCAGTTTGGGTTTCTGCTGTTATCATAACAGCTTTGCTATTCTGTTCAGGAAGAGCTTTTGCTAAAGATGGGGCAGGGAGTATCTCCGCCCTACCAACCTTTTCAGGAAGGACATCTTGAATTGGGGCTGTAGCCATTACAGCCCCACTAACCTTTCCATTGGAATTTACCATTCTAGAATGGATTTCCTGTTCAACCCCAGCCCAGGCTGAGATTTCTAAATCATTACCCAGTAGACAGTCTACAGGCAAGTTTGGGGACACTGCCACTCTCTTTGGGCCAGTGACACCTCCCCAGCTGAGACTTACTACTGCCATGGGATGATTTGTTTGGATGCCATCAATGTTTATTACCTGGTATGTGGCACCAGGTAAAAGTTGCTTAGAGGGGACTATGCCATCAGCCACCATGGTGATGCTAGCCCCTGTGTCTCTAAAAGCTTCAACTCTTAAACCATTGATGATGGGTTCTTGTCTATACTTGCTCAAAGTATTTGGGCAAGCAGAGAAGTTGGCAAACCCCATGCCAGCCTCATAAACAAGATCATTGGGTGATGGGGACCTGGATAGGCCAGGGTCCACCTGATTTCCAAAAGTAAACCCACCCAGATTCCTGGGTGTGCTTCCACTTCCTGGGGGATTACTGCTGACAGTAACAGGAGGTGTTGAAGCTGGCTTTGGAGGTATATTTTCTCAGTTGAAGAAGTGTCTTGGGACCCACCCCCATCCTTGGAGTTTTGGGGCCCTGGGGAAGTCTTTTCTTTACTTTTATCCCCACCCTTATCTTGAGGCTTGGTAGACTCCTTCTTCTGGTTACTGTCCTGATTCTTAGGCCTAATCCTGGTTCTGACCCATTTGTCTGCCTTCTTTCCCAATTCTTGGGGAGAGGTCAGATCAGAGTCTACCAGGTGCTGGTGTAAGAGCTGGTTCTGACAATTACTTAGGATCTGCTCCCTCATAATCAAATTATACAATCCTGTAAAGTCATGTACTTTGCTGCCATGTAGCCAACCCTCCAGAGCCTTAGTAGCACAATCTACAAAATCAGTCCAGTCCTGAGTCTGTGTCTTCTGGGTGTCTCTGAACTTGAACCTGTACTGTTCAGTGGTTAAGCCAAACCCATCTATCAGAACACTCTTCAGGACTTTGTAATTGTTTGCATCCTCATGTCTGACAGTGAGGAGCTTGTCCCTCCCTTTCTCTGAAAAGGAGTACCATAAGATTGCTGCCCACTGTTCCTCAGGAACCTGCTGTACCATGCAGGCTCTCTCAAGAGCAGTCATCCATTTGTGGATGTCATCCCCTTCTTTGAAGGGGGGCACAATCTTTGTCAGGTTTCTACTATCATAGGACCTGGGTTTCTCTTTAGGAATATTGCTGCCACCAGTGGCATCTAAGCCACACAATTTCTGCTCTCTTGCCAAGGCAAGTTTAGCTTGAGCTAAGGTAAGCTTAGCTTGACTCAGGGCTACCTCCTCTCTCTCTATCTGGAGTCTGACAGCCCTCATTCTAGCCCTATGCTCAGCTTTTTGAGAAGCACTCATGCCTCTCTCTGATTCTCTGGAGGCACTAGAAAGATGAGAGTCCCCTGAGGGAGATCTCACTCTTCTGTTGCCTGGGAGAATCATATGTTGGGTTCTGGGGAGGTGCTGGCCCTCTCCATTCCCCAGTAGGTCCAAGTTGGCCTGGCTAAGCCTACCAACTGGAACCTGGCTACCCTGATCCTGTACTTCTAAGTCCTCAACATCTGAGTCCTCATCCAAGTCATCATCATCCTCCTCTTCAAGGGGATCAACTGCAGGGGGGTTCCCTCCAGTTCCTGTATCTAGGGAAGCTGCTTTTGCCTTCTCTAAGTCATCCTGTTCTAGGATTTCTACCAGGATTAGGCAGGTGGGGCTTCTGCCCCTTTTTAACCCTCTTGCTTTGCACAAGGCAATCAAGTCTCTGCGGGTTAGTTTGTCATATCCAAAAGTTGCCTGGGTAGGGTCAACTGTCACAGGACTAGACCCTGAGGCCTTTCCTGTGTCAGACATGGTTACTAGTGAGGTGTAAGTGGTGCACTTACCTACACTAAGTGTTTTCCTACTGGACCTTGCTAGTGAGTTGTAGTCAGGGGTGTGCTACTCCCTTCAACCTACAACTACTAAGTTCAGTAGAACTTAATATGCTAAGCTTTTGATTTTATATGTACCTAGAGGTACTTGATGTGATCTTTCAATTTGATATAAAGATTGCAATGGTAAAACAACAGCAAGCTCAAATCCGCACCGCTGCTCACCAATGTGAGAAGTTGGCCTGGTAGGGGATGTTTCCAATTCTGGAACCACCTACTACCTGACCAAACAATCCCTTATGGTGTCTGGTTGTAAGTCAACCTTATTAGACAAGCTATCCTAGGGGTAGCATGGACTAAGCAGCCTAAAGGCTTAACTTAAGAGGTCGTGTTAAGCGAGCTGTTTTACCACATACAATCCTGTAATACCAAATGAAAGGACACCACACAAGTATATATTATAAAAATATATGTGTTTATTACTAAAAACAATCCCCAGTATTCTTTATGAATAAAGGGGCACAAGCGTTAAATCAAAAAGCACTGTTTAAACATACAAGTTGCACAATTATGGATGAGGGCAGGGGGCCACTCAAACCATATACTAAACAAGTGGTATAAGAGAGGCCACTCGAACAGTGGTTAGGCCTAGGGCCTAGGGAATCGCTGGGAGCAGTCAGGACAAGCAATGCTGAAGTCGGGAATGGCCCTCGGGATTCGGGAGATGTGCGGAAAGCGCACGCATGCACCAATGTTAACCAATGGTGCGTAAAAGTCAAATAGTTAAAGTTTAAGGACACTTCCGCTGAACCTAGAGGAACAAAACTTAACACACAGACCCTAGAGGTGTGCACCAGTGTGGGAACACCGGCGGAGCAAAGTTACCTCACCCACAGGAAGTGGGTGCACAGGGTCGAAGTGGCGTCGGGTTTTGACACGCAGGCTCTTGGTGCTTGAAGCTGAAAGGGCTGCAGGCAGGGTGAAGACGAAGTGTCCGGTGGAGTCCAAGGGTGGACTCAAGTTGTAGAGTACCTGAAAGCAGAGGGGACAGAGTCTGGGTCACTCAGCAGTGACCAGGGTGGAACCAGGACGGAACCAGGCAATGTCGGGCGCAATCAGGTGGTCGTTGAGGAGCTTCTCTCCGCTGTCACGTGGGCTCTGGGGCATCTGCGACGTCCAGGAGCAGGTCACGATCTGTCCCACGCAGGCTCTCACCGTCGGTGCAGTCGGCTTCAGGTTTGGAGCAAACAAGCCTTGGTAAGAGCAATCCACGCAGGATCGGAAGATTGCTTCTCACTCGGACCAGGAAGGTCAGAGTCGGGGCTCCTTTTCAGGGGAGCTGGTGTGGATCTGGAGCAACCAGATTCACGAGTCTTCTTTGGTAGTTCGTCGGCACAGGGACCACAAGCCAGCTGGCAAGTGACCGGGCCAACGCGTTGAGCCAAATCGTGCCAAAGGGCCCCACGCAGCACTCGTCGAGTGTGGAGGGCTGAACTTCGGCTCAGGAGTAGCTCAGGGTGGGGGCTTCTCAAACCCCGGTGTACAGCTTCGAGGGTCACTCGTGGGCTGCACGGTCAGCGTCTCGTGGTCACTTCAAGATGGCGTGCCCCACGCTTCCGGTCGCCTCCACGGGTCTCAGCTTTGCATGGACTGTGGATCGGGCTGTTAGAAGCTGGGCAGGCTTGATCTCGTCGATCTCAGTCGCTCGAGTTCCGGCGGGAACTGCAACTAAGTAGATGTCGAGGGCTGGATGGTGCCTGCTGCTGCAGGGTGGTCACTCCTTGACCACAAGGGAGATTCTTCGGGCTTCCACGTTGAGATGGAGGGCGATGGGTCCAGAATATCGTTTCAAATGTTTCTTCCAGGAAATCTGATGTGCATTGGCACTGCTCCCACTCTTATTCGAATCTGGTGGGCGTGATTACCTGCTAGGTCCCCTCCTATGGGTGGGACCCAGGAAGTGGGTGGATACACCCCCTTCCTTTGATCCAGGCTGCCCTGGCACGAGGGCTGGAGTGCCCCAGAACCGGTTTGGCCGGATTATGCAAGGGGCAGCCTTGTGCGCCCCAGGCAGTGTCTGGTTTCTTTCAAACCTCCCTGCTACAATACACTATCTCCTGTCTGGAGGGCGGTGACACCCTCCTGTGACAGGAAACCCTTTGTCTAGGACCCCCTTGACTGGGTTTCGGTCAGCTCCAGGGGTCCAGACATTTGTCTGTGGCAGAGGCATCCATTTTGTGGATCTTAAGGTCTTTGGAGAAATCAACCGCATTAAAGCAAAGTAACATGTCTTACCCCTCTAGAGGGGTGGAATGCCATCCCCGTCGCCAGAACTGGCGAGGGGATGGTATTCCAAAGCGTATGACACCTTACACGACATGTTTTGATAAAGCCAAACCAAAGTTGCTAAATAACCGCGAGGATTATAAGGCACTTAATAGTATATGGTATGGCATTATCCTGAAACAGCTTAGGGATTTGTTCCCGACGGCTGCAGACAGGCTCAGCTCATGCTAGAGCTCCATCTCACATAAAAACCATGCACCCAGCCTCCAGGATTGGTGAGGCCTGTCTATAGGAGTGGCTCACAGGTTTACATGTGTCCAGATATAGGTTTAGACATAGGTATACTATATCTAAGCAAGGGGTGTGTACACCACCTTACCCCAGCTGAGTGATCAGCCAGTTGTGTCAATTTAAGAACCAGCCAGGGGTGGCAAAAGATATGCTGCAGCCCCTGGTAGGCCTTAGTGGCTCCTGTGCCCTGTGCACCTATAGTGCATTCTACAGGGGCTGACAAGGAGTCCATTTCCAATTGGTATGTACCTAGGGTACATGGAATCCATTTTACAGAGAGAGCAGATGGCCTGGGGCCCTGATTAGCAGGGAACCAGGTCAACTAAGTCAAAAAAACCAGCTAAACACAGGCAAAAAATCTGGGGTAACCATAGTCAGGTAGCCACCTTCCTACAGAGCGCTTTACTTTCCCTTTTCGTGGCTGCCCACGCCACTTTTTGCCGATTTGACAGTCCCCTGGCAGGTGCCCACCCTGCCAAGGACCTTGTGCTTTACCCTGTCACGAGCGCTTTGGGAGCGCTTTATTGAGCTTAAGGCCGGTGCCCACCCGGCATTGCCCTGTGAAGTTTTCCCCGTCGCCGCCCGGCCGTACAGGAAGTCAGGCAGGCCGTGACCTCATTCCCCAGGCCGCGCTCTGATTGGCTGCCAGCCCGGGACAGGAAGGAGGGAGCCGGAAGCTACCGGGAGCCGACCCTGGGATCCGGTGCACTCACCCAGGAGAGAGAGAAGCCTTCTGTCCAGCAGCGGGGCAACCGTGGTGTGGGGAGAGCCCCGCAGCTGCCGAGGAATAGAAGGAGCCTGGAGACCCTGGGAGCGCCCACCAGAAACTGGGTAAGTGGGGCTCGGTGTTCCCGTCTAGGGAGGAGGGCGTCGGGGCACATTGCCGGCGCCCGCCCTCCCCTCCAGTACCAGGGCTTTGTTGTCAAAGAGCCTGAGAGGCCCTGGGGGGGCCTCCCTGCAGATTTGAGCCCCGGGCGGGCTCCTACGTTACTGGGGCATTTCTTCAGGGCCGCGAGAGGCTCTGGGTGGCATCATTTCCTTTCGAGTCCCCCGAAGAGGGACTCCAACGCCCAGAGCCATTTGTTCTCTTGAGTCCCGGAGGGACTCCAACGGCCGTATTTTGTGTATGAGCCTGAAAGGCTCAAGGGGGCATTTTGATTTACTGAGAGCCCACGAGGGGCTCAGGCGCCACAACTATCTTTGAGAGCCCAGAGATTCTCAGGGGCCATTTGTTTATTCAGAGCCCAGCGAGGCTCCAAAAAGGGGACAGTCATTTCTACAGAGCCTGTGACACTCAGTAACACCAGCAAGTAGCAAACACAGTAAAACATTTTGGCCTGTATCTTTCCGCCGTCTTTGTAAGCCTGTGACACTGTGAGTTTCAGGAATTCCACAAGCAGCACTATAGGTGGACTCACTACTAGTACATACATAGTCAGATAGTACTAAAAAATGCCTTTTTACTTTTTTCTCTTGTTTTGCAAAAGAAATTACTGGTACGTGAACTTGTGGTAGCCGCCATAATGGCAGCTCACTCAGCTTTAACCCAAGAAATACAGACACAGGCCATGATGATGCAGACTCGCAGTACTTTAAGCAGTACATGCAGGTGGGAATAGGAATGTCTTACTTTTCTATAGGGGTGGCACTGCCACTGGCCATACTTCATCCACTCAGCGTCTGCGCTACTACATCATACACCTCTGCTATCGACGAGGAGGATAAAGAAGATAACATCCAGGCTTACAAAGTACGTCTATGATTCTTCTTAATGTCTCAAATGTACCAAAATTTCTTTTTGTTAACAACCAACTTACACCCTTTTCATTATATTTTGGAAACCGCTGTATTCTTTCTTATGTTGAATTGCATTCAACAAAACCATTTTTTACAGTCATAAATAAATATTAAGACTCGCTCGTCCTTCGTTTCACTCTTCTTTAGCTTTTCGTTCTTCACATCCCTAAACTACATCTGATCTGATATGACTTGGCTTTAAAATAAAAATTGGCCAGCTGAGTTCAAGTGAAATAGAGGGGACCATTGGTTACCAGAGAAGTACAGCCACTAATGCTATTACAAGTCAAGGTTGACTGTCTTCTCCGTGATAGCCCAAAAAGTAGTTATAAATTAGTAAATGTTCTTGACAGTACAGTGTACTTATACTAGTGTACTGTGTACTACTGTACAGTACATCATACACTCCTTTACGAGCCTACTCAAAAAAAATATAATAAGTAAGTAGTATAATAACTTACCACCATCCGCCGCCGCTGAGCCTTCCCCCCCAGCTCCTCCTGTTGGCACCGCCGCATCCAGAGTGGACCCCTCCGCACTGCTGGCCCCAGCACGGATGGTCATCTGTGCCGCATCAGATGTTGTGACGTCTAGGAAAAACATGTCATATTTTCAGATGCCATACACAACCCCCTATTTTGTCTCGTAATGGAAGGAAATGTTACATAACACATTTTGTATTACTGGGATTGAAAAAATGTTACGGTTTTGGGGAGGGTGTTAACCTTTTAGATGCTTATTCCATTAAATGCTACACTTCTTCTTTTGACAACTGATTAATGCTTGCTTAACGTGCACCATTTTTCTCATTACAGAAAGAAGATTCCATTGCCCTTCAGCCAGACGATTCACCAACTACTACTGAGTCACCACCAGCAGTACTTAAGTACTTTAAAGAAGGTGGGGGCTCACACACAGTTATTCTACTAATTTCCTGTGTCTGTTAGTGTTAACTATTTTTAAGTTTGAGTCATACTAATTTCATTCATGGGAATGTTGTTTAAAGTAAACTTTAACGTCATCTTCATCCATAAGAATACTACGCTATTAAAAATAAAGAAATAATGTTTTCATTTCTCAATTGAAAATAAAAATTAAAAACTAACAAACACTGTGTGGTTTTTGTTCACGAGTGAGTGAGCGGAATGGTTTGAACTACTGCACTTGGCAGTCATGTTTCAGTAACTCAGATAGGCCAGGACTCGGAGGTAGTCTCTCTTCTTCTGTTCTTCTGGGTCGTAAAATCATTGGTCAGACATTCTAGATAGTCGGTCAGGGGAATGGGGGTTCAACTTCTGTTCGGACTGAGGTATGTCGAAAGTCGAACTGCACCTATCATCAACAATGTCCTATTTATCTTGTTCATACTTCTTTGTGTGAAGAATAGTCCCTGAAACAGTAGCGGTATGGGATGTGCTCCTCTCAAATCAAAAAGGCAACTGCTACCTTTTACTTGGTGTAAACAATGACATTTTGTTGTTGGAAATTGTCAAAGCACTTACATTAAGAAGACTGGAATAGACAGCAAGGGCAACCCAGAGGACTGCACTCAGTGCCTAGAGCTATTGCTGTATCAGAGTTTTGTTTCACACCGTTTGCCGAATGGACAAGCTTAGCTACCTACACAGACCGACTCATAATTGTAAATAGTAGTAGCACAGAGAGTGATGGTAGAGGCAGGATAAGAATGTAGAAAGTAGTCCACATTAGAAGAAGATCAAAGACTATTTTGTAAAACATAGAATTATTAGGAACCAGTTTGTAATGAATAGGAGCTGTAAAAGTTAGGGAAGTATAAGTATTAATATAACAATAGAACAACTTACTGGGGCCAGCAGAAGAGCCTGCAAGGGACTGCTCCTGTTCACCTTCTGCCACCGGAGTCTCTGTCGCCGTCGCCTTGCCCCTGGGAGGTCCTGGTGATCATGAAATAATGAAACACAACATGGATGATTGTTTTTTGGGAAATATTTGATTTCTTTGTACTCAATCTAAAATTATGTCAGGGAAACAAATTGCATCTGATCTGGTCAAGTCCCCCATTCACACCTTCATTCATACTACCGTGCTTCCCATTAGACTCACAGACATTCCGCACCCCGCTCCAGATAGGGGCGGTGCCAGAGTTCTTGGAGCGAAAGGCAAAATTCAATTTGCCTGCAAAGAGAACCCCAGGAATTGCTATTAAAAGTTGTTTGCTGCAACTACACGGAACCTCATAAGGCCTTCCCACACCTTATGGAAAGCTCCGTCCCCCCCCACCTCAAAGTGCATCTCTCTGGTGGTCTGCGAGGTGCTGCCTGTTTTCTCCCACTGAACAACCAAACAACACATGGCAGAGGCCTTGAGAGGCAGAACTGCCGCGGCCATCCTGTGAGTCTGATGTTAGCTCAGTGCCCCCAAGTCCCCCATTCACACCTTCATTCATACTACCGTGCTTCCCATTAGACCCACAGACATTCCGCACCCAGCTCCAGATAGGGGCGGTGCCAAAGTTCTGGCGCTCAAGGCAAAATTCAATTCACCTGCAAAGAGAACCCCAGGAATTGCTATTAAAAGCTGTTTACTGCAACGACAAGGAACCTCATAAGCCCTTACCACACCTTATGGAAGGCTCCGCCCCCACCTCAAAGTGCATCTCTCTGGCGGTCTGCGAGGTGCTGCCTGTTTTCTCCCACTGAACGACCAAACAACACATGGCAGAGGCCACGAGAAGCAAAACTGCCGCGGCCATCCTGTGAGTCTGATGTTAGCTCGGTGCCCCCAAGTCCCCCATTCACCCCTCTTTCACACCATTCATAGCCCAGTCCACAGACTGCACACACACTGCAGGCATCCCCGACTATGCCTCTATATATACCAAAGAGGTGAATGATGTCATAAAGCCTGCCAGACCCAGGGGTGTGATGTAGTACATGATGTCACAAACCTGCCAGGGTCAGGGGTGTGGTGTAGGAGATGACATCACAACCGATTGATGGGAAATGCTGATAACACTCAAGGCTGCCTTTGGGGACCAGTGATACATTATGTTGGTAGATATAGGTCCATCTTTCGCATAACATCACGGAAGCAGAAGATTGAGCGAAGGAAGTCAGTTACAATAATCGTATTATTAAGGTTTCCTGTTTTCTCTTTATTGCATACATGTTAACAGAATCTGTAAAGGCGATGGTGAGATGGGCCTAGTGTACTGCATAGGAATGCACAGCTTGTCATTCTGTTTCTTCCTATCTGCTCTGCCCATTTCACAGGTGTGATTCAGGTATTCAAATGGCAGGGTGGCATCTAAGGGTTAGAAGACACCTTACATCAGTCTTCTGCACAGACTAGCAGAGCCTGGCAACGGTCTTATGGCTGGGCTCTGAGTCTTCGTCTGTGTTAGCCTTTCTGCTGGCCTGGCCTCCCATAGACTCCTTCTTGTGTAACTACACACGGCTTCAAGAGCATTGCACACACACATCCATTCAATAGAAGGTAGTTCTGGGTACCCTGGGGGGTCATGGTGCCCAAGGAATATGTAGTCTTGGGATGTACTGTTTTCTACTCCCAAAATCAAGATACCACACAAAGCTGCTGGCTGCTTCAACCTTAAAAAAACATGTATGTTTTGTGCAAGAGGCATTCCAAATGTAGAATTTGCATTCCATACATAGTTCGAACGTTCCAAATTAGAAGCGGTGTTCCAATCTACATTCTAAAGGAATTCTTTCAATTCTAAATTAGAACTCTCATTCCAAACTTAGAACATCCTTTACAAAATAGAACTGTCAATCTTAGAACTCAAATGTTATTTGAGCAAAAAGCCTTGACATTACATCATGCCTTCATTGTGACACCAAAAACACCTTCATTACAAGTTTGTAAATTCGATTTTGCGCAGAAACTGGAGTTTCTGATCTAAGGGGTGTTGCAAAAAGAGTAACAGTACTGCACTTTGTGGGTTTCTCATGGACACATTTGGTCAGGTAAAACCTTATGAAACTTGTCCATGGAAAACAGCTCTGTGCTTGGGAAAAACCCAACAAAATCTGTGCAGAAAGGTGGACATCAGCTATAATTCTCCCGTGCTGAGAGGTAATTGCCTAGCAGTGCAATATTCTGCAACGTTGAATGTTTAAACACTACAGTATCGTCGATTGAAGTTATGACATTTCTGATGAGCTGGGCCTTCCTGCGTGCTGTCTGGGCAAGACTGGTCTAGAGCCAGGCATGAGCACCAACATCATATTTAACCTTGACAGCCTCCATGCTCAATAATGGACCCCATAATATATCTCAGATTATATAAGAAGAGTGGCTAGGGCTCATTTCCAGCCTCCAGGTACATGTCTGACTCCTATTTGTGACATTTTGAGGTGTTTGGTGTCAAATTCTTTTTTTTCCATTATAGCTTCTAGATATCAGAGTCACATCAGATTTCTAGTTCTGGACCCAAGAAGACCATAGTATACCTCAGATGACATACCAAGAGTGTCTAAGACCCATTTCTGGCCTCCAGGGGTGACTTTTTGAAGTTTTTGGGTTTAAGGGGGCAAAGTGACTTTTTCCACCCAGCCCAATGTTCTCAAAATCGGGTACGATATCAGGTGTTTCCCTTGGCTGGTAGCGGAAAAAAAACTTTATATAATATCAAAGTTATATATATCACATGAAAGCATCAGAGCTGACCTTTCTAACAAGTGTATTCGTATCTTGCGCACTCAAACAGTGTCTCTGATATCCAGTCTGAGCTATTTGGAAAATTAGCAAATCTTGTCAAAAAAATGTTTTGGACGATTTTTGCTAATTTTCAGTATCAACCCACCTGACTGTTTTTGGGTCCCTGTGGCCACCAGGACCCTATATTATATCTCAGGTGATATAGCAAGAGTGTCTAGGGCTCATTTCCAGCCTCCAGGTACATGTCTGAGTCCTATTTCAGACATTTTGAGGTGTTTGGTGTCAAATTCATTTTTTCCATTATAGGCCTTAGATATCAGAGTCACATCACATTTCTAGTTCTGGACCCAAGAACACCATAGTATACCTCAGATGACATACCAAGAGTGTCTAAGACCCATTTCTGGCCTCCAGGGGTGACTTTTTGAAGTTTTTGGGTTTAAGGGGGCAAAGTCACTTTTTCCACCCGAGGTCGTGGAACTCGGAGCTGGGAAAAAGTTTAGCTTGAGTGCCCTCCCCATGGAGGTCAAAAATGTTATTGCATCAAAATCATTTAAAAACTATATAGGTGTAATTGTAGTGCCCTGAATTCTATATGGCTGCATTTGCACCGTTCTAGGTATTTACAAAATGAATTTCTAACACTTTTGAAGTCTCCATGAAGTGAAAAATGACCAAGTCCTAAAACTTCACTGGTGCATCAAAGTGGTCAAAAAAGGTCAACATTGGGTTAAAATTAACAAAACATAGTGCTGCAGTGGTCCAATAGCAGGCTAAAGACATAACGAATGACACAGAATGAACAGTTTTACTAAACACTTTGAAAATTCGATTTTCAATTTCAGGGGGACAAGGTCATGGAAGTCATGGAACTCCGAGCTGGGTAAAAGTTCAGCTTAAGGGCCCTCCCCATGGAGGTCAAAAATGTTATTACATCAAAATCTTTTAAAAACTATATAGGTGTAATTGCAGTGTCCTGAATGCTATGTAACTGCATTTGCACTGTTCTGTGTGCCTCCAAAATGAATTTCTAACACTTTTGAAGTCTCCATGAAGTGAAAAATGACGAAGTACAAAGACATCATTGGTGCATGAAAGTGTTTAAAAACGGTCACAAATGCATAAAAATGAAAAAAACAAAGTGCTACACTGGCCCAATAGCAAGCTAAACACACAATGAATGACCCAGAATGAATATATTTACAAATTACTTGGAAAATGCTATTTTAAATTTCAGGGGGACGAGGTCACAGAAGTCATGGAACTCCGAGCGGGGTAAAAGTTCAAACTTTCCACCCCTCATGGAGGTCAAAATTTTTAATCCATCAAAATCATTTAAAAACTATATAGGTGTGATTGGAGTGTCCTGATTGCTATATAGGTGCATTTGCACTGTCCTGTGTGCCTCCAAAGTGACTTTCTAACACTTTTGAAGTCTCCATGAAGCAAAAAGTGACTAAGTCCAAAGACCATTTGGAGCATCAAAGTGTTCAAAAACGGTCAAAAATGCATAAAAACGAAAAAAAACAAGTGCTACAGTGGCCCAATAGCATGCTAAACACACAATGAATGACACAGAATGAATAGTTGTACACATTACTTTGAAAATGCAATTTTAAATTTCAGGGGGACAAGGTCACGAAAGTCATGGAACTCCGAGCGGGGTAAAAGTTCAACCTTTCCCCCCTTAAGGAGGTCAAAATTTTAATACATCAAAATCATTTAAAAACTATATAGGTGTGATTGCAGTGTCTTGGATACATCCCACATGAATTTTAAACACATTAGGAGCATCTCTGATCAAAATAACCATAAAAATCCCAAAGCTGCATCAGTGCTTCAAAGTGCTCCAAAACGGTCAAAAATGGACGAAAATGAAAAATATTCTCCATATCTGAGTTTTTATAACATTCCTTAGATAATGTATATCTTGAATTAGTTTTAAATCCTTTTATTAAAAAGTTTCTTTTCTATGCTGCACTGGTGCAACGCCTCAAGTCTGAGAAGCTGCACCAGTGCAGCCGAAGCAGCACTGGTGCAGCCGAAGCAGCACTGGTGCAACAAGAGTCAAGCTGGTAGCCTGACCTTTGACCAATCCGAGAAAAAAAAAGGTGTTTTTTTCCCTGGGCCCCTCCCCCAAACGAAAACACATTGACCTGAAGCCTAAGTGTATTCTGAGTCATAAAAAGTTTATTAGATGAAAAAATATTGTACAGGCACTTTTTTGCACAAAAAGTCACTTTTTGGCACTTTTTTGAGAGAAATAAAATAGTTCGCAAATTTTTTTTAAATCGACCGAATTAAAAAAAAATGCTCTTGTTGGATGGCTTTGGACATAAGGCCGCATAAACAAAAGGAATTTTTCAAATATCTGTTTTTCTCACTTTTTTATTGCTGTTTGAAATTTCTGACTTGACTTTTTGCATCATTGGTGATGCATGTGTTTAACATTGAGCTTGGGAAAATTGAAAAAAAAATAGACTTTGGGGATTGTTTACTAGGGCAAGTGATACATCAAATTAAGACTCATATTAAACTGAACCTCAAGCTGAAAAAAAAAACAAAATAGCATTTACGATCACTTTTTTATAAGCGACTTTAACAATTGTTTTTTAGCTATATTAAAAAACAAGGTAACGCCGTAAATTTTAGAAAAGAGATTTTTTCAAAGTAAAACATAGGTGTGACCTGCCTTCACATTAGGCTTCATAAACAAAAGAAAAAACATCTCTATGTGTTATATTCACTTTTTAATAACACATTTTCGTTTTAGGCACAAGCAAAAAGCAGCATTGGTGATGCATGTGTTTTTCAATGGGGTTTTTTAAAGTCTACCAAAATACGGTTTACCAATACATTTTCATTATTTTCTCTTTGGTATCTCATTATGCACATGTTAATAAACAGGTTCATGCATTATTAGCTAAATAGCATAAAAACACACTGAATTATTAACAATAATCTTTGAGATTCGGGTGACCAGATGGCCGGAAATCGAAAATCGCCTCGTATGGATTCAACTTCCATTTCGTGCACTTTCTATGTGGGCCACATGCATAAGAATTGGTACAATAATGCATACGAATCTTAGCTAGAATCTGCAATTGAAATTAAGTCTTTAACTTATATGCTTCAAGAATTATAGGGCACATTCTGCTATGTATAATATCCTATCCATTTCAATGGGACGACCAGATGGCCGCAAATTGAAAATCGCGTCGTATGGAAAGAAAATTTAGCTTGAAACAACCTGGAAAGAAAGGAATGGGAAACGAAATCAGTAAGCCACTGATGAACACAAACTTTTAATTAACATAACAAGCAAGGAACAATAACGCTAGAAACAAGAACAGTAAACTGTAGAAAATGAAAGTCAACAAACATTCCTCCCCCCCCCCCCCCCACCCCCCTCCCACATTCTGGAACCTTCCAAAGTAGGGCAGGGTTACGGCTACGCCCAACTGGCGGCAACCCATATAAGGCGGGCCCTGCTGCCAACACTTGGTCAGGAAATCTTAACATATGGGGGAGCCGGAGGAGAGGCAGGGGCCAGCGGAGTCCAGCCGCAGCGGCCCTGGGTAGTTGCAGGTAGTCCCGCCACATGTCCACCCGGTCCGACCACCCATGGCCAGGGACCGACGGGGGGCCAACTGAGGCCGGCTGCAGCCGATAACCTAAGGAAGCCCGGTCCAGAGAAGAACGAGACACCTCTTCCTTTTCCCCTCCGTGACAGCCGCAGCAGCTCTGGGCGGCGGGATGTCCTGTCCATACCTCTGCAGAAATTTGTCCAAGTTGGGCTGTGTAGGAAGGTGGCTACCTGACTATGGTTACCCCAGATTTTTTGCCTGTGTTTAGCTGGTTTTTTGACTTAGTTGACCTGGTTCCCTGCTAATCAGGGCCCCAGGCCATCTGCTCTCTCTGTAAAATGGATTCCATGTACCCTAGGTACATACCAATTGGAAATGGACTCCTTGTCAGCCCCTGTAGAATGCACTATAGGTGCACAGGGCACAGGAGCCACTAAGGCCTACCAGGGGCTGCAGCATATCTTTTGCCACCCCTGGCTGGTTCTTAAATTGACACAACTGGCTGATCACTCAGCTGGGGTAAGGTGGTGTACACACCCCTTGCTTAGATATAGTATACCTATGTCTAAACCTATATCTGGACACATGTAAACCTGTGAGCCACTCCTATAGACAGGCCTCACCAATCCTGGAGGCTGGGTGCTTGGTTTTTATGTGAGATGGAGCTCTAGCATGAGCTGAGCCTGTCTGCAGCCGTCGGGAACAAATCCCTAAGCTGTTTCAGGATAATGCCATACCATATACTATTAAGTGCCTTATAATCCTCGCGGTTATTTAGCAACTCTGGTTTGGCTTTATCAAAACATGTCGTGTAAGGTGTCATACGCTTTGGAATACCATCCCCTCGCCAGTTCTGGCGACGGGGATGGCATTCCACCCCTCTAGAGGGGTAAGACATGTTACTTTACTTTAATGCGGTTGATTTCTCCAAAGACCTTAAGATCCCCAAAATGGATGCCTCTGCCACAGACAAATGTCTGGACCCCTGGAGCTGACCGAAACCCAGTCAAGGGGGTCCTGGACAAAGGGTTTCCTGTCACAGGAGGGTGTCACCGCCCTCCAGACAGGAGATAGTGTATTGTAGCAGGGAGGTTTGAAAGAAACCAGACACTGCCTGGGGCGCACAAGGCTGCCCCTTGCATAATCCGGCCAAACCGGTTCTGGGGCACTCCAGCCCTCGTGCCAGGGCGGCCTGGATCAAAGGAAGGGGGTGTATCCACCCACTTCCTGGGTCCCACCCATAGGAGGGGACCTAGCAGGTAATCACGCCCACCAGATTCGAATAAGAGTGGGAGCAGTGCCAATGCACATCAGATTTCCTGGAAGAAACATTTGAAACGATATTCTGGACCCTTCGCCCTCCATCTCAACGTGGAAGCCCGAAGAATCTCCCTTGTGGTCAAGGAGTGACCACCCTGCAGCAGCAGGCACCATCCAGCCCTCGACGTCTACTTAGTTGCAGTTCCCGCCGGAACTCGAGCGACTGAGATCGACGAGATCAAGCCTGCCCAGCTTCTAACAGCCCGATCCACAGTCCCTGCAAAGCTGAGACCCGTGGAGGCGACCGGAAGCGTGGGGCACGCCATCTTGAAGTGACCACGAGACGCTGACCGTGCAGCCCACAAGTGACCCTCGAAGCTGTACACCGGGGTTTGAGAAGCCCCCACCCTGAGCTACTCCTGAGCCGAAGTTCAGCCCTCCACACTCGACGAGTGCTGCGTGGGGCCCTTTGGCACGATTTGGCTCAACGCGTTGGCCCGGTCACTTGCCAGCTGGCTTGTGGTCCCTGTGCCGACGAACTACAAAAGAAGACTCGTGATTCTGGTTGCTCCAGATCCACACCAGCTCCCCTGAAAGGGAGCCCCGACTCTGACCTTCCTGGTCCGAGTGAGACGCCATCTTCCAATCCCGCGTGGATTGCTCTTACCAAGGCTTGTTTGCTCCAAACCGGAAGCCGACTGCACCGACGGTGAGAGCCTGCGTGGGACAGATCGTGACCTGCTCCTGGACGTCGCAGATGCCCCAGAGCCCACGTGACAGCGGAGAGAAGCGCCTCGACGACCACCTGATTGCGCCCGACATTGCCTGGTTCCGTCCTGGTTCCACCCTGGTCACTGCTGAGTGACCCAGACTCTGTCCCCTCTGCTTTCAGGTACTCTACAACTTGAGTCCACCCTTGGACTCCACCGGACACTTCGTCTTCACCCTGCCTGCAGCCCTTTCAGCTTCAAGCACCAAGAGCCTGCGTGTCAAAACCCGACGCCACTTCGACCCTGTGCACCCACTTCCTGTGGGTGAGGTAACTTTGCTCCGCCGGTGTTCCCACACTGGTGCACACCTCTAGGGTCTGTGTGTTAAGTTTTGTTCCTCTAGGTTCAGCGGAAGTGTCCTTAAACTTTAACTATTTGACTTTTACGCACCATTGGTTAACATTGGTGCATGCGTGCGCTTTCCGCACATCTCCCGAATCCCGAGGGCCATTCCCGACTTCAGCATTGCTTGTCCTGACTGCTCCCAGCGATTCCCTAGGCCCTAGGCCTAACCACTGTTCGAGTGGCCTCTCTTATACCACTTGTTTAGTATATGGTTTGAGTGGCCCCCCGCCCTCATCCATAATTGTGCAACTTTGTATGTTTAAACAGTGCTTTTGATTTAACGCTTGTGCCCCTTTATTCATAAAGAATACTGGGGATTGTTTTTAGTAATAAACACATATATTTTTATAATATATACTTGTGTGGTGTCCTTTCATTTGGTATTACAGGATTGTATGTGGTAAAACAGCTCGCTTAACACGACCTCTTAAGTTAAGCCTTTAGGCTGCTTAGTCCATGCTACCACTAGGATAGCTTGTCTAATAAGGTTGACTTACAACCAGACACCATAAGGGGATTGTTTGGTCAGGTAGTAGGTGGTTCCAGAATTGGAAACATCCCCTACCAGGCCAACTTCTCACATTGGTGAGCAGCGGTGCGGATTTGAGCTTGCTGTTGTTTTACCATTGCAATCTTTATATCAAATTGAAAGATCACATCAAGTACCTCTAGGTACATATAAAATCAAAAGCTTAGCATATTAAGTTCTACTGAACTTAGTAGTTGTAGGTTGAAGGGAGTAGCACACCCCTGACTACAACTCACTAGCAAGGTCCAGTAGGAAAACACTTAGTGTAGGTAAGTGCACCACTTACACCTCACTAGTAACCATGTCTGACACAGGAAAGGCCTCAGGGTCTAGTCCTGTGACAGTTGACCCTACCAAGGCAACTTCTGGATATGACAAACTAACCCGCAGAGACTTGATTGTCTTGTGCAAAGCAAGAGGGTTAAAAAGGGGCAGAAGCCCCACCTGCCTAATCCTGATAGGACTCCTAGAACAGGATGACTTAGAGAGGGCAAAAGCAGCTTCCCTAGATACAGGAACTGAAGGGAACCCCCCTGCAGTTGATCCCCCTGAAGAGGAGGATGATGATGACTTGGATGAGGACTCAGAAGTTGAGGACTTAGAAGTACAGGATCAGGGTAGCCAGGTTCCAGTTGGTAGGCTTAGCCAGGCCAACTTGGACCTACTGGGGAATGGAGAGGGCCAGCACCTCCCCAGAACCCAACATATGATTCCCCCAGGCAACAGAAGAGTGAGATCTCCCTCAGGAGACTCTCATCTTTCTAGTGCCTCCAGAGAATCACAGAGAAGCATGGGTGCTTCTCTAAAGCTAGAACATAGGGCCAGAATGAGGGCTGTCAAACTCCAGATAGAGAGGGAGGAGGTAGCCTTGGCTCAAGCTAGACTTGCCTTGGCAAGAGAGCAAAAATTGTGTGGCTTAGGTGCCACTGGTGGCAGCAATATTCCTAAAGAGAAACCCAGGTCCTATGATAGTAGAAACCTGACAAAGATTGTGCCCCCCTACAAGGAAGGGGATGACATCCACAAGTGGATGACTGCTCTTGAGAGAGCCTGCATGGTACAGCAGGTTCCTGAGGAACAGTGGGCAGCAATCTTATGGTACTCCTTCTCAGAGAAAGGGAGAGACAAGCTCCTCACTGTTAGACATGAGGATGCAAACAATTACAAAGTCCTGAAGAGTGTTCTGATAGATGGGTTTGGCTTAACCACTGAACAGTACAGGTTGAAGTTCAGAGATACCCAGAAGACACAGACTCAGGACTGGACTGATTTTGTAGATTGTGCTACTAAGGCTCTGGAGGGTTGGCTACATGGCAGCAAAGTACATGACTTTACAGGATTGTATAATTTGATTATGAGGGAGCAGATCCTAAGTAATTGTCAGAACCAGCTCTTACACCAGCACCTGGTAGACTCTGATCTGACCTCTCCCCAAGAATTGGGAAAGAAGGCAGACAAATGGGTCAGAACCAGGATTAGGCCTAAGAATCAGGACAGTAACCAGAAGAAGGAGTCTACCAAGCCTCAAGATAAGGGTGGGGATAAAAGTAAAGAAAAGACTTCCCCAGGGCCCCAAAACTCCAAGGATGGGGGTGGGTCCCAAGACACTTCTTCAACTGAGAAAAAACCCTATTGTTATCCCTGTAAACAGGTGGGGCATTACAAAACAGACAGCTGTTGTCCCAAGAATAACAATAAAGAAAATATACCTCCAAAGCCAGCTTCAACACCTCCTGTTACTGTCAGCAGTAATCCCCCAGGAAGTGGAAGCACACCCAGGAATCTGGGTGGGTTTACTTTTGGAAATCAGGTGGACCCTGGCCTATCCAGGTCCCCATCACCCAATGATCTTGTTTATGAGGCTGGCATGGGGTTTGCCAACTTCTCTGCTTGCCCAAATACTTTGAGCAAGTATAGACAAGAACCCATCATCAATGGTTTAAGAGTTGAAGCTTTTAGAGACACAGGGGCTAGCATCACCATGGTGGCTGATGGCATAGTCCCCTCTAAGCAACTTTTACCTGGTGCCACATACCAGGTAATAAACATTGATGGCATCCAAACAAATCATCCCATGGCAGTAGTAAGTCTCAGCTGGGGAGGTGTCACTGGCCCAAAGAGAGTGGCAGTGTCCCCAAACTTGCCTGTAGACTGTCTACTGGGTAATGATTTAGAAATCTCAGCCTGGGCTGGGGTTGAACAGGAAATCCATTCTAGAATGGTAAATTCCAATGGAAAGGTTAGTGGGGCTGTAATGGCTACAGCCCCAATTCAAGATGTCCTTCCTGAAAAGGTTGGTAGGGCGGAGATACTCCCTGCCCCATCTTTAGCAAAAGCTCTTCCTGAACAGAATAGCAAAGCTGTTATGATAACAGCAGAAACCCAAACTGAGTCTCCTCCTGAAAAGGTTGGTGGGGCTGTGATGGCCACAGCCCAAACTCAAACTGACACGTGTGTTGTGAAACCTGAAATGATGGATAACTCCACACAAACTGAGAGCATGGAGGAGGAAGAGAAATCTCCCCCTCACCAGACTTTAGGACAGGATCAGCCTCCTCAGGGAACTGATCTTACCCCTGATGAAGGAACTGCCCCAGAGGTGGTTGGGCCTAGCCTGACAGAACCTCTGATGTCAGTGGACCCTTCTCAGGTGGGACCCAGTCTGGAGCAGGTAACCTGCCCCTCTCTCCCTTGCCTTAGCCAGCCCAGGGCTGCAGAGGACAAGAAGGACAGTGAGACCCAGAGGGCCCCCTGTCAAATAAAGCACCCCCATCAAAAGATTAGGTGCACCAAAACTAGTAGCCCTAGTAAGGTGAAAACTTTAAAAACTCCTGAGGGAGCCCCCTTAAAAACAGTTAGGGACCTCCCCCAGATGGATTCTGTTGGGCACAGCCAAACCTGGGACCCAAAGGGCCCAAACCTGAACTGTCCCTCCAGCAAGCCAAACAGAGGGGCCCAGCCTCCAGCTTTAGGTAGCCAGAGGTTGACCCTGAGAGCACAGTGCAACTCAGTTAAAGAAAGAAAGGCACACATGGTGGAAGATAATTGGAGGAAGCTAAGCCCTAAATTAGTAGAGCCTCACTTCAATACTCCATATCCAAACCAGCCTTTAACTTTGCATAAACACACCCAAGGTAGTGATTCCCTATGGTGGAGACCCTCTAATACCCAAAGGGTGAGGGACTGCTTAGTGGACCATGAGACAGGGGGTACCCATGCTAGTGCAGGTACTTCCTTATATGGCCACTCAGGCAATATAGGCTTACCTGGCCAAGGATAGCCTTATCTCCTTTCGTTTGGGGGGGGGTTATGTAGGAAGGTGGCTACCTGACTATGGTTACCCCAGATTTTTTGCCTGTGTTTAGCTGGTTTTTTGACTTAGTTGACCTGGTTCCCTGCTAATCAGGGCCCCAGGCCATCTGCTCTCTCTGTAAAATGGATTCCATGTACCCTAGGTACATACCAATTGGAAATGGACTCCTTGTCAGCCCCTGTAGAATGCACTATAGGTGCACAGGGCACAGGAGCCACTAAGGCCTACCAGGGGCTGCAGCATATCTTTTGCCACCCCTGGCTGGTTCTTAAATTGACACAACTGGCTGATCACTCAGCTGGGGTAAGGTGGTGTACACACCCCTTGCTTAGATATAGTATACCTATGTCTAAACCTATATCTGGACACATGTAAACCTGTGAGCCACTCCTATAGACAGGCCTCACCAATCCTGGAGGCTGGGTGCTTGGTTTTTATGTGAGATGGAGCTCTAGCATGAGCTGAGCCTGTCTGCAGCCGTCGGGAACAAATCCCTAAGCTGTTTCAGGATAATGCCATACCATATACTATTAAGTGCCTTATAATCCTCGCGGTTATTTAGCAACTCTGGTTTGGCTTTATCAAAACATGTCGTGTAAGGTGTCATACGCTTTGGAATACCATCCCCTCGCCAGTTCTGGCGACGGGGATGGCATTCCACCCCTCTAGAGGGGTAAGACATGTTACTTTACTTTAATGCGGTTGATTTCTCCAAAGACCTTAAGATCCCCAAAATGGATGCCTCTGCCACAGACAAATGTCTGGACCCCTGGAGCTGACCGAAACCCAGTCAAGGGGGTCCTGGACAAAGGGTTTCCTGTCACAGGAGGGTGTCACCGCCCTCCAGACAGGAGATAGTGTATTGTAGCAGGGAGGTTTGAAAGAAACCAGACACTGCCTGGGGCGCACAAGGCTGCCCCTTGCATAATCCGGCCAAACCGGTTCTGGGGCACTCCAGCCCTCGTGCCAGGGCGGCCTGGATCAAAGGAAGGGGGTGTATCCACCCACTTCCTGGGTCCCACCCATAGGAGGGGACCTAGCAGGTAATCACGCCCACCAGATTCGAATAAGAGTGGGAGCAGTGCCAATGCACATCAGATTTCCTGGAAGAAACATTTGAAACGATATTCTGGACCCTTCGCCCTCCATCTCAACGTGGAAGCCCGAAGAATCTCCCTTGTGGTCAAGGAGTGACCACCCTGCAGCAGCAGGCACCATCCAGCCCTCGACGTCTACTTAGTTGCAGTTCCCGCCGGAACTCGAGCGACTGAGATCGACGAGATCAAGCCTGCCCAGCTTCTAACAGCCCGATCCACAGTCCCTGCAAAGCTGAGACCCGTGGAGGCGACCGGAAGCGTGGGGCACGCCATCTTGAAGTGACCACGAGACGCTGACCGTGCAGCCCACGAGTGACCCTCGAAGCTGTACACCGGGGTTTGAGAAGCCCCCACCCTGAGCTACTCCTGAGCCGAAGTTCAGCCCTCCACACTCGACGAGTGCTGCGTGGGGCCCTTTGGCACGATTTGGCTCAACGCGTTGGCCCGGTCACTTGCCAGCTGGCTTGTGGTCCCTGTGCCGACGAACTACAAAAGAAGACTCGTGATTCTGGTTGCTCCAGATCCACACCAGCTCCCCTGAAAGGGAGCCCCGACTCTGACCTTCCTGGTCCGAGTGAGACGCCATCTTCCAATCCCGCGTGGATTGCTCTTACCAAGGCTTGTTTGCTCCAAACCGGAAGCCGACTGCACCGACGGTGAGAGCCTGCGTGGGACAGATCGTGACCTGCTCCTGGACGTCGCAGATGCCCCAGAGCCCACGTGACAGCGGAGAGAAGCGCCTCGACGACCACCTGATTGCGCCCGACATTGCCTGGTTCCGTCCTGGTTCCACCCTGGTCACTGCTGAGTGACCCAGACTCTGTCCCCTCTGCTTTCAGGTACTCTACAACTTGAGTCCACCCTTGGACTCCACCGGACACTTCGTCTTCACCCTGCCTGCAGCCCTTTCAGCTTCAAGCACCAAGAGCCTGCGTGTCAAAACCCGACGCCACTTCGACCCTGTGCACCCACTTCCTGTGGGTGAGGTAACTTTGCTCCGCCGGTGTTCCCACACTGGTGCACACCTCTAGGGTCTGTGTGTTAAGTTTTGTTCCTCTAGGTTCAGCGGAAGTGTCCTTAAACTTTAACTATTTGACTTTTACGCACCATTGGTTAACATTGGTGCATGCGTGCGCTTTCCGCACATCTCCCGAATCCCGAGGGCCATTCCCGACTTCAGCATTGCTTGTCCTGACTGCTCCCAGCGATTCCCTAGGCCCTAGGCCTAACCACTGTTCGAGTGGCCTCTCTTATACCACTTGTTTAGTATATGGTTTGAGTGGCCCCCCGCCCTCATCCATAATTGTGCAACTTTGTATGTTTAAACAGTGCTTTTGATTTAACGCTTGTGCCCCTTTATTCATAAAGAATACTGGGGATTGTTTTTAGTAATAAACACATATATTTTTATAATATATACTTGTGTGGTGTCCTTTCATTTGGTATTACAGGATTGTATGTGGTAAAACAGCTCGCTTAACACGACCTCTTAAGTTAAGCCTTTAGGCTGCTTAGTCCATGCTACCACTAGGATAGCTTGTCTAATAAGGTTGACTTACAACCAGACACCATAAGGGGATTGTTTGGTCAGGTAGTAGGTGGTTCCAGAATTGGAAACATCCCCTACCAGGCCAACTTCTCACAGGCTGGGAGGGAGAGGCGACGCGGACAAGCCTCTCCCACCTCCACGGATAGGAGGTCTCCCAGCCCCCGGCCCAACGCCGAACTCGCCCAGCCAGGCGGTGGTGCCATATTTTCGTAGCACCGAACATACCATGGTGGTGCCCCAGTACTTGCGCAGCACCGAACGTGCAACGGTGCCCATATTTTCGGAGCACCGAATATGCAATGACTGCACCGATACTTGCGCAGCACCGAACGTGCGCCGCAGGTGGCCATACCTCCGTAGCACTGGGCATGGGCCTTGTGGAGCACAGGGTGTGGAGAGACCATCGTGCATGCCCATGAAAGAGAACGGCCTAGAGTGCACCGGGAGAAGGAGACGGCGCGAACGAGTCTCCCTTGCCCCCCCCAGGCGGGGGCATCACAGCCGCACCCCAGCCGAATGTCCCGCTTCCACAACACAGAGTTCCACTCCCTATTTTGTCCTCAGAAAGGTCTCTTCCACTCTTGCAGACTCGATGAGAGGGGACTGCTGCAGGGCCTCAAAATGGCGTCTGGGTCCGCTGGAAGGCGGGTCTCGGCCGCTAGAGTAACTTTGAACAGCAATGTAACTCGGTCGCTTGCCCACCGGGACACGAGCCCCCACCTCCGACAACATCTCCACAGCCTTGAAGAGTCTGCAAAGGTACCCGGCGGAGCCCTCGGCCCCTGCAGGCTTCCGGTAAGGGACAACTGCCTTGATCGCCAACAAAATAAACATGACATTGCCACTCCTTCTGTTAGCATGAATTCTTGAACTGCCGAAAAGGACTCTGGTCCAACTGCCGGTTGTAGGAAACTTTTTCCTGATGCTACTTCCGGACTGACCCGGCCCCGCCCAAAATGGCGCCGGTATCAATAGGAACTTACGAACACCTCGTGGTGTTTCTTTTTGCTAAATAAAAAAAAACTTGATGTTCTGAGACATGTATATGATCCTTTGTACACTTGACAAGAAGAAAGGAGAGCTCACTCGACGAACATGTAAAAAGGATCCCGTTAAAAATGATGATTACAAATGTACAATGTATTATATTTTTTATATATATATAGCTGATGTATAACCTCGCTTATGACGCACGCACACGGTATGCATATAGGAAATCTGATTGCAACTAGTCTGACTATGCTTCTAAATTATGAAATAAATGCCCCCGAACCCCCCCAGCCAGTTGATAGACGTTTTAGTTTGCTACAAATGAATTGATAAAACTTTCTAATGTTTTTTATTGCTGCAAAACAACACCCCCCACTGTACGCACTTTAGCCATTGCCGTGTCCGGCCAAATACGACTGCACCCTCATAAATCCACGTACTATGATTTTGCAAAAATAAAGGTTTTCGAAATTATGAACGGGTATTGCATGCTTTATTTGAAATATGGGATCGGCGGGAGAGTTCTTTTCTGTGCACCCTACCCTGCTCTCTCTTTAAGGTTATTAGAAGATGGTTGCCCAGCCCCGGAGGAAGGATTGGATCTACGACACGATACTCTGCCTTCAAGGTACGCGACTGACTCATGAACTCTCGCGTGGAGAAAAGACCTCGACTTCTGAGGATGGGTAAAACGAAACGGTATAAATAATGGAATGTAAAAGAAGGGTAAAATAAAACGATGTAAATGTTATAAAGTACGACGCTCAAAGGTATTAGGGAACAGAGCTGACCAAAGAACTGAAGAACCTTAGAACGTCACAGCATTGAAGGAGATTTAAGGATCCCGATAGTGAGATACATCTACTAACTAGATACCTCGCACTAGGTACCTCTGGTTTCCTTTTTACGTTTCCCTGCACACGACCTATAAGGACACACTGCCCCCCCCGACTCCAGAAACCATACCCCAGGGATTCTACCCCGAGGAGGAAAGACGAGTATGAGGTAAGTAAAGGACTCTCGAATCCATGTATTTGATATGCGCGAATGTTGTCCCCCTCCCTTCCCCTCTTTTCCCTCCCTCTACAGGTTACATCAGGGGCCGCAACCGAGGTATGGCGAAGATCTGAAGCCTTGCCCCGTCTGATACGCGAAGCGGACCAACGCTGCAAGGTGGCGCCTAAGCACGCCCACAAACTACTCACGTAGCAAACGAGCCCATAAATTTAGTATGATCTGATGAAAAATGATCACCCTTAACCCATGCTGCACGAATGAACCCATGTCACGTATGATTCGAAACTATGAGAGAATGTGTGTGTGTGACTGAAGCGTTGACTCAACTGGTCGAAGGACCAAGAATGCAAGAAAGTGCGACACAGTGGTACCCGTTTTCCTTTTTCTCAAAGCATGTCCCCTCTACCCTGTCTAATGCTCGTCCACCTCAAACTGCATGCTTTCAAGATTCTAACGCAGACCCGTAAATGTCCTTTGCTGTGTAATGCACTAAATAGCCTTTCTTAAATACACTGCCACTCTCCATGTCGCACGTGTACTATTTAGCCTGCTGTTGCACTCTCTCTCTCTCTCTCTCTCTCTCTCTCTCTCTCTCTCTCTCTCTCTCTCTCTCTCTCTCTCCTTCACACTCCCACTCTTCCGAGCGATTAGCTCCGAAATTGGCAGACTGCCACCCCTAGCGCACCACCCAATTGGCTCCAAATACCGCCAGTATTTGCACAAAACTTGTCTTTAATAAAATCACCATGAGACCGTGTCACTACCTCTCCTTTCTGCTAAATTGACGAAACCGAGAATTGGCCATAAGGGAAAGGACAGGTAAGACGACTGAGGTTCCCTAATCTGACCCGTAATGAGGGAACTACATGTCAGCGGCTCCTATTATGAGATAAAATGCCTCAGATGACGCGACCTTCCCCGTTCCGAATTGTCGCAATACCCAAACCGTAAAGGTAATCGAAACCTCCCCATCTTCCCAGGACGCACCCAGTATTGCGTTCAGTTGCCCCCGATAAGAGTTTTTAACTATCCTTCACCCCCCGATCGTAAGAGATGGGTCGACTTGCGACTAACGCAGGCCAGCTGTGGTCCCTAGAAATGATTTTTTCGATAGGCAAATTTCAGAGTTTGGAATTCGAGAAATGCCACTGAACGCTCACCAACTGAACTGTGGCCTTCTGCCGATAGTACCCTTATAACCCAAAGTAAGATGATGCCCCCCCATCACAGTTTTCTATGTCCCTAGTTATTTTCCCATGAGACCCCTGTCTTTTCTAATTTAGTAATCAGGCCGCGAGAGGCTGCATAGGAACCAGAATGATGTTTTACAAAGTTAAAGATTAGACCGAAGCGAAGAAAACCATTACAATGAACCTTGTCGAAAGCGAAAATGTTTAGTTAAAAGGCAGGATGCATTGATAAAATGAAAGATGTTTAGCCTATGTTCGTCCCTCAGCGAGATACCTATTAGTACCATGTTGATAGCTCACAACACCCTTTTGTAAATATAAACCCCTAGAGAACGGTATAGCTTTGTCAGGCTTGTATTACGAAGGTGGGTCTCCATCAGATGAACTGTCGTGACTATAGTAAACAGTTGTGAAGGAAAGTCATAGTAAATCCAGCAGGCCCACCATCGATCATTTATATGTCAGTTGTGAACCCTAATATAACGGACGTTTCTATTGTCATTTACCTGGAGCTGGGAGAGAAATAGACTTGTGTGATTACCTTCCTCTGCCCATTCTCTAAAGACTGTCTTTTCAAACTCCTTCAAGGGTACAGCTGTCGGAGGAAAGAAGGACCGGATGTGGGAGCACGTGGCCTGACTACAGACTATGGAACGTCTGCGGCATGGGCCAAGGCGAGACCGCGACAGAACGGAGCTGCAGGACGAGGCACTATTTCCGACAAAACAAGAGGAGAGGGCTGACCTGATGCCCCTGTCCAATGTTCAAATGTGTGCCGAAAGGTCCCCGCTCCCTAAACTCGGTCATAAGCCCGCCTACCTGAAATCTCTCGTTCCCCTAGTTTGTTCCCGACCTGGCCATTGCTCCACCCCCCTTTTTCTCCGACCTACCCTATGGACTATTTGTACACTCTTCTTCCACCTGAACTTTTTGACTATCGACTCCGAAAGACACAGGGCGAAAAAGACCTTTTCGACCAGAAACGCGAGGAAAAGGTTGTGCCCTGCAACACGGGACCTAGAATAGAGCTGGACCCTTAGCTCCACCGCCGGTGCTCCACAGCGCCAACAAAGGACTGAGAACTCAGTAACTTCGAACATTGACACCCTCAATCATCGTTTCTGCTACGTCTCGTTTCTCTCCCAGCCACCATTGTATTGATTATGCTCCAACCAAATATATACGGAGCCTGTATATAATAACCTGTATGCAATGTACTGACTGCTCGCTACAGAATCATTTTTTGTATTACCTTACTATGACTTTCCTGCTAACAAGTTTATCAAAGTTTTTCAATAGGCCCGCCTCCTAAAACTAGAGATCTTAAATGTAGTGTTTACGACTCTTTCACCTGGGGTCCTACTGCTTTTTCTTATGCCCACCATAATAGACTTGAATAGGAAATAGATCAGCAAGATGTCTTGAATATGTTAAAGGGAGGACTGTGGAAAATTAGTACGGTTTGGTAAACATTATCTGCGCCATCTTGCCTTTTCCCCTGATGCCACACTTTTGTCGTGCGCGCCCGCCATTTTTTTAGGTGCCTCGATCAGGACCATCCCTTTTGCACGCCACTGGCCCCCAACATAGCCCTTCGCTCTCGCCAAGCCTGCACGCTGACCAACCCCCCCTCGCTCGCACATGCTTTGAGTCATAAACCCCTCTTCAGCGCAGTTCTGCCTCAAAGCCCCATCCTGTTCC
The DNA here is from genome assembly GCF_964261635.1 of Lissotriton helveticus. Lineage (NCBI taxonomy): Eukaryota > Metazoa > Chordata > Amphibia > Caudata > Salamandridae > Lissotriton > Lissotriton helveticus. The sequence goes on along the minus strand of NW_027611728.1, from coordinate 733,736 downwards.
CAGCGCGACCCCTCCCTTCATTCTTTTCATAGTCCCCGGCCCTTTGATACAAAAAAAACCCCTTTTCCTGTGCCCGTTTGTCTTCCTTGTTCCCAGGCCGACACCTAGCTCTGCCGATACTATTCCTTGCCCCTCCCCGTACAGTTGAAAGCTTCCCTCATCAAAGGACCCACGAGTTGATCAGAGCCCCCACCCCACGAGATCCGATCGAACCCCCCACACTCCATGAATCGGCGGAATATCCAGCTGCGCGATAACCATCACCTGTTGTGACCGGGGTGGGGACTTCTACTGTAAATGTGTGTGGGAACGGGCCCGAAGGGGAGATTCCGGGAATGTCTTTCCGTACATCAAAGCATTGCCATGAATATGTAAACTGTAATAAAGCCACAAAAACCTGTATATAAGGCGCCAGGCCTCAGAAATAAGTTAGAGCACCTCATGACGATACCTGCTGTCTGATTTGTCGTGTTCTCCTCCGGAGAGAATAAACCTTGTTTCCTGCCTTCCAGTCTCCAGCGCCTGCCTCTTCATTGATTAATGTTTCGTGGGTTAAAGAGGCGATACCGCCGGGCAAATACCGATTGTCCCCGACCTTAGTTTCTACACTAGCACCATTGGTTTTGCAAATGCTTGCTTGATCTTGTTATTAGCTACTGTTGGTAAGAACTCCTGCAGCAAGCTAGAGCCTCGAAGGGCGGCATGAATCGAGGGATTTGTTATTTGTAGACGTGCAATGAAGTCTGTGCTGGCCAGCCTGTGGCATGTTTATGCAGACTCGAGGTGGCGCTTTTCCTATAGTCCCCACTTTGTTTCTGGAACTCAGAGTTTGTTGCTTCGGCCTGCATGGGGGGGCTCTCAGGGGGCACTGTGGATGGTAATCCCCACCCCAGGTGACCCCTAAATGTACATCATTCAAGGTGATCAGTAAAAGGCGATGTTGATGAGATGATGTCTGAAGGGTGTGATCGTAACCTTGGCTTCCCCACTTGACCACGATTGCATGAACCTGTGACACGAATGTCTCGTCCTGCACCTCTCGCTCTCTACCTGGCGAGCACCGGCAGCAGACTGAACCTCAACATCAAGAGTATCTGTTTGGGACCAGCCATGCCTAGAAGTGTCTCCCTTGCCTTATATTGTACTAGTCTCACTATTCACCATCTGGTGAAGTGAGACCACGAGAGCTGTCTCGTCTGCTACAATAATAACCTTTATGAAGTGCTACGCCGGCGTCTAGGCGCTGTTCATCGGGTGAGGTGCATGCTATGTGGAGGCCACGATCATGAAAGGCTTCTGCTGTGTCTTAAGAGGTTGGCGAGATGCTGCTTGCTTGCGCTGCCGCAGTCCACAGGTGACCGGTCACTTCGACATGTACAGTGGAGTTGTAGTCCGTGTGTGCTGTGCGGTGCATCCTGCTTTTTCCTTCCACACCGGCTGTTTTTGAGTGGAGTTGGAGTTGTAGTCCGTGTTTGCTGTGCGGTGCATCCTGCTTTTTCCTTCCACACCGGCTGTTTTTGAGTGGAGTGGGAGTTGTAGTCCATGTGTGCTGTGCGGTGCATCCTGCTTTTTCCTTTCACACTGGCTGTTTTTGAAAGGAGTGGGAGTTGTAGGCCGTGCGTGCTGTACGGTGCATCCTGCTTTTTCCTTCCCCACCGGCTGTTTTTGAGTGGAGTGGGAGTTGTAGGCCGTGTGTGCTGTGCGGTGCATCCTGCTTTTTCCTTCCCCACTGGCTGTTTTGAGTGGAGTGGGAGTTGTAGGCCGTGTGTGCTGTGCAGTGCATCCTGCTTTTTCCTTCCACACCGGCTCTTTTTGAGTGGATTGGGAGTTGTAGTCTGTGTGTATTGTACGGTGCATCCTGCTTTGTCCTTCCACACCCGCTGCTTTTCAGTGGAGTGGGAGTTGTAGTCCGTGTGTGCTGTGCAGTGCATCCTGCTTTTTCCTTCCACACCGGCTGTTTTTGAGTGGAGTGGGAGTTGTAGTCCGTGTGTGCTGTGCAGTGCATCCTGCTTTTTCCTTCCACACCGGCTGCTTTTGAGTAGAGGGGGAGTTGTAGTCCGTGTGTACTGTGCAGTGCATCCTGCTTTTTCCTTCCACACCGGCTGCTTTTGAGTGGAGTGGGAGTTGTAGTCCGTGTGTGCTGTGCGGTGCATCCTGCTTTTTCCTTCACACCGGCTGCTTTTGAGTGGAGTGGGAGTTGTAGTCCGTGTGTGCTGTGCGGTGCATCCTGCTTTTTCCTTCCACACCGGCTGTTTTTGAGTGGAGTGGGTGTTGAAGGCCTTGTAGCTACCTGCTGGTGTCCCTTCTATCCACCTGGCCCACCCCCTCCCATGCATACTGTTTGCACTACGCGCCTGCACCACTGAAATCCTTGCACTGCCCCTACCTGCCCGCCACTGCCAGGGCGTTGAGCTCTGGTGTCTGTTGAATGGCAGAAAGGCAAATTCCTCTTCTTGCCATTACATCTTCGCTGGATGGGGCTTGGAATAAAGCAGATCCTTCTCTGCACCCCTCTTCCAAGTCAGTCATCTATTAAACTTTACTCCTCCCAGAGCAGGGTCTGCTATCCACCCCTGCTAGGGGAGCTCCTGTTGCTCCGGGGTGGACCTTACAAAGCATGTTAACAAATTGCTGTATTTTGTGCATGCCTTCGGGTCCCTCACCTCTGTCCTGAGTAGACTCGGCCTTGGATGCTGTATCCTGTCCTTGCCGTTGGGTGGACAGAGTAGAGAATTTACCGTCTGTAGCCTGTCCCTGTAGAGGGTGCTTCACCGTCACGCCGGTGTGGCCCCGGTACAACTTTACTGGCTGTCTGTAGTTAGTGTATGACATGGGTTAGTGGAGTTGTTGTTTTTTCTTTACTCCTGGGTGGAGTAAACCGGAGCAATGAAATTCTGACATTCCATTTCACTTATAATTGGTGATCATAACTAACTCACTCTCAATAACTCACTCGCTAACTCTCTCACTCTCACTAACTAAATCTCACTCACTCTCACTAACTCAATAACTCTCTCTCACTAACTAACTCACTCGCTAACTCTCTCACTCTCACTAACTCTCTCACTAATTTCATCACTCTTACTAACTCTCTCAATCTCTCACTAACTATCTCCCACTAATTAACTCACTAAATCTATCACTCTCAATAACAAAGTAAGTAACCTTCACTCTCCTGTTATTTATACCCACCCCTTTGTGGAAAAGTAAATTTTGCCATGTTGTATGTGCCTACGTGTTCCCTATGTTATGTTATATGTGCATGATCGATATGCATGTATTCCCCTATGATCGATTAAAGACGCAATTATAGTTGTGTCCATCTCTAGTATGCCAGTTTCCAGTTTTCGTGAATACAACGAATATCGGGCCTATGTAAAGCTACGTTGCCACGTTTTACAGTGTGCACGTTAATTCATTGAATTATCCCCGTTTCTAGGCCTCAAAAGGGCCCGGACTTAGATTCAGTGCCTGTTTTCTGAACCCTCTCCAAGGAGCGATACAGCCCCCACCTGTATCCCTGACTCTTAGCTTACTTTCATGCCTCGCAGTGCCCGGCTCGGCCTGGCTCTGCCTCCCAGTCTGCCAAGAATATGTTATGTTTCTAGTTATCAGTCCAGCCCTCCTTCTCTGCATTCCTAAGCTACTGAATCGCATCAATAGTTTCCGTCATGGTCTAGCCTTTATGTCTCCATGTAAGAGAAATACTGTATTAATATTTATAGAATATTCCCCGCACACGCACTACATGTAGAATTATGCATGCACCAGTCTTAATGTCTGTTAGCCTTTACTCTGATAACTTTTGGATTCTATCAACATGTACTCTAAACACCAGATACTAGATATGCCTGGGTACATGTCGCTCTGACACTCCAGACTTTAGTCTCCTCTTCTAGCGCAGAAGTCATAGCCCCCCAGTTCTCCCTGGTAACACGTCATTGTCAGTTTGCGCGCACCACTAGGTTAGAGGTCCCAGCTGCTCAGGTAGCCCCCTCCATGTTTCCGCCCCGTTTATGACATATTCTGTTACGTTTACATCACATGTCTGTGTATACGCCCTGTACACGCCTTCTTGTTACCTCATTTTGCCCTTATCTTTCGCGACTGCTACAAACTCCGCCTACTGCTACGCCTACTGTATTGAATGCAATGTATTTTGTTTAACTATATATACTAATGTTCTGTTATTAAAAGTTATGCGCATCATTCCCAGATCATTGCCCCCGGCAGCTGTCGGGCCCTGCCATCCCATTCCCATGCAGGCTGTCCTGTTCCTGTCCTTTTATGCCTGATTAAAGCCTGTACACTCTAGCTACCTCGAATCTTGACTCTTATTTATTGAGCTATCTGTTTGTATGAGTATCCCGAAAAATAGAACCGGTAATTAATTATTTATTTACCACATAATGGCGCCCGAATAGGGACTTGCCCTTTCCCCACGCGCCGGAGAAGCCACGCAGGCCCCCTGATCCTCTGCAGCCGTGACGGAACCATACCGTGCACGTGCAGATATTTCTGCTTCAAGTATCCCTCAGGCCCACGGAGGAGACGGAGGTTGCGGTCCAGCGTCCAGACGAGGTGGTGGAGGAACGCGGCGAGTCCCGACCAGAGCCCAAGCCGAGAGTCCAAGGTCCGAGGTATTCGGAGGCCCACCTGTAACTAAAGTCCGAGGTTCGTCCGTCCGTCGTCGTAGCAGTCCAGTCCAGTCCGAGGCCTTCCGTTCTTGCTGCCCGGTGAGTACCATTGCTGGGGTAGTATCTAGACAGGGTCAATTGATTTGTCTCTGGTCCGTGGGTTTGGGTACACAGATCCAACACGAAGTGTCCACTTAGGTGGATGCGGGTCCTGACGTGTCTCTTTATGGGACCGGTAAGTTTCGTACTGTTTTAGCAGTGCATCTAGTCATTCTAGTAAGTTTCTGTTCCAGTAAGTTCTGTTTTTGAGAAATTCATGTATTCTGTTTTCAGTATTTCAGGTAATATTCTGTCCAAAATGTTATTTCATGTGTTTTCAATGTCGTGGTATGAATGATTCGTTTTTCAGTTATTATTGTGTTTATCGTGTATTGTATTGTGTCCAGACTCCAGCCTAGTTATGCCTCTGTTCTCAAAGTTACGTCAGTTAAAAACTAGAAAAGGTCTGCTCGAGGAAGCAGTTCCTGTCCCGCCTAGGGACAGTCCAGGTCATTTTATGTATCAAAAGCATGGCATAAGTGCCATATTATATCTAGATTTATGGGTGGAGTACACCAAGGAATTAGAGGAAAAGTATAGATGGCCCGTATCAGGTACGTGGGATGCCGAGTGCATCATGCGAGTAGAAGAAGCATTATGGAAAAAGAAAGCCAGACAGTCCCAGAGAGACGCCATCGAGTTATGGCGCAAAGAATCTCATAAAAGAACAGAAAAAGAAATCATAAAGTCTGAATTAAGTAGAGAATCCTCAGAAAGAGCCCAAGAAAGGGAATTAATTGAAGTAGGTGAACGAGTTAAAGCCGAACAGTCAGACAGACAGAGAAATGCCCTCATTAAGGGTATGTATCCTCTTCTTGCCGAGGGTTTGCCAAAAGCAACCCCGGAAGCACCATGTAATTTTCCGCCGCCATTAGTTCCGATTAAGCTACGTCACAAACCGACCGCAGCTGATATTTTTCTCTCGTCCTATTTGGACGACACAGTCCCAGAATATGCGAATCCTGCTCCGCCAGCTCCGGTAAATAATGTAATTCCTGTTCCTCCAGCCACCGGGGCACCTGTTACAGCACCTGTTACGGTACCCCCGGTCCAGTCCATAGTACAAGTTCCCGCTACATCGGTCACTCTGCCAGCACGAAGAGTATCAGTCGACGATTCCAGTTTAGGGGCCGCGGGAGGAGGTCCTCCGGGTACCCCGCCGCCACACAAACGTATAACGTTAGTCGAGTTACATGAACGTGCGTTACAGCGTACGCCCAAACATCAGTCTGTTGCAGATATCAGGCGAGCTCTCACCGAATGCCGTTATGATCCAGTCCCAGGCGATGATAATATGGTTATATATTCATTGCGCGCAAGACGGGTGACCGAGTATTTGGACACCCTACCGAATATGAAAGAAGATCTAGACAGAATATATCGTTTCATCCGTACAGGAGAAGATCCAGAAAGTATTGGCGAAATCATGTCTCTAAGGAAAGCTGAGACTCAGCTCATGCTATTAAAGTTTCTAATCAATTGTTTAATAAGGGAACAAGATTATCCAGACAAAGATCCAATCGAAATGAAAGTCCTGACAAAGTGGAGTGATCATATAGCCGAGGGAAGACACAAGACACTCAGTAGTATAGACAGTATGTACAAGAAAATTCATAAGGAAATAATAAGGTTACACGAGAAACGCAAAACAGCACAAGTAAGCGAGAAAGAAGATAACTCTGATACTGAAGAAGTAGAAGACGAGAATACCGGCAGAATAGCGTATGTAGGTAAATCTAGATTTCCAGACCGACATTCACGCCTAGAACACAAGAAAGTCTTTCATCTTCCAGCACCAGAACAATATTCTCTAGAACAAGTATTTCAAGCTACCGATCACATTCTGAAATCACGAATCGGTTATAGTGAACTTAGTACCATGCATGAACAAGAACTAGCCCGATCAGCAGTCCGATGGATTACTGATTCTACCACTTTTCCAGACGAAATAGTGGCACAAATGTTTCTGAAACTGCCCCCAGCCGAGCAACGACTGGTGGGTATGTATATGATCCAGCACCTCATTACACTATATGAAGGACAACATTCTGATCCAGATCCGTTACATGATATTCTGAACGAGTTACTCCAGTATAAATGGAAAGGTTTAGGTACCGATTTAAGTAGTGTCATTCTAGAACAGCGCCACAAATATAGAACGTTTCTGAACCCGCATTTTGTTCACGTCTCACCTCCAGAAAGTAAACCATTTTACATAGATAGACAGCATCCGTTACGAGAAGTACACCCAGTTAGGACACCGGGTGGTGAAATGCAACGAGTATTTGTTTACACCCCTATCACATAGATGGAACTCTTAGAGATGAAGAAATTAATTCCCTGTCACGACAAAGATCCAGCAGGGTTCCATCGAGAATTAAAAGACATGCTCCGTATGGGAGAATACACGTATCCAGATATCATTAAAATGTTAAAGGTCCTGTTGCCCGCAGGGGTATATGAAAAACTCAAGGAAAAGGAATGGGAGGTGGGAGAGAAAAAGATTGATTGGACAGCTCTAGAAGCTGAAGATAAAATACGAGTACCAGGTACCGGTCTTGGGGACAAATGTAAAGAATTGCCCGAGTTATTGATACAAGTTTTGCCAAGGTTATTAGCCACGAAAAAGGAAGATTGGGATGCAATCTCAGCATGTAAACAGAAACAGGATGAAGATACTAGTGATTTTTATTCTAGATTTGAAAAATGTTTTATTATTAACAGTGGTTTGAAGACAGGTAGCGAGTCATACCCTCATCTTTTTGTTACTAAACTAGTCGAGAATTCAAGCCCACAAGTTAAAAATCGAGTTTTGAAAGTCGAAAGTACCTGGCAAGCTAGTACCCCGTCACAAATGTTACAGATGCTCCAGTTAGAACACAAGAAAGTCCCTAGTTGTCAGGGAGTACCCTCTGTCATGGCCCCTTGTAAACTAACCTCCCCAATAAATCTTTTTACTAAAATTTTACTATCAATTGATTTACTATTATACTTTTATATTCCTAAAAACCTGTTTAATACACATATAAATCTAAATAAGGGAAACGTTTGCTAAAAGGTACTAGAAACGAGTAAACGAAGAAGTGCTGATTCTCCCAACTTAAAATGGCCGACACGTAGTGTGCGGACCACGTGATCGGAACCTCAAAACGAGTAAACGAGGAAATGTTGATTTTCCCAACCCAAAATGGCCGACACGTTAGTGTACGGACCACGTGACCGGAACCTCCATCAACCTTGACCCGGAGAGGGTGGATAAAAACAGATTATGGACATCCTCGATCGATACCGCAGATGCTGCACCGGGAGGAAGATGACAGGGAGGCCGCTTGTTGCTATCAAGGTAAGCCGTGAGGCTGCGTGTGTGGCTCTTTAGCCCTGAACTTTTTAACCGCTAGCAACAAGACGCATGTCGTCGGCGGACAGCGTCCTACTCGTGTAATATCAGGACTGCACTACGTAATGGTCTTCTAGCCTTGAACGTGTATGTCATAACCGCTAGCTGCTAGACGAATGTCGACGGCGGTGAGCTCCCTACCCGTGGCTCAAACCGCAATATAAACGCGTAAAAAGAGATTATGGGTTATAAAACAATTTTTGCGTTTTAGTTTACCGGTAATTAAGCGCAAAAAATAATGAGTGAATACACACTCTTGGGGTAAACGGCACCATAATTCAATACGTAGGGAAAGTAAGAAATGAATAAATCTAACGGTAAAATTTATTACAACCACGTCCTGGGTTTTCTCATCCAATAGACAACTCAAATATAAAAGAAGGAGAATAAGAAGAAACAGGAGGAAGTAATCAAAGCTCCCCTAGACCCCATGAGGTGACCCTAAGCTTCATAATAAAAGGTATGAAAAACTTAAAATATAACAATTGTCGTTTTTTTTTTTTTAACCATTAAGAGAAGACCATACCCTACCTACAAATTGGCATTTGTGTGTATTTCTGTCTATTCGTAGTTGAAGTGTACATAACAGAACGGTGGTCATCCCTGGTGCAGCAAACCTTTCCAGCATACGTACATCTTGATTAAGGTATGAGAGCATGTAAACCTATAAACAGAAGCAAACCATCTGTGGCTAAAGGAATGGGAGAGGCATGTTATATGATCCCATCTCTATTTTTGTAGGTGAAAATTCTTTACGATATGGAAAAGATACCCCTAATGGATTAAGAAATAGAGGGTAAACTCAGAGGTTATATCATTATCTGTCTCACTTGATGTCCAAGGTATGTAGAACTCTGAAGTATCAGCAAACAAACCCTAGGATCTACGTAAATCAGAAATGTACATATTTGGTCACTGTAACAAGTCTTATAAAGACAATTATGTTTCTATTAGTCACATAAACAAAAAAATATATGGACTATGGCTACCAATATAAGATCTGAAAGGGGATAAGAAGAATTATAAGAAATATATCCGATGTATGCGAAAGGGTAGAATTGCACTAATGGGAAAATTGCAATGAATAAGTATAGGAGTGTTGCTTTTTAAATAAATGTGCAATGTGTATATATGTTTTTTAGCTCGAGGTCTTGTTTTGAATAAGTCTGTAAACAGTGTATAATTGTGGCATTCTCTTTTTAGTGATTTTAAAAACCGTCCTGAAGAAGGTGTGACTTACTGGTCAAGACACCGAAACGCCGCGTCGACTCTTTGGTTTTTATATTATTGTTTTTGTATGACTATGCAATATGTGATGTACTGTAACGTGATGAAATTTTAATAAATTACTGTTTTTAATACATACAAATATAGAAAATCTTTTTTGAATGCCACAGGAATTATATATGTTTTATTCTAAGTGTGTTCTGTTGACCTCGAGTATCTAATTGATAAAAAAATTTTTGGGGTCTGTACATCAATTGGGGTCCAGTCGAATGACAGGACCAGGGGAGACACAACAATAGTGTTGATGTCGTGCTAGGTCCTTTGAGAACAAGGGGCCATGACAGAGGGTACTCCCTGACAACTAGGGACTTTCTTGTGTTCTAACATTATCTCACCCTGTCCCGTATTGGCATATAGGGTATCTCCCTCTTTTTTCTTGCAGATGCTCCAGTATCACCAGAATAGAATCAGGGAAGAGCAAGAACACGAAAGGAGACGTATGAAAGACACGAAAATGAAAGTACTAGTTGCACAATCTGTTCCACAAGACAGTCAGAAGAGGGGTCCGAATCAAGCCAGTCATCCTGCAGCTCCCGTTAAAGGGACATGCAATTATTGTAAACAACCAGGTCATTTTATAAACGAGTGTGCAGTTCTGAAACACAACATAGCAACTGGTAAGACTAAAGAAAGACCACGTCCGCCTAGACAAGAACAAGTTTCACAGACTTCCCAGACACCACAGAATGCACAACAGACAGTTCCAGCACCGCAGCCTATTGCTGCAACACAGCATGTTACACAGCAGATGTACCAGTATGCCCAGACAGAGTATCCAGAGTATCAACCGTATTCATGAAACAGCCTAGAGAGGGAGGTAGGCTTGCCTCTCATCGAGATACCTGTAGATCAAGAGGGTCCCTATGTACATAGTCAAGTATTGGGGAAAGACAGAAAGTTTTTGATTGATACAGGGGCAAGTAGGACTACTATCAGTCATGACGAGGTTCCAGGGGCTCCGCTCTCAGGCTCTAGAAATGTTTCCCTTGGATTTTCAGGAAAGCCTATTGTTAACGAGATTTCAAAGCCAGTTACTCTAGAAGTTGGTCCATTGTCCCGAACTACTGATTTGTTACTTACGAAGTCATGTCCAGAAAATTTGTTAGGCATTAAAACATTAAAAGAATTAGGTGCAGTTATTTGCTGCTCTCCAGAAGGAATACGATTGTTTTTAAGAGACTTTAAAGGTCATTATGTATTACGTGATTTTGATCCAAGATTGTCCAATGTTCCACAGCATTTATGGGCGCAAGGTCCAACTGATGTAGGTTTTATGCGAATCACACCCCATCGTGTGACCCTCAAGCAAGGTATAGTCTTGCCACGGATCAGACAGTACAGATTGCCACCTGAGGCTGTAGCAGCCTTATCCAAAATTATTGACGAGCTCATTGCTCAAGGAGTAGTCGTAGAAACTGACTCCAATGTATGTAATTATCCTATCATTCCAGTCATGAAACGTACTGATCCAAATGCACCTCCAGTATATCGATTAGTGATTGACCTTCGAGAACTTAATAAATGTATCATACCCCAGTATCCAGTAGTCCCAGATATTTCATCTCTATTGACAGCTATTGATTCTGAAGCTACATTTTTTACTGTTATAGACCTCAAGAATGCATTTTTCAGTGTCCCGATTCATCCAGACAGCCAGTACCTTTTCGGTTTTTGTTTAAATGGAAGGAGCTATAAATTCACACGAGCTCCTCAAGGTTTCACAGAAAGCCCTAGTATTTACAGTCAAGCACTTAAAAGACAACTAGACAATATTCACATGCCAACTGACACTGCCCTGCTCCAGTATGTAGATGATCTACTGATCACAGCCCGTTCTGAACGTGACTGCGAGCGAGCGTCACTTACAGTTCTGTATTTCCTAGCCGAGATGGGGCACAAGGTGTCCCCTTCGAAGCTTCAATTCTGTGTCCAGCAAGTGATCTACTTAGGCCACTTACTGTCCAAGTGGGGTAGGCAGTTGACACCAGACCGTATCCAGTTAATAGCGAGTCTTCCACAGCCCAAGACACAGAAGGAGGTACGTGCTTTTATTGGCCTCACTTCTTATTGCAGACAATGGATTCCTCAGTATGCATTTCTAGCAAAGCCACTGATACAGTTAACGACACAGGAGGCAGCCATATCGACTGTCCTCCCTTGGACATCTGAACATACACTTAGTTTTAATGAGTTAAAGAAAGCTTTATGCCAAGCACCTGTTCTAGCTACACCGAACTACAGTAAGCCTTTTACACTTTTTGTCACAGAACGTGATGGTACTGCATTATCTGTTCTCACACAAGATCAAGCCGGACAGTACAAGCCTTGTGCTTTTTTTTCGAGCACATTAGATCCAGTAGCCCAGACTTTGCCTGCGTGCCTCAAGTCAGTTGCAGCCACAGCTCTAGCAATCAGACAAAGTGATTCCATAGTATTAGGACACTCCCTGACAGTACAAGTTCCACACTCCGTGGAAGTTCTTTTAAACCGAACACAGACTCAGCACTTGACCATTGCACTGTGGAAAAGTAAATTTTGTCATGTTCTATGTCCCTACGTGTCATCCATCATATGTTATGTGTGCATGATTAAATATGCATATGTATTCCCCATGTCCGATTAATGATGCAATTATAGTTGTGTCCACCTCTGGTATGTCATTTCCCAGTTCTCGTGAGTAATATGAGTGTCAGGCCTATGTAAAGTTATGTTGCCACGTTTCTCAGTGTGCACGTTAATTCATTGAAAGTCCCCGTTTCTAGGCCTCAACAGGGCCCGGACACCAGATTCAGCTCCTGTCTCCTGAAGCCTCGCTGAGGAGCGATACAGCCCCCACCTGTATCCTCGACCTTTCACTTACTTCCTGCCTCGCAGTGCCCGGTGCAGCTTGGCTCTGCCTCTGAGTCTGCCAAGACTATGTTATGATTCCAGCTATCAGTTTAGTCCTCCTTCTCTGCATTCCCAAGCTGCTGAATCGCATCAATAGTTTCCGTCATTGTCTAGCCTTCACGTCTCCACGTTAGAGCAATACTGCATTTAATGGTCATTTCATATTCTTCATATTCTTCATCACGCACTACATGTAGAATAATGCATGGTCCAGTCTTAGAATCAAGTTAGCCTTTCCCCTCCTAACTTCTAGTTCATATCAACATGTTCCCTAAACATCAGATACTAGATAGGGTTTAGGTACATGTCGCTCCGACCCTCCAGACTTCAGTCTCTGCTCCTAGCACAGAGTTCATAGCCCCCAGCTTCTCCTAGTAATACGTCATTGCCAGTTTGCGCGCACCACCAGGTTAGAGGTCCCGGCTCCTTAGGTAGCCCCCTCCAATGTTTCCGCCCATTCATGACATATTCTGTTACATTTGCATCACATGTCTATGTGCACACCCAGTTACACCCTCTTTAGCCCTTATCTTTCGCGACTGTTTCGCGTCATGCCTCTTGCTCCACCCACTGCTACGCCTACTGCAATGTAATGCTATGTGTTTGCGTTATGTATATATGCTCATGTATTGTTATTAAAAGTCAGCGCGCTCATCCCAGATCCAGCCCCAGCAGCTGCTGGGCCCTGTCATCCTATTCCTATGCAGGTTGTCCTGTTCCTGTCCTTATGCTGTATTAAACCTGCAAAACTCCTACTACCTCGAATCTTGACTCTTATTTATTGAGCTATCTGTTATGATATATGTCTAGTCAAAAATAGGGTATTATTTATTTATTTACCACATAATGGCGCCCGAATAGGGACTTGCCCTTTCCCCGCGCGTCGGTGAAGCCACGCCGACCCCCTGACCCTCTGCAGTCGTGACGGAACTCTTCTGCGCAGTGGCAGATATTTCTGCTCAAGTATCCCTCAGACCCACGGAGAAGACGGAGGAGGCGGTCCAGCATCCAAACGAGACGGTGGAGGAACGCGGCGAGTCCCGACCAGAGCCCAAGCCAAGAGTACAAGGTCCGAGGTATCCGGAGGTCCACCCGTAACTGAAGTCCGAAGTTCGTCGTCCGTCGTCGTAGCAGTCCAGTCCAGTCCGAGGCCTTCCGTTCTTGCTGCCCGGTGAGTACCGTTACTGGGGTGGTATCTAGACAGGGTCAATTTAATTGACTCTGGTCTGTGGGTTGGTGGTACACAGTCCCACAAACGAAGTGTCCACTTCGGTGGATGCGGGTCCTGACGTGTCTCTTTAAGAGACCGGTAAGTTTCGTACTGTTTCAGCAGTGCATCTAGTTTCTGTTCTAGTCAGTTCTGTTCTCGAGAAAATTTATGTGTTCTGTTCTCAGTATTTCCAGGTAGTATTCTGTTCGAACTGTTATTTTTTAAATGTTTTTCATGTATTTTAATGTCGTGGTATGAATGGGGTATAAGTATCGTGTTCATTGTGTATTATATTGTGTCTAGATTACAGTTCAGTCATGCCCATATTTTCCAAGTTACGTCAGTTAAAAACTAGAAAGGGTCTGCTGGAAGCAGCAGTTCCCGTCCCGCCTAGGGACAGTCCAGGTCACTTTATGTATCAGAAACATGGCATAAACGCCATATTGTATTTAGATTTATGGGTAGAGTATACCAAACAGTTAGAAGAAAAGTATAGATGGCCCGTATCGGGTACATGGGATGCTGAGTGCATCATGCGAGTAGAAGAGGCATTATGGAAAAAGAAAGCCAGACAATCACAGAAAGATGCCATCGAGCTATGGCGCAAAGAAGCTCATAAAAGAACCGAAAAAGAAATCAGAAAGTCAGAACTAAGTAGAGAATCCCAAGAACGAGCCCAAGAAAGGGAATTAATCGAGATAGGTGAACGAGTTAGAACTGAGCAATCAGACAGACAGAGGCATGCCCTTATTAAGGGTATGTATCCTCTTCTTGCCGAGGGCTTGCCAAAAGCGACCCCAGAGGCATCCAGTAATTTCCCGCCACCGTTAGTTCCGACCAAGCTACGTCACAAACCGACCGCAGCTGATATTTTCATCTCGTCCTATTTGGACGACACAATCCCTGAATATGTAAATCCTGTCCGCGCTCCGCCAGTCCCTGTAAATCAGGTAATTCCTACTCCCCCAGACACCGGGGTGCCCTTAACAGCCCCCCCGGGTCAGCCCGCCATACAAGTCCAGCCCACGTTACAATTACCCACCCTGCCAGGACGAAAAGCATCAGTTGATGATTCTAGTTTAGGGGCTGCAGGAGGAGGTCTTCCTCAAACCCCGCCGCCATACAAGCGTTTATCAGCACTCGAATTACATGCTCAAGCATCACAGCGTACTCCTAAAAATAATAAGTCTGTTGCAGAGATCAGGCAAACCCTTGGCGAATGTGTCTATGACCCAGTTCCAGGCGAGTTTAATATGGTTTTATATTCCGTACGCGTAAGGAGAGTGACCGAGTATCTAGTCACCCTGCCGAATATGAAAGAAGATCTAGACAGGATATATCGTTTCATCCGTACAGGGGATGACCCACAAAGTATTAGTGATGCCATGTCTCAAAGGAAAGCCGAGATTCAGCGCATGATATTAAAGTTCTTAATTAACTGTCTAATAAGAGAACAGGATCATCCGTCTAAAGACCCGGAAGAAATGAAAACTCTAACAAAGTGGAGTGATAATATAGCCGAAGGAAAGCACAATACCATTGGTGCCATGGAAAATATGTACAAGAAAATCCGTAGAGAGATAATAAAGATACACGAACAGCGTAAAGCAGCACAAGTAAGCGAGAAAGAAAGTACCTCTGATCCTGAAGAAGAAGACGATGAGAATACCGCCAGAATAGCGTATGTAGGAAAACCTAGATTTCCAGATCGCCATTTACGTCTAGAACACAAGCCAATTTCCCATCATTCAGCACCAGAACAAGGTTCCCTAGAACAAGTATTCCAAGCTACCGATCACATTCTGAAATCACGAATCGGTTATAGTGAGTTAAGTACTATGCATGAACAAGAAATAGTTCGGTCAGCAGTCCGATGGATTACTGATTCTACCACTTTTCCAGACGAAATAGTGGCACAAATGTTTCTGAAAATGCCCCCAGCCGAGCAGCGACTGGTGGGTATGTATATGATTCAGCACCTCATTACTCTGTATGAGGGTCAACATTCTGATCCAGGCCCGTTACATGATATCCTGAACGAGTTACTCCAGTACAGATGGAGAGGTCTAGGTACCGATTTAATTAGTGTCATTCTAGAACAACGCCATAAATATAGAATGTTCTTGAACCCGCATTTCGTTCATGTCTCACCCCCAGAAAGTAAATCATTCTACATAGACAGACAGAATCCGTTACGAGAAGTCCACCCAGTCAGAGGAGCGGGTGGCGAAATGCAGCGAGTGTTTGTATACACTCCAATCACAAAGATGGAACTTCTAGAGATGAAGAAATTAATTCCCTGTCATGACAAAGATCCAGCAGGGTACCATAGAGAATTAAAAGATATGCTCCGTATGGGAGAATACACATACCCGGATATAATTAAAATGTTAAAGGTTCTGTTGCCCGCAGGGGTGTATGAAAAGCTCAAGGAGAAAGAATGGGAGGTGGGAGAGAAAAAGATAGATTGGGCAGTCCTAGAAGCAGAAGATAAGATACGTGTACCAGGTACTGGTCTAGGAGAGAAATGTAAAGAATTACCAGAATTATTGATTCAAGTTTTACCCAGATTATTGACAACTAGAAAAGAAGACTGGGATGCAATCTCAGCCTGTAAACAGAAACAAGATGAAGATATTAGTGATTTTTATTCTAGGTTTGAAAAGTGCTTTAGTATCAACAGTGGTCTCAAGACAAGTAGTGAGTCGTACCCTCACCTTTTCGTTACTAAATTAGTCGAGAATTCAAGTCCACCAATTAAAAACCGAGTTCTGAAAGTCGAAAGTACCTGGCAAGCTAATACTCCGTCCCAGATGCTCCAGATGCTCCAGTATCACCAGAATAGAATCAGAGAAGAACAAGAACACGAAAGAAAACGTATGAAAGACACAAAAATGAAAGTGCTAGTTGCACAATCTGTTCCTCACGACAGTCAGAAGAGGGGTCCGAATCAAGCCAGTCATCCTGCAGCACCCGTTAAAGGGAACTGCAATTATTGTAAACAGCCAGGTCATTTCATAAACGAGTGTACAGTTCTGAAACATAACATAGCTACTGGTAAGACTAAAGAAAGACCACGTCCGCCTAGACAAGAACAAGTTTCACAGACTCCTCAGTCACAGAATGCACCACAGACAGTTACAGCACCGCAGCCTATTGCTGCAACACAGCATGTTACATCACAGATGTACCAGTATGCACAGTCTGAGTATCCAGAGTATCAGCAGTATTCATGAAACAGCCTAGAGAGGGAGGTAGGCTTGCCTCTCATCGAGATACCTGTAGATCAAGAGGGTCCCTATGTTCACAGTCAAGTATTAGGGAAAGACAGAAAGTTTTTGATTGATACAGGGGCAAGTAGGACCACAATTAGTCACGCCGAAGTTCCAGGGGCTCCGCTCTCAGGCTCTAGAAATGTTTCCCTTGGATTTTCAGGAAAGCCTATCGTAAATGAGATTTCAAAGCCAGTCGCTCTAGAAGTAGGTCCATTGTCCCGCACTACTGATCTGTTACTTACTAAGTCATGTCCAGAAAATCTGTTAGGCATTAAGACATTGAAAGAGTTAGGTGCAGTTATATGTTGTTCCCCCGAGGGAATACGATTGTTCCTACGTGACTTTAAGGGTCACTATGTATTACGAGATTTTGATCCGAGATTGTCTTATGTCCCGCAGCATTTATGGGCGCAAGGTCCAACTGATGTAGGTTACATGCAAATCACACCCCATCGTGTGACTCTCAAACCAGGTGTAGTGTTACCACGAATCAGGCAGTATAGATTGCCACCTGAGGCTGTAGCAGCCTTATCCAAAATTATAGACGAGCTCATGGCTCAAGGAGTAGTTGTAGAAACTGACTCCAATGTATGTAACTCTCCGATCATTCCAGTCATGAAACGTACTGATCCAAATGCACCCCCAGTATATCGATTAGTGATTGATTTACGAGAACTTAACAAATGTATTATTCCGCAGTACCCAGTTGTCCCAGATATCTCTTCCCTATTGACAGCCATTGATTCCGAAGCCATGTTCTTTACAGTAATCGATCTTAAGAATGCATTTTTTAGTGTTCCCATCCATCCAGACAGCCAGTTTCTTTTCGGATTTTGTTTAAATGGAAGGAGCTATATGTTCACACGCGCTCCTCAAGGTTTCACAGAAAGTCCTAGTATTTACAGTCAAGCACTCAAGAGACAACTAGACAATATTCACATGCCAACTGACACTGCCCTGCTCCAGTATGTCGATGATCTATTGATCACAGCCCGTTCTGAACGTGACTGCGAGCGACACAGATTCACGCTACGCATTTGGAGTCGTTCACGACTTTGGAGTGCTCTGGCAGGAGAGAGGTTTCATGACTTCTCATGGAACCAAAATTCAGCATGGTTTCCTTATCCAAGCTCTGTTAGATGCAATACATTTACCGACATCCATTGCTATTATGAAATGCAAAGCACATACGAAAGTTACTGACATTATTTCCCAAGGTAATGATCTAGCAGATCGCACAGCCAAGCTTACAGCACAGACTCCAGACATTCAAGTTAATCCGACACAGACACAAACTCCAGATCTGACTACATGTATGACAGTTAAGGACCCCACCCAGGATGTCATAGATATCCAGTTACATGCTACTCCAGATGAAATCAAGAAATGGTCTGAACAAGGAGGGGTCCAGACAGATCAAGGATGGGTGACGAAGGGAAGAACCACATGGTTTCTCCCCGACTCTATGGTTCAAGTTATCATTAATACCGCACATAGTCCAGCACATTTAGGAGAAAAAGCAATGTTAGACAGTATCCAGAACATTTGGTTCAACAAGCATTTACGAGCTGCAGCCAAGCAGAAAGTCCGTACCTGTATGATATGTTGTCAGTTTAATCCAGGTAAAAGTGTCCCGGTGGAACAAGGGGGATTCCAGCCTCCTGACCACCCTTTTGAGGTCCTCCAGATGGATTATATTCAGATGGAGCGATGTCGAGGTTTCAAGTATGTTCTTGTAGTTGTATGCGCTTTGTCCAGATGGACAGAAGCATATCCAGTCCCAGATTACACAGCCGCGACCACTGCCAAGCAGTTGGTTCGTGAGTTCTTCCCTCGTTATGGACTCCCTAGAGTCGTATATTCTGACAACGGCCAGCCATTCTCCTCAGAATTAATGAAGCACGTTTCCCTGTTGTTAGGGTACCAGTGGAAGTTTCATTGTGTACGCCATCCTGAAGCAGCTGGTCTGGTCGAGAGACATAATCAGACTCTGAAAATCCGAATTGCCAAAATATGTAAAGAGAAAGGTGTGGACTGGCTAGTAGCTCTGCCAGTTGCTTTGTTTTATATGCGCATGGTCGCACATTCCAGATCAGGTCTGTCCCCGTATGAGGTCGTTTTCGGCCGCCCCCCTAACATGTGGGGTACTCCTAGACCCCGAAGTATTACTGATGTTTCATGTAATATGCTGACAGATTACCTAGCTTCCTTGATGTCTGCCCTCAACTCATGTCGTTCACAGGTTGCCGCCGCATTTCCAGACAATACCGAGGTGGCCCCGCATGAAATCGTTCCAGGTTCAATGGTCCTCGTACGTAACTTCGACAGATCAAGTCCGCTGGAGCCACGTTGGAAGGAGCCCCGTCAGGTCCTCCTCACCACCCGTACAGCCGTGAAATTGGAAGGACGCCGCGGCTGGGTACACCTTTCGCACGTCAAGAAATTCTACGGATTAAAACTGTGAGAAGTTGGCCTGGTAGGGGATGTTTCCAATTCTGGAACCACCTACTACCTGACCAAACAATCCCCTTATGGTGTCTGGTTGTAAGTCAACCTTATTAGACAAGCTATCCTAGTGGTAGCATGGACTAAGCAGCCTAAAGGCTTAACTTAAGAGGTCGTGTTAAGCGAGCTGTTTTACCACATACAATCCTGTAATACCAAATGAAAGGACACCACACAAGTATATATTATAAAAATATATGTGTTTATTACTAAAAACAATCCCCAGTATTCTTTCTGAATAAAGGGGCACAAGCGTTAAATCAAAAGCACTGTTTAAACATACAAAGTTGCACAATTATGGATGAGGGCAGGGGGCCACTCAAACCATATACTAAACAAGTGGTATAAGAGAGGCCACTCGAACAGTGGTTAGGCCTAGGGCCTAGGGAATCGCTGGGAGCAGTCAGGACAAGCAATGCTGAAGTCGGGAATGGCCCTCGGGATTCGGGAGATGTGCGGAAAGCGCACGCATGCACCAATGTTAACCAATGGTGCGTAAAAGTCAAATAGTTAAAGTTTAAGGACACTTCCGCTGAACCTAGAGGAACAAAACTTAACACACAGACCCTAGAGGTGTGCACCAGTGTGGGAACACCGGCGGAGCAAAGTTACCTCACCCACAGGAAGTGGGTGCACAGGGTCGAAGTGGCGTCGGGTTTTGACACGCAGGCTCTTGGTGCTTGAAGCTGAAAGGGCTGCAGGCAGGGTGAAGACGAAGTGTCCGGTGGAGTCCAAGGGTGGACTCAAGTTGTAGAGTACCTGAAAGCAGAGGGGACAGAGTCTGGGTCACTCAGCAGTGACCAGGGTGGAACCAGGACGGAACCAGGCAATGTCGGGCGCAATCAGGTGGTCGTCGAGGCGCTTCTCTTCGCTGTCACGTGGGCTCTGGGGCATCTGCGACGTCCAGGAGCAGGTCACGATCTGTCCCACGCAGGCTCTCACCGTCGGTGCAGTCGGCTTCCGGTTTGGAGCAAACAAGCCTTGGTAAGAGCAATCCACGCGGGATTGGAAGATGGCGTCTCACTCGGACCAGGAAGGTCAGAGTCGGGGCTCCCTTTCAGGGGAGCTGGTGTGGATCTGGAGCAACCAGAATCACGAGTCTTCTTTTGTAGTTCGTCGGCACAGGGACCACAAGCCAGCTGGCAAGTGACCGGGCCAACGCGTTGAGCCAAATCGTGCCAAAGGGCCCCACGCAGCACTCGTCGAGTGTGGAGGGCTGAACTTCGGCTCAGGAGTAGCTCAGGGTGGGGGCTTCTCAAACCCCGGTGTACAGCTTCGAGGGTCACTCGTGGGCTGCACGGTCAGCGTCTCGTGGTCACTTCAAGATGGCGTGCCCCACGCTTCCGGTCGCCTCCACGGGTCTCAGCTTTGCAGGGACTGTGGATCGGGCTGTTAGAAGCTGGGCAGGCTTGATCTCGTCGATCTCAGTCGCTCGAGTTCCGGCGGGAACTGCAACCAAGTAGACGTCGAGGGCTGGATGGTGCCTGCTGCTGCAGGGTGGTCACTCCTTGACCACAAGGGAGATTCTTCGGGCTTCCACGTTGAGATGGAGGGCGAAGGGTCCAGAATATCGTTTCAAATGTTTCTTCCAGGAAATCTGGTGTGCATTGGCACTGCTCCCACTCTTATTCCAATCTGGGGGGCGTGATTACCTGCTAGGTCCCCTCCTATGGGTGGGACCCAGGAAGTGGGTGGATACACCCCCTTCCTTTGATCCAGGCCGCCCTGGCACGAGGGCTGGAGTGCCCCAGAACCGGTTTGGCCGGATTATGCAAGGGGCAGCCTTGTGCGCCCCAGGCAGTGTCTGGTTTCTTTCAAACCTCCCTGCTACAATACACTATCTCCTGTCTGGAGGGCGGTGACACCCTCCTGTGACAGGAAACCCTTTGTCCAGGACCCCCTTGACTGGGTTTCGGCCAGCTCCAGGGGTCCAGACATTTGTCTGTGGCAGAGGCATCCATTTTGTGGATCTTAAGGCCTTTGGAGAAATCAACCGCATTAGAGTGAAGTAACATGTCTTACCCCTCTAGAGGGGTGGAATGCCATCCCCGTCGCCAGAACTGGCGAGGGGATGGTATTCCAAAGCGTATGACACCTTACACGACATGTTTTGATAAAGCCAAACCAGAGTTGCTAAATAACCGCGAGGATTATAAGGCACTTAATAGTATATGGTATGGCATTATCCTGAAACAGCTTAGGGAGTTGTTCCCGACGGCTGCAGACAGGCTCAGCTCATGCTAGAGCTCCATCTCACATAAAAACCAAGCACCCAGCCTCCAGGATTGGTGAGGCCTGTCTATAGGAGTGGCTCACAGGTTTACATGTGTCCAGATATAGGTTTAGACATAGGTATACTATATCTAAGCAAGGGGTGTGTACACCACCTTACCCCAGCTGAGTGATCAGCCAGTTGTGTCAAATTAAGAACCAGCCAGGGGTGGCAAAAGATATGCTGCAGCCCCTGGTAGGCCTTAGTGGCTCCTGTGCCCTGTGCACCTATAGTGCATTCTACAGGGGCTGACAAGGAGTCCATTTCCAATTGGTATGTGCCTATAGCACATGTGTCATTAATTTAGTGAGAGAACAGCAGGCTGGGGGTCTGATCAGCAGGCCCACAGCCTCAGTAGTCGAAAACCAGTGAAGCAAAAAGCAAAAATTTGGGGTGACCATAGGATAGCAGACCCTACTCTCCTACACAACCCCCCCCCAAACGCAGGGACATTAAACTAACCTTGACCAGATAAGTCTTCATGTTCTAAGTGGAAGTACCTGGAGAGACCATCTGCATTACCATGGTCAGTCCCTGGGCGGTGCTCCACTGTAAAGTCCATCCCCTGTAGGGAAATGGACCACCTGAGCAGTTTGGGATTTTCACCCTTCATCTGATTAAGCCATAAGAGGGGCTTATGGTCTGTTTGCACCAGGAAGTGAGTTCCAAACAAGTAGGACCTCAACTTCTTTAATGCCCAAACCACAGCAAAGGCCTCCCTCTCAATGGCTGACCAACGTTTTTCTCTTGGGGTTAGCCTCCTGCTAATGAAAGCAATTGGCTGGTCTTGACCATCTTGATTAAGTTGTGAGAGTACAGCTCCCACCCCCAACTCAGAAGCATCTGTCTGAACAATGAACTGTTTGGAGTAGTCAGGACTCTTTAGGATAGGTGCAGAGCACATGGCCTTCTTCAGGTCTTCAAATGCCTTCTGACAGCTAACTGTCCACTGAACCTTTTTTGGCATCTTCTTGGATGTCAAGTCATTTAATGGTGTCACTATAGACCCATAGTTTTTCACAAACTTTCTGTAATACCCAGTCAGGCCCAAGAAGGCTCTGACTTGTGTCTGGGTAACTGGAGGAGCCCAGTCCTGTATGGCCTGGATTTTGCTTTCCAGTGGCTGAACCTGGCCTCCACCTACTAGGTGGCCCAGGTATACAACCTTACTCTGCCCTATCTGGCACTTTGTGGCCTTGATAGTTAGGCCTGCCTTTTGCAGGGCCTCCAAAACTTTCTTCAGGTGGATCAGGTGATCCTCCCAGGTGGAGCTAAAGACAGCAATATCATCCAGATAAGCTGCACAAAAGTCATCCAACCCAGTAAGGACTTGGTTCACCAACCTTTGAAAAGTGGCAGGTGCATTCTTCAAACCAAAGGGCATTACCACAAACTGATAATGTCCACTAGGGGTAGAGAATGCTGTTTTGGCTTTTGACTCCTCAGCTAGTCTGATTTGCCAGTAGCCAGCTGTCAGATCAAATGTGCTCAGAAACTTGGCAGAAGCCAATCTGTCAATGAGCTCATCTGCTCTTGGAATGGGGTGAGCATCTGTCCTAGTGACAGCATTGAGACCCCTGTAATCCACGCAAAACCTCATTTCTCTCTTACCATCTTGGGTATGAGGTTTTGGCACCAGGACTACTGGGCTGGCCCATGGGCTCTCTGATGGCTCAATCACTCCAAGCTCCAACATCTTTTGCACCTCAGCCTTGATGCAATCCCTGACATGATCAGGTTGCCTGTAGATCTTATTCTTGACAGGCAGACTGTCACCAGTGTCCACAACATGGGTACACCAGTCAGTTTGGCTGGGTGTGAGTGAAAACATTTGCCTGTGAGCCTGCAAAACTTGTCTGCAGTCCCTCTGTTGCTGGTCAGTGAGGCTGCCTGCCAAGGCTACTCCATCAACTGAACCATCATCAGGGTTCTGGGAAAGCAGGTCTGGGAGAGGGTCACTCTCTTCCTCCTGTTCCCCATCTGTGGCCATGAGCAAGCTCATGTCCTCCCTGTCTACAAATGCTTTCAAGCGATTCACATGGATTACCCTGTGAGGGCTCCTGGGTGTTCCAAAGTCTACCAAGTAGGTGACTTCCCCTTTCTTCTCAATAATAGGATAGGGTCCACTCCATTTGTCTTGGAGTGCTGCTGGAGCCACTGGCTCCAGTACCCATACCTTCTGTCCTGGTTGGAACTCTACCAGTACAGCCTTTTGGTCATGCCAAGCTTTCTGCAATTCTTGGCTGGCCTCCAGGTTTTTGGATGCTCTTTCCATGTACTCAGCCATCCTGGAGCGGAGACCAAGTACATAGTCCACTATGTCTAGTTTGGGCTTTTTGAGAGGTAACTCCCATCCTTCCTTCACCAAACACAATGGACCTCTCACAGGGTGGCCAAACAAAAGTTCAAAAGGGCTGTAGCCAACCCCCTTCTGTGGGACCTCTCTGTAAGCAAAGAGCAGGCAGGGTAAAAGAATGTCCCATTTCCGCCTGAGCTTCTCTGGTAATCCTTTTATCATGCCTTTAAGGGTCTTGTTAAATCTCTCCACAAGCCCATTGCATTGTGGATGATATGGGGTGGTAAACTTATAGTTTACTCCACATTCCTTCCACATTGCTTTTAGATAGCTGGACATAAAATTTGTCCCTCTATCTGATAGTACCTCCTTAGGAAAGCCCACTCTTGAGAAAACTGCAATGAGGGCTTTTGCCACCACAGGTGCTGTGGTGGTCCTTAGGGGAATAGCCTCTGGGTACCTGGTGGCATGATCCACTACCACCAGTATGAATCTGTTCCCAGATGCTGTTTGGGGGTCCATTGGACCCACAATATCAATTCCAACTCTCTCAAAGGGGACCCCCACCACAGGTAGTGGTATTAGGGGGGCCTTTGTTGTGCCACCTGACTTACCACTGGCTTGGCAAGTGACACAGGAGCGACAAAACTCCTTGACATCCTCTGACATGTGAGGCCAGTGAAAGTGTGGAACAAGCCTGTCCCACGTCTTGTTCTGGCCTAAGTGTCCTGCAAGGGGAATATCATGGGCCAAGGTAAGGAGGAATCCCCTAAACTGCAGAGGTATCACCAACCTCCTGGTCATGCCAGGCTTGGGGGCTCTAGCCTCTGAGTAAAGGAGTCCCTCATCCCAATACACAGTATGGGTACCTTGGGCATCCCCAGCAGCCTCAGCAGCAGCCTGCTGTCTGAGGGGTTCAAGGGAAGGGCAATCTAATTGAGCCTGCCTCAGGTCTGCCCTTGAGGGTCCCCCTGTCCCCAGAAACTCAACCTGGTCAGGTTCAAGCTCCTCAGAGACAGTCTCCTCTTGGACTGCAGAATCAGTTTCCTCTGAAACCTGATCCTCAACCTGGGGCAAGGTGGAAGGCGAGGCCTTTCCTCTCTTGCTCCTTCTCTTGGGTTGTGGCTGGTCTATTGTCTCAAGATCCACCACTGGTTCAGGAAGGCACTTCTTAGCCTGAGCCCTTGTCATGGCAAGGACATGCTCTGAAATCCCTAGCATTTCTGCATGAGTCCTGTACTCCACTTCTGACCATGCTGAGCTTTCAAGGTCATTGCCTAACAGACAGTCTACTGGTAGGTCTGCACTCACCACAACTTTCTTTAGGCCATCAACCCCTCCCCAGGAGAAGTTCACAACTGCCACACTATGGGAGGTAGTGGAGTTGCTTGCATTGGTTACTAGGTAGCTCTCTCCTAGTACAATCTGTCCAGGGTCCACAAAGCCAGGGGTCACCATGGTGACACTAGCACATGTGTCCCTGTAAGCTTGAGCCAGTTTCTCATTTATTAAGGGAGTCTGCCTGTATTTGCCCAGGTTAGTGGGGCTTACTGCAGTGGGCAACTCAATGTCCACATCATACAGGAGAACTGCCTGTGTAGGGACTCTGACTAGGCCAGATCCTACTTCAATACCCAGGGTCAACCCAGCTACACCCTTGGACTGTGTTCCACCACTGCTTACTGTACTTGGGGTTGCAGTTGCTTTAGGAGCTGTAGTGGTGGGAACTGGATTTGCCTTGGTGCACTCACTGCCCCAGTGTGAAACTGATTTGCAGGTATTACACCAAGGTGTCTTTGGACCTTTGTTCTTCTTCTTCTTGTTACCATTTTGGGAACCACCCTCCTTACTATTAGTTTGGGGGCCTGAAGACTTCTGGTCTTTTTCTTTATCTTTCTGATTCTGATTACCACCCTTCTGGTCTGTTTTCTTCTGGTCACCACCTTGGTTCTGGGGTTTCTGCTTAATCCTTGTTCTGACCCATTTGTCTGCCTTCTTTCCCAATTCTTGGGGAGAGGTCAGATCAGAGTCAATAAGGTATTGATGCAACAGCTGGTTTGTACAGTTATTAAGGATCTGTTCTCTCATCATAAGATTGTACAATCCTGTATAGTCTGAAACTTTACTTCCCTGTAACCAACCCTCCAAAGCCTTAGTGGCACACTCCACAAAATCAGTCCAGTCTTGAGTCTGTGCTTTCTGGGTGTCTCTGAACAACAACCTGTATTGCTCAGTGGTTAGGCCATACCCTTCAATGAGAGCACTCTTCAAAACAGAGTAGTTTTTGGCATCCTCAGGTCTAACTGTGAGGAGCCTGTCTCTCCCTTTCTCAGAAAAGGAGTACCACAAAATTGCAGCCCACTGGTTCTCAGGAACCTGCTGTACCATGCAGGCTCTCTCAAGAGCAGTCATCCATTTGTGGATGTCATCCCCTTCTTTGAAGGGGGGCACAATCTTGGTCAGGTTTCTATTGTCATAGGCCCTGTCTTTTTCTCTTGGAAAATTGCTGCCACCAGTGACATCTAAGCCACTTAATTTCTGCTCTCTTGCCAAGGCAAGTTTAGCTTGAGCTAAGGTAAGCTTAGCTTGACTCAGGGCTACCTCCTCTCTCTCTATCTGGAGTCTGACAGCCCTCATTCTAGCCCTATGCTCAGCTTTCTGAGAAGCACTCATGCCTCTCTCTGATTCTCTGGAGGCACTAGAAAGATGAGAGTCCCCTGAGGGAGATCTCACTCTTCTGTTGCCTGGGAGAATCATTTGTTGGGATCTGGGGAGGTGCTGGCCCTCTCCATTTCCCAGTAGGTCCAAGTTGGCCTGGCTAAGCCTACCAACTGGAACCTGGCTACCCTGATCCTGTACTTCTAAGTCCCCAGCATCTGAGTCCTCATCCAAGTCATCATCATCCTCCTCTTCAGGGGGATCAACTGCAGGGGGGTTCCCTCCAGTTCCTGTATCTAGGGAAGCTGCTTTTGCCTTCTCTAAGTCATCCTGTTCTAGGAGTTCTACCAGAATTAGGCAGGTGGGGCTTCTGCCCCTTTTTAACCCTCTTGCTTTGCACAAGACAATCAAGTCTCTGCGGGTTAGTTTGTCATATCCAGAAGTTGCCTGGGTAGGGTCAACTGTCACAGGACTAGACCCTGAGGCCTTTCCTGTGTCGGACATGGTTACTAGTGAGGTGTAAGTGGTGCACTTACCTACACTAAGTGTTTTCCTACTGGACCTTGCTAGTGAGTTGTAGTCAGGGGTGTGCTACTCCCTTCAACCTACAACTACTAAGTTCAGTAGAACTTAATATGCTAAGCTTTTGATTTTATATGTACCTAGAGGTACTTGATGTGATCTTTCAATTTGATATAAAGATTGCAATGGTAAAACAACAGCAAGCTCAAATCCGCACCGCTGCTCACCAATGTGAGAAGTTGGCCTGGTAGGGGATGTTTCCAATTCTGGAACCACCTACTACCTGACCAAACAATCCCCTTATGGTGTCTGGTTGTAAGTCAACCTTATTAGACAAGCTATCCTAGTGGTAGCATGGACTAAGCAGCCTAAAGGCTTAACTTAAGAGGTCGTGTTAAGCGAGCTGTTTTACCACATACAATCCTGTAATACCAAATGAAAGGACACCACACAAGTATATATTATAAAAATATATGTGTTTATTACTAAAAACAATCCCCAGTATTCTTTCTGAATAAAGGGGCACAAGCGTTAAATCAAAAGCACTGTTTAAACATACAAAGTTGCACAATTATGGATGAGGGCAGGGGGCCACTCAAACCATATACTAAACAAGTGGTATAAGAGAGGCCACTCGAACAGTGGTTAGGCCTAGGGCCTAGGGAATCGCTGGGAGCAGTCAGGACAAGCAATGCTGAAGTCGGGAATGGCCCTCGGGATTCGGGAGATGTGCGGAAAGCGCACGCATGCACCAATGTTAACCAATGGTGCGTAAAAGTCAAATAGTTAAAGTTTAAGGACACTTCCGCTGAACCTAGAGGAACAAAACTTAACACACAGACCCTAGAGGTGTGCACCAGTGTGGGAACACCGGCGGAGCAAAGTTACCTCACCCACAGGAAGTGGGTGCACAGGGTCGAAGTGGCGTCGGGTTTTGACACGCAGGCTCTTGGTGCTTGAAGCTGAAAGGGCTGCAGGCAGGGTGAAGACGAAGTGTCCGGTGGAGTCCAAGGGTGGACTCAAGTTGTAGAGTACCTGAAAGCAGAGGGGACAGAGTCTGGGTCACTCAGCAGTGACCAGGGTGGAACCAGGACGGAACCAGGCAATGTCGGGCGCAATCAGGTGGTCGTCGAGGCGCTTCTCTTCGCTGTCACGTGGGCTCTGGGGCATCTGCGACGTCCAGGAGCAGGTCACGATCTGTCCCACGCAGGCTCTCACCGTCGGTGCAGTCGGCTTCCGGTTTGGAGCAAACAAGCCTTGGTAAGAGCAATCCACGCGGGATTGGAAGATGGCGTCTCACTCGGACCAGGAAGGTCAGAGTCGGGGCTCCCTTTCAGGGGAGCTGGTGTGGATCTGGAGCAACCAGAATCACGAGTCTTCTTTTGTAGTTCGTCGGCACAGGGACCACAAGCCAGCTGGCAAGTGACCGGGCCAACGCGTTGAGCCAAATCGTGCCAAAGGGCCCCACGCAGCACTCGTCGAGTGTGGAGGGCTGAACTTTGGCTCAGGAGTAGCTCAGGGTGGGGGCTTCTCAAACCCCGGTGTACAGCTTCGAGGGTCACTCGTGGGCTGCACGGTCAGCGTCTCGTGGTCACTTCAAGATGGCGTGCCCCACGCTTCCGGTCGCCTCCACGGGTCTCAGCTTTGCAGGGACTGTGGATCGGGCTGTTAGAAGCTGGGCAGGCTTGATCTCGTCGATCTCAGTCGCTCGAGTTCCGGCGGGAACTGCAACCAAGTAGACGTCGAGGGCTGGATGGTGCCTGCTGCTGCAGGGTGGTCACTCCTTGACCACAAGGGAGATTCTTCGGGCTTCCACGTTGAGATGGAGGGCGAAGGGTCCAGAATATCGTTTCAAATGTTTCTTCCAGGAAATCTGGTGTGCATTGGCACTGCTCCCACTCTTATTCCAATCTGGGGGGCGTGATTACCTGCTAGGTCCCCTCCTATGGGTGGGACCCAGGAAGTGGGTGGATACACCCCCTTCCTTTGATCCAGGCCGCCCTGGCACGAGGGCTGGAGTGCCCCAGAACCGGTTTGGCCGGATTATGCAAGGGGCAGCCTTGTGCGCCCCAGGCAGTGTCTGGTTTCTTTCAAACCTCCCTGCTACAATACACTATCTCCTGTCTGGAGGGCGGTGACACCCTCCTGTGACAGGAAACCCTTTGTCCAGGACCCCCTTGACTGGGTTTCGGCCAGCTCCAGGGGTCCAGACATTTGTCTGTGGCAGAGGCATCCATTTTGTGGATCTTAAGGCCTTTGGAGAAATCAACCGCATTAGAGTGAAGTAACATGTCTTACCCCTCTAGAGGGGTGGAATGCCATCCCCGTCGCCAGAACTGGCGAGGGGATGGTATTCCAAAGCGTATGACACCTTACACGACATGTTTTGATAAAGCCAAACCAGAGTTGCTAAATAACCGCGAGGATTATAAGGCACTTAATAGTATATGGTATGGCATTATCCTGAAACAGCTTAGGGAGTTGTTCCCGACGGCTGCAGACAGGCTCAGCTCATGCTAGAGCTCCATCTCACATAAAAACCAAGCACCCAGCCTCCAGGATTGGTGAGGCCTGTCTATAGGAGTGGCTCACAGGTTTACATGTGTCCAGATATAGGTTTAGACATAGGTATACTATATCTAAGCAAGGGGTGTGTACACCACCTTACCCCAGCTGAGTGATCAGCCAGTTGTGTCAAATTAAGAACCAGCCAGGGGTGGCAAAAGATATGCTGCAGCCCCTGGTAGGCCTTAGTGGCTCCTGTGCCCTGTGCACCTATAGTGCATTCTACAGGGGCTGACAAGGAGTCCATTTCCAATTGGTATGTGCCTATAGCACATGTGTCATTAATTTAGTGAGAGAACAGCAGGCTGGGGGTCTGATCAGCAGGCCCACAGCCTCAGTAGTCGAAAACCAGTGAAGCAAAAAGCAAAAATTTGGGGTGACCATAGGATAGCAGACCCTACTCTCCTACAAAAACCGGTCTCCAAGAACATTTCCCAGGATTTAAAAACTTGTCAAAACATTGTTCCTAAGGACTGTCCCGCAAATGACATTGGCACAACCCCTCCCCTGTTAGAGAAAACTCCGCAGCAGGAGTATAAGCAAAAGCTACGGTCTAGTAAAATAAGTCAGCCAGTTTGATTGTCTAAGTCCTCCCCTAGGTGAAACGGTTAGACTGTTTCTGACATGTATAAAATAGACCCCCATAGTGAGAGAGTTAGTCAAAACTCAATCCGATGTATCGTTTTTCTAAGTTTCATATTATTTCTCAGCCTTTTGACTTCCTGCACTAGTTACGCATTTTATCTGTGTTTTCCAGTTCCTCATGTAAATAAGCATTCTAATATTACAGTAGAGCACACGTTTGGTGATCTGCCTCCTCATGAATATTCATACCGCCTCGCTATGCGTAACAATACTTTTATCCGCATGTTGCATTATTCACACCAGACCAGCAATGCCACTAATTGTTGGGTGTGTGGTCGACTCCCCCCTTTCCAGACGTCAAAGGGAGTTCTGCCACTCTTTCCTTATCCTTTTTCACATAATGGTTCGTGTGGAGCATGGTCCACGTTAACGTCATCCTCAACAGATATGTCTTTTCTTAACAGCACATGTTTCCCAGACAAGCATGGTCCCCCCCACAGAACAGGTTTAGATCTAGAAAATGAAGTGTACAATTTAGGTAACTATTCGTCGAATTTTATGGTCCTGAATGTTCAGTCTGATACTACTCCAGACTCACCTGCTATTTCAGTGTTACCAGTCAAAGGCGAATTATGTGTTCGTAATTATGGTTCTGTACATGTAGGACATAGTGATTGTACTACTATTGTCAAGTATAGTGACAGTGGGAAATCTATTTTTAAAGCTTCACGTCATTCTTATTTTGTTTGTGGTCAAACTGCATATGTTCGTCTGCCCCTCGATTGGGAGGGAACCTGTTACATTGCCTTCCTACTGCCACCTGTTTTTCTAGCCCCACCTGACTACCATAGGAATTCCTACCTAGTACATACTAGACACAAGAGAAATCTCCCGATTGTCGACTATACTGAAACTGCTGCAGAGCAATTCATTGATATTGATAAAGGTGTTTTCCCTTATTTAGGTACAGTTGTAAATAGTAAGCTAATCCGTAGGTTAACAAGAACCCTTGAAGCTGTAGTAGATGAGACTGCCTCCGCTCTAGGTAACTTAACCGAAGAGCAATCCTTTATGAGAATTGTTGTGCTCCAGAATCGTCTCGTCCTTGACGTCATACTGGCCGATAGGGGCGGGGCCTGTAGACTCATCGGATCCAGTTGCTGCATTTTCATTCCAAATAACGCGCCGTCTGTTTATTCAGCTATAACCAGACTTCATAAAATTGCCCATCTGTTACACCAAGATCCAGGCACCTGGACATGGTCCGGTTGGTTCTGGAATATAATTTCCGCATGGGGATGGAAAGTCTTGTCCTTTCTAGGTATAGCAGTAGCGATCATATTCAGCTGCTGCCTCTGTATACAATGTGGCCCTGCGATTTGCGGCATGTGTGCTACCTCTTGTATTCCTAGTCCCAAGCCCCGTTCTAAATCTCGTTCCAAGACAATTCGAGATGAACAAATGGTACTGTATGAGATGATAGATGGTATCATGAATATTGATGTTTCCTGATGGAAACGTAGTGACAAGGAGGGAATGTGGAAAAGTAAATTTTGTCATGTTCTATGTCCCTACGTGTCATCCATCATATGTTATGTGTGCATGATTAAATATGCATATGTATTCCCCATGTCCGATTAATGACGCAATTATAGTTGTGTCCACCTCTGGTATGTCATTTCCCAGTTCTCGTGAGTAATATGAGTGTCAGGCCTATGTAAAGTTATGTTGCCACGTTTCTCAGTGTGCACGTTAATTCATTGAAAGTCCCCGTTTCTAGGCCTCAACAGGGCCCGGACACCAGATTCAGCTCCTGTCTCCTGAAGCCTCGCTGAGGAGCGATACAGCCCCCACCTGTATCCTCGACCTTTCACTTACTTCCTGCCTCGCAGTGCCCGGTGCAGCTTGGCTCTGCCTCTGAGTCTGCCAAGACTATGTTATGATTCCAGCTATCAGTTTAGTCCTCCTTCTCTGCATTCCCAAGCTGCTGAATCGCATCAATAGTTTCCGTCATTGTCTAGCCTTCACGTCTCCACGTTAGAGCAATACTGCATTTAATGGTCATTTCATATTCTTCATATTCTTCATCACGCACTACATGTAGAATAATGCATGGTCCAGTCTTAGAATCAAGTTAGCCTTTCCCCTCCTAACTTCTAGTTCATATCAACATGTTCCCTAAACATCAGATACTAGATAGGGTTTAGGTACATGTCGCTCCGACCCTCCAGACTTCAGTCTCTGCTCCTAGCACAGAGTTCATAGCCCCCAGCTTCTCCTAGTAATACGTCATTGCCAGTTTGCGCGCACCACCAGGTTAGAGGTCCCGGCTCCTTAGGTAGCCCCCTCCAATGTTTCCGCCCATTCATGACATATTCTGTTACATTTGCATCACATGTCTATGTGCACACCCAGTTACACCCTCTTTAGCCCTTATCTTTCGCGACTGTTTCGCGTCATGCCTCTTGCTCCACCCACTGCTACGCCTACTGCAATGTAATGCTATGTGTTTGCGTTATGTATATATGCTCATGTATTGTTATTAAAAGTCAGCGCGCTCATCCCAGATCCAGCCCCAGCATCTGCTGGGCCCTGTCATCCTATTCCTATGCAGGTTGTCCTGTTCCTGTCCTTATGCTGTATTAAACCTGCAAAACTCCTACTACCTCGAATCTTGACTCTTATTTATTGAGCTATCTGTTATGATATATGTCTAGTCAAAAATAGGGTATTATTTATTTATTTACCACAGCACGTTTAACAGGTTATGAACTGACACTGTTCCAGCCACACATAGAAATCAGACGCTGCAACGTTCTAAATCCTGCTACTCTGTTACCGTCAGTTACTTAAAATCCTGCCACACATGACTGTGTGGAAGTCATTAACACTATGACTAAGCCAAGACAAGACCTGACAGACATTGCATTACCTGATCCCGACCTGACACTTTATGTGGATGGTTCATGTATGAGAACGAGTACAGGAGAACTAGTAGCCGCGTATGCAGTGACTACTGACACTGAAGTTATTGAAACACACCGTATTGACACACTGTCTGCTCAAGCAGCAGAGCTAGTTGCTCTGACCCAAGCCTGCATACGTGCCAAGAACCTGAAAGTAAACATATATACAGATTCACGTTACGCATTCGGAGTTGTACACAACTTCGGAGTGCTCTGGCAGGAGAGAGGTTTCATGACTTCTCATGGAACCAAGATTCAGCATGGTCTCCTCATTCAAGCTCTGTTAGATGCAATACATTTACCGACAGCTATCGCTATCATGAAGTGCAAGGCACATACGAAAGTTACTGACATCATTTCCCAAGGTAATGATCTAGCAGACCGAACAGCCAAGCTTACAGCTCAGACACCAGACATTCCAGTTAACAAGACACAGACATCCACTCCAGAACAGATTACTTGTATGACAGTTAAGGACCCTACACAAGATGTCATAGACATACAGTTACATGCTACTCCTGAAGAAATCAAGAAATGGTCCGAACAAGGAGGGGTCCAGACAGATCAGGGATGGTTGACGAAGGGAAAAGCCACATGGTTTCTCCCCGACTCTATGGTTCAAGTCATTATCAATACCGCACATAGTCCAGCACACCTAGGAGAAAAAGCCATGTTAGACAGTATTCAGAACCTTTGGTTTAACAAGCACTTACGAGCTGCAGCCAAGCAGAAAGTCCGTACTTGTATGATATGTTGTCAATTCAATCCAGGTAAAAGTGTCCCGGTGGAACAAGGTGGATTCCAACCTCCTGACCACCCTTTCGAAGTCCTCCAGATGGATTATATTCAGATGGAGCGATGTCGAGGTTTCAAGTATGTCCTTGTAGTTGTATGCGCTTTGTCCAGGTGGACAGAAGCATATCCAGTTCCAGATTACACAGCAGCGACCACTGCCAAGCAGTTGGTTCGTGAATTCTTCCCCCGTTATGGACTCCCTAGGGTCGTGTATTCTGATAACGGCCAGCCATTCTCATCCGAGTTAATGAAACATGTTTCCCTCTTGTTAGGGTACCAGTGGAAGTTCCATTGTGTGCGCCATCCTGAAGCAGCCGGTCTCGTAGAGAGACATAATCAGACCCTGAAAATCCGTATTGCCAAGACATGTAAAGAGAAAGGTGTAGACTGGCTAGTTGCCCTGCCAGTTGCTTTATTCTTTATGCGAATGGTCGCACACTCCAGATCAGGTCTGTCCCCTTATGAGGTCGTATTCGGCCGCCCCCCAAACATGTGGGGTACACCTAGACCCCGCAGTATTACAGATGTTTCCAGTAATATGTTGACAGATTACCTAGCTTCCTTGATGTCTGCCCTACACTCTTGTCGTTCACAGGTTGCCGCTACATTCCCAGACAATACTGAAGTGAAACCGCATGAGGTCATTCCAGGCGACCTCGTCCTTGTAAGGAATTTTGATCGTTCAAGTCCGCTGGAGCCTCGTTGGAAGGAGCCACGACTTGTCCTTCTGACCACCCGTACGGCCGTGAAGTTGGAGGGCCGCAAGGGTTGGGTCCATCTGTCCCATATCAAGAAGTTCCATGGAGTCCGGAAAAAGACATTTTTAAAGGACATTTCTAAAGACTGTCTGAAAGACTGCCTGAAACCAGACATTGATCTGAATCCTGAACTGAAAGTTCCTCTGTTAGAGAAAACTCCGCAACAGGAGTATAAGTTAAAGCTCCGGTCTAGTAAAATAAGTCAGCCAGTTTAATTGTCTAAGTCCCTCTCGGGTGAAACGGTTAGACAGGTATCTGACATGTATGAGATAGACCCCCATAGTGAGAGAGTTAGTCAAAACTCTATCCGATGTATCGTTTTTCTAAGTTTTCTATTGTTTCTAAGTTTGATGGTTACCTGCACAAGTTATGCATTGCATTTATGTTTTCCAATTTCTCATGTAAATAAGTTTTCTAATGCTACAGTAGAGCACACATTTAGTGATCTGCCTCCTCACGAGTTATCCTATCGTCTTGCTATGAGAAATAACACATTTGTAAGAATGTTGCACTATTCACACCAGACCAGCAATGCTACTAATTGTTGGGTGTGTGGTCGACTCCCCCCTTTCCAGACACCGAAGGGAGTTCTGCCACTCTTTCCTTATCCGTTTTCACATAATGGTTCGTGTGGAGCATGGTCCATGTTAACGTCATCTTCAAATGATGTGTCCCTTCTGAATAGAACATGTTTTCCAGACAAGCAAGGTCTCCCCCATAGAACAGGGTTAGATCTAGAAAATGAAGTTTACAATTTAGGTAATTATTCTTCGAATTTTATGGTCCTGAATGTTCAGTCTGATACTACTCCAGACTTACCTGCTATTTCAGTACTACCAGTCAAAGGCGAATTATGTGTCCGAAAGAATGGTTCCGCACATGTAGGACATAGTGATTGTACTACTACTGTCGAGTATAGTGACAGTGGGAAATCTATTTTCAAAGCTTCACGTCATTCTTATTTTGTTTGTGGTCAGACCGCATATGTTCGTCTGCCCCTCGATTGGGATGGAACATGTTATATTGCCTTCCTACTGCCACCAGTTTTTCTAGCCCCATCTGATTATCACAGAAACACACATCTAGTACACGTCAGAAATAGACGGGAGATTGAGTCCCCAATTGTCGATCAAACTGAAACTGCTCTAGAACAGTATACAGATTTCAATAGAGGTTTCTTTTTCTTTATAGGACCTGTCCAGAATAGTAAGTCAATCCGTAGGTTAACCAGAACCCTTGAAGCAGTAGTGAATGAGACTACTTCTGCTCTAGGTAACTTAACCGAAGAGCAATCTGCTATGAGATTTGTCGTGCTCCAAAATCGTCTCGTTCTTGACGTCATACTGGCCGATAGAGGAGGAGCATGTAGAGTCATCGGATCTAGTTGCTGCATTTTCATTCCTAATAACGCGCCGTCTGTTTATTCAGCTATAACCAGACTTCATAAAAGTGCCCATCAGTTACACCAGAATCCAGGCTCCTGGACATGGTCCGGTTGGCTCTGGAGTATCATATCTGCCTGGGGATGGAAAGTATTGTCATTCCTAGGTATTGCAGTAATGATCATATTCAGTTGCTGCCTCTGTATACAATGTGGCCCTGCGATTTGCGGCATTTGTGCTACCTCTTGTATTCCTAGTCCTAAGTCCCGTTCCAGGACAATTCGAGACGAGCAAATGATGCTGTATGAAATGATAGATGGTATCATGAATATAGATGTTTCCTGATGGAAACGTAGGGCACAAGGAGGGAATGTGGAAAAGTAAATTTTGCCATGTTGTATGTGCCTACGTGTTCCCTATGTTATGTTATATGTGCATGATCGATATGCATGTATTCCCCTATGATCGATTAAAGACGCAATTATAGTTGTGTCCATCTCTAGTATGCCAGTTTCCAGTTTTCGTGAATACAATGAATATCGGGCCTATGTAAAGCTACGTTGCCACGTTTTACAGTGTGCACGTTAATTCATTGAATTATCCCCGTTTCTAGGCCTCAAAAGGGCCCGGACTTAGATTCAGCTCCTGTTTTCTGAACCCTCTCCAAGGAGCGATACAGCCCCCACCTGTATCCCTGACTCTTAGCTTACTTTCATGCCTCGCAGTGCCCGGCTCGGCCTGGCTCTGCCTCCCAGTCTGCCAAGAATATGTTATGTTTCTAGTTATCAGTCCAGCCCTCCTTCTCTGCATTCCTAAGCTACTGAATCGCATCAATAGTTTCCGTCATGGTCTAGCCTTTATGTCTCCATGTAAGAGAAATACTGTATTAATATTTATAGAATATTCCCCGCACACGCACTACATGTAGAATTATGCATGCACCAGTCTTAATGTCTGTTAGCCTTTACTCTGATAACTTTTGGATTCTATCAACATGTACTCTAAACACCAGATACTAGATATGCCTGGGTACATGTCGCTCTGACACTCCAGACTTTAGTCTCCTCTTCTAGCGCAGAAGTCATAGCCCCCCAGTTCTCCCTGGTAACACGTCATTGTCAGTTTGCGCGCACCACTAGGTTAGAGGTCCCAGCTGCTCAGGTAGCCCCCTCCATGTTTCCGCCCCGTTTATGACATATTCTGTTACGTTTACATCACATGTCTGTGTATACGCCCTGTACACGCCTTCTTGTTACCTCATTTTGCCCTTATCTTTCGCGACTGCTACAAACTCCGCCTACTGCTACGCCTACTGTATTGAATGCAATGTATTTTGTTTAACTATATATACTAATGTTCTGTTATTAAAAGTTATGCGCATCATTCCCAGATCCTGCCCCCGGCAGCTGTCGGGCCCTGCCATCCCATTCCCATGCAGGCTGTCCTGTTCCTGTCCTTTTATGCCTGATTAAAGCCTGTACACTCTAGCTACCTCGAATCTTGACTCTTATTTATTGAGCTATCTGTTTGTATGAGTATCCCGAAAAATAGAACCGGTAATTAATTATTTATTTACCACACCTTTAACAATAAACACCATAAAAAGGCAACGATTAGAACAGGCAGATACAAGGTGCCAGCATTCAAACATAAAAAAACACAAATCATTACTTCTAATTAATAGTTTTTTATCATCGTCATTTTGTTGTACATTATACATCATAAGTAACAAAAATGCTTCTCACACTTCTTTATTATAACATTTCAGCATACTGCAGACTTCTGCACAACACAGCTTAAAAACAAACACAAACTCAATATCTCTGCCTTAACACTTATTAGTTCCCAAAGGCAAGACCTATTGGCTATGCCAATGCTTGTTTTGTTTATTTCAGCAGGATTACTTTTTGTCACTATTAAATTAGCTTCACACATTCCCTTTATTGCTGGATTTTGAGACCCTTCACCAGGGCTCAAGTCCTAAAAAAAGAAGTGGGGGGACTCATCCGAAAAAGAGGTGCTACAGAGTATGTGACTACGGGCCAGCGATGCAGTAACACTGGCAGTAAAAACTGCTTGCAGTTTGATACCAGTGTTGATTTATATCATCTTGTTTACATACTAATAGGTTAGTTCACAAAATGCTAATTTGGAGTAGGTCCCAATCCTGCCTACCTCATTAATATTTATGAGATTAGTTTCACATTGTGACGCACTCTGACTGGCCACAATCATGGGGCTGGTGGCCTGTGCAAGATTCTTCCTACTTGCTGAAATAAAGCTTGAATTCCGCGGACAGGAGATGTGCACGTGTACGGACAGGAGATGTGCACTCTGTACGCATGCACATCTCCTGTTCCCTCCCCCTGTCGGCTCCACGGAGCCAGCTTGTTCATTTTTGCAATTGTGCAACAATCTTGCTGTAGCATGGACTGAAACAAAAAAATATGTTTGCTCCATTTCATTATTACACAAAAAGCAAAACGATGCTAATGTATTTCACAAGCCAAGTGGAGTTTGCTACCACCAGCAGTAACTGTTCCAGCACGAAGTGTTCTGCACACCACAGACTTTCAGAAATGGGGGCCTAAGTTTTTAAAGGGAAGACTTCTTTACAAAACACGCACAGGTCAAACCTTCAAAGGGACAATACGATGAAGGGAATGATATTATGAATTCCAGTTTCTTGCCTTTGCTTAGACTGCATTCCAGGTCATTGTTTTTCACACACTATGCCATTCCAGACAGAGACCACACATATGCAAATCAGTCTTGCCAAACACATGTTAGAGGCTAGAATGTTTGACAAAATAATATGTTCAATGAACCTGTCCAGAAGCGACTAAAGCAGAGAGAATATCTAAGATTTTATTTGGGGGCATTGGTGATTAAACTGGTCAGCAGATGTAACTGATCACCGGAAGTCAAGGATGTAAAAATATATTAATATATTTTTTGGGATTTTAGACATCTTGCCAACGGATATAATGGAATTCAATCCAAACTTTTGTAAAATATGTTCCTGTGTTGCATGGTCTAAGTCTTCCTCAAAAGCAAACATACAAGTTTATACTTTGCGAAGTCTAACGTCATTAAACCTGCAAGCTTTAATGACATAAGGAAAGATGGAAGCTTCCTCTTCAGGCAGAGAGACTGTGAAACACAGGGACAGTACTGCACACGTGGGATTTCGGATAAGGGGTAGGGAAAGGGTTGCATGATACTCCCTCCATCAGAACTCCTCACCTGATTGAATAAGACATTATTTGTGAACGAGTCAATTAACGCAATCAATTGTAATATTTTATAAACTTGCACTGTGTATGTATAATTTGCTTTTGAATGTCTGTGGTTGAAGTCTTAGAAAAAAACAGTGTTCAAGTTTGTCACTTTATCAGCTGAGGGCACAGCTACGCAGTCCCCGTCTTTTGTGATATAGACATATTAATACAAAATAATAAGGAACGCGTAATGTTTCACACAGTCGTGTTGTGTTTTAGTCTTAGCGATCCTCGCTCAAAAGGGTATGTGGTAATCTGGATGAGAAGGCTGACTTCAAAGAAGTTGTTTTATTATTCAAAGATGCTCCTGGCAAGTACTGTTCTCGAAGATCTTAAAATTGGTCTGGCCAAAGGTTTCAGCTCACTTGACTCCACGAGAAGGCAAGTACTTGGGGTCTCATTTATAAGGCTATGCCTCACTTTTACGCCACTGATGCGTCACTTTTTGTGACGCACCAGTGGCATAAAAAATGCGCCTTGTTGAGTCATATTTACAAAGAGACGCATCTAGGTAGAATCGTCTCTTTGTAAACCCCTGCGCCACATTATACCTGCGCCAGGTATATGTATGCAAGGGTGGTGTATTGACGCAAGGAAGGGTCGTAAAAGTGACGCAGTGAAATTATGAGATTTCACTGCGTCACTTTTAGGACACCGTTGCGTCAAATTCTTGAGCCTGCCTCACAGCAGGCGTAAGACTGACGCAGGCCCTTTCACATGGGGTTTGCCCCATGTGAAAGGATGCATTGCTGGAGTTGCGTCACTTTTGTGACACACTCTAGCAATGCTTCACTTTTGCGCTTACAGATACGTCAGAAATACTGACGTATCTGTAACTCCTTGCGACATGATGAATCATACATTAAATATGACGCATCAGGAATGTCGCAAGGAGTGCGCACTGAAAAGTGACTCATCGCTGCTTTCACGCAGCGTTGCGTCATTTCTCAAAAATGAGGCCCCTGCAATGGAACTCAGAATGTACGCAAGACAACAGCAGTATTTCATAGA
The DNA here is from genome assembly GCF_964261635.1 of Lissotriton helveticus. Lineage (NCBI taxonomy): Eukaryota > Metazoa > Chordata > Amphibia > Caudata > Salamandridae > Lissotriton > Lissotriton helveticus. The sequence continues at coordinate 693,346 of NW_027611728.1, read as the reverse complement.
CCCTAAACCTTATCTGCAGATGAACGGGACCCCTCACTGAGTGGTACTGTTCATCTGCAGATAAGGTTTAGGGTCTATGCAACATCCATTGGGCTCACGGGGCTTCAGCCCCCCCCGTCGTGTCTGTCAGCCCGGGCAGAGACAGCTTCGGGGGCTGGTGACCATCTCGTTGCAGCCGCACCCGAGGACTTAACAGGTCTTTAAAAGACCATTTACTTGTAAATGAGGCTTTTGTTGTGTTTTCGCCCCTTCTTTCAGTCACTCTGTCTATGGTTGGAAGAATTAGCCCCCCCCCTGAAATGTAGCTCTAGTTGCCTGCCTGCCGCTCAGTATCAAGAATATAATTAGGGCTCCTGGTTTATGGTTTTGATATTTTTTAAAGGTAGTAAAAACGAGGTTTGACCAATCCGAGAAAAAAAAGGTGTTTTTTTCCCTGGGCCCCTCCCCCAAACGAAAACACATTGACCTGAAGCCTAAGTGTATTCTGAGTCATAAAAAGTTTATTAGATGAAAAAATATTGTACGGGCACTTTTTTGCACAAAAAGTCACTTTTTGGCACTTTTTTGAGAGAAATAAAATAGTTTGCAGATTTTTTTTAAATCGACCGAATTAAAAAAGAAATGCTCTTGTTGGATGGCTTTGGACATAAGGCCGCAGTCCAGGGATGACTTCTGGCCTCCTGGGATGACTTTTTGAAGTTTTGGGGTTTAAGGGGGCATAGTCACTTCTTCCATCCAGGCTACGTTGCTCAAAATCGGGTACGATGTCAGGTTCTTCCCTTGGCTGGAAGCTGAAAAAAAAACTTCAGATAATAGCAAAGGTAGATAGATCAAATGAAAGCATCAGATCTGAGCTTTCTAACAAGTATATTTAGGTCATGGGTACTCACGAAGTGACTGTGATATCCATTCTGAGCTATTTGTTAAATTAGCAAATCTTGTCAAAAAAACTTTTTTTGACGATTTTTGCTAATTTTCGGTATCAACCCTCATGGCTGTTTTCGGGTCCCTGTAGCCACCAGGACCCCATAATATATCTCAGATGATATAACAAGAGTGGCTAGGGCTCATTTCCAGCCTCCAGGTACATGTCTGACTCCTATTTGTGACATTTCGAGGTGTTTGGGGTCAAACTCATTTTTTCCATTATAGGCCATATAGCTCAGAGTCACATCACATTGAGCTCAGAGTCACATCAAATTTCTAGTTCTGGACCTAAGGACCCCTTAGTATACCTCAGATGACATACCAGGAGTGTCTAAGACCCATTTCTGGCATCCAGGGATGACTTTTTGAAGTTTTGGGGTTTAAGGGGGCAAAGTCACTTCTTCCATCCAGCCTAAGGTGCTCAAAATCGGGTACAATGTCAGGTTTTTCCCATGGCTGGAAGCTGAAAAAAAAACTTCAGATAATAGCAAAGGTAGATAGATCAAATGAAAGCATCAGATCTGAGCTTTCTAACAAGTATATTTAGGTCCTGGGTACTCACAAAGTGACTGTGATATCCATTCTGAGCTATTTGGAAAATTAGCAAATCTTGTCAAAAAAACTTTTTTTGACGATTTTTGCTAATTTTCGGTATCAACCCTCATGACTGTTTTCAGGTCCCTGTAGCCACCAGGACCCCATAATATATCTCAGATTATATAACAAGAGTGGCTAGGGCTCATTTCCAGCCTCCAGGTACATGTCTGACTCCTATTTGTGACATTTTGAGGTGTTTGGTGTCAAATTCATTTTTTTCCATTATAGCTCCTAGATATCAGAGTCACATCAGATTTCTAGTTCTGGACCCAAGAAGACCATAGTATACCTCAGATGACATACCAAGAGTGTCTAAGACCCATTTCTGGCCTCCAGGGGTGACTTTTTGAAGTTTTTGGGTTTAAGGGGGCAAAGTGACTTTTTCCACCCAGCCCAATGTTCTCAAAATCGGGTACGATATCAGGTGTTTCCCTTGGTTGGTAGCGGAAATTTTTTTTTATATAATATCAAAGTTATATATATCACATGAAAGCATCAGAGCTGACCTTTCTAACAAGTGTATTCATATCTTGCGCACTCAAACAGTGTCTCTGATATCCATTCTGAGCTATTTGGAAAATTAGCAAATCTTGTCAAAAAAATTTTTGGGACGATTTTTGCTAATTTTCAGTATCAACCCACCTGACTGTTTTTGGGTCCCTGTGGCCACCAGGACCCTATATTATATCTCAGGTGATATAGCAAGAGTGTCTAGGGCTCATTTCCAGCCTCCAGGTACATGTCTGAGTCCTATTTCAGACATTTTGAGGTGTTTGGTGTCAAATTCATTTTTTCCATTATAGGCCCTAGATATCAGAGTCACATCACATTTCTAGTTCTGGACCCAAGAACACCATAGTATACCTCAGATGACATATCAAGAGTGTCTAAGACCCGTTTCTGGCCTCCAGGGGTGACTTTTTGAAGTTTTTGGGTTTAAGGGGGCAAAGTCACTTTTTCCACACGAGGTCGTGGAACTCGGAGCTGGGTAAAAGTTTAGCTTGAGTGCCCTCCCCATGGAGGTCAAAAATGTTATTGCATCAAAATCATTTAAAAACTATATAGGTGTAATTGTAGTGCCCTGAATGCTATATGGCTGCATTTGCACCGTTCTAGGTATTTACAAAATGAATTTCTAACACTTTTGAAGTCTCCATGAAGTGAAAAATGACTAAGTCCAAAAACTTCACTGGTGCATCAAAGTGGTCAAAAAAGGTCAACATTGGGTTAAAATTAACAAAACATAGTGCTGCAGTGGTCCAATAGCAGGCTAAAGACATAATGAATGACACAGAATGAACAGTTTTACTAAACACTTTGAAAATTCGATTTTCAATTTCAGGGGGACAAGGTCATGGAACTCCGAGCTGGGTAAAAGTTCAGCTTAAGGGCCCTCCCCATGGAGGTCAAAAATGTTATTACATCAAAATCTTTTAAAAACTATATAGGTGTAATTGCAGTCTCCTGAATGCTATGTAACTGCATTTGCACTGTTCTGTGTGCCTCCAAAATGAATTTCTAACACTTTTGAAGTCCCCATGAAGTGAAAAATGACGAAGTACAAAGACATCATTGGTGCATGAAAGTGTTTAAAAACGGTCACAAATGCATAAAAATGAAAAAAACAAAGTGCTACACTGGCCCAATAGCAAGCTAAACACACAATGAATGACCCAGAATGAATATATTTACAAATTACTTGGAAAATGCTATTTTAAATTTCAGGGGGACGAGGTCACAGAAGTCATGGAACTCCGAGCGGGGTAAAAGTTCAAACTTTCCACCCCTCATGGAGGTCAAAATGTTTAATTCATCAAAATCATTTAAAAACTATATAGGTGTGATTGGAGTGTCCTGATTGCTATATAGGTGCATTTGCACTGTCCTGTGTGCCTCCAAAGTGACTTTTTAACACTTTTGAAATCTCCATGAAGCAAAAAGTGACTAAGTCCAAAGACCATTTGGAGCATCAAAGTGTTCAAAAACGGTCAAAAATGCATAAAAACGAAGAAAAAAAACAAGTGCTACAGTGGCCCAATAGCATGCTAAACACACAATGAATGACACAGAATGAATAGTTGTACACATTACTTTGAAAATGCAATTTTAAATTTCAGGGGGACAAGGTCACGAAAGTCATGGAACTCCGAGCGGGGTAAAAGTTCAACCTTTCCCCCCTTATGGAGGTCAAAATTTTAATACATCAAAATCATTTAAAAACTATATAGGTGTGATGGCAGTGTCTTGGATACATCCCACATGAATTTTAAACACATTAGGAGCATCTCTGATCAAAATAACCATAAAAATCCCAAAGCTGCATCAGTGCTTCAAAGTGCTCCAAAACGGTCAAAAATGGACGAAAATGAAAAATATTCTCCATATCTGAGTTTTTATAACATTCCTTAGATAATGTATATCTTGAATTAGTTTTAAATCCTTTTATTAAAAAGTTTCTTTTCTATGCTGCACTGGTGCAACGCCTCAAGTCTGAGAAGCTGCACCAGTGCAGCCGAAGCAGCACTGGTGCAGCCGAAGCAGACCTTTGACCAATCCGAGAAAAAAAGGTGTTTTTTTCCCTGGGCCCCTCCCCCAAACGAAAACACATTGACCTGAAGCCTAAGTGTATTCTGAGTCATAAAAAGTTTATTAAATGAAAAAATATTGTACGGGCACTTTTTTGCACAAAAAGTCACTTTTTGGCACTTTTTTGAGAGAAATAAAATAGTTCGCAGATTTTTTTTAAATCGACCGAATAAAAAAAAAATGCTCTTGTTGGATGGCTTTGGACATAAGGCCGCATAAACAAAAGGAATTTTTCAAATATCTGTTTTTCTCACTTTTTTATTGCTGTTTGAAATTTCTGACTTGACTTTTTGCATCATTGGTGATGCATGTGTTTAACATTGAGCTTGGGAAAATTGAAAAAAAAAATAAACTTTGGGGATTGTTTACTAGGGCAAGTGATACATCAAATTAAGACTCAAATTAAACTGAACCTCAAGCTGAAAAAAAAAACAAAATAGCATTTACGATCACTTTTTTATAAGCGACTTTAACAATTGTTTTTTTAGCTGTATTAAAAAACAAGGTAACGCCGTAAATTTTAGAAAAGAGATTTTTTCAAAGTAAAACATAGGTGTGACCTGCCTTCACATTAGGCTTCATAAACAAAAGAAAAAACATCTCTATGTGTTATATTCACTTTTTAATAACACATTTTCGTTTTAGGCACAAGCAAAAAGCAGCATTGGTGATGCATGTGTTTTTCAATGGGGTTTTTTAAAGTCTACCAAAATACGGTTTACCAATACATTTTCATTATTTTCTCTTTGGTATCTCATTATGCACATGTTAATAAACAGGTTCATGCATTATTAGCTAAATAGCATAAAAACACACTGAATTATTAACAATAATCTTTGAGATTTGGGTGACCAGATGGCCGGAAATCGAAAATCGCCTCCTATGGATTCAACTTCCATTTCGTGCACTTTCTATGTGGGCCACATGCATAAGAATTGGTACAATAATGCATACGAATCTTAGCTAGAATCTGCAATTGAAATTAAGTCTTTAACTTATATGCTTCAAGAATTATAGGGCACATTCTGCTATGTATAATATCCTATCCATTTCAATGGGACGACCAGATGGCCGCAAATTGAAAATCGCGTCGTATGGATTCATATTGCGTTGTATGTACCTTACGTGTAAGCCACATGCATTTAAAATGACACAATGTAGTAGGGTATGCTATAGAATGTGTTGCAGTTGGAAATCAAGCTCTATCTAGTATGGATCATGACTGATGACACAATATACGTAACTCATTTTGCAAAAAATGGAGGCAAATTTTATAAAACATGCGTTTAATCACTGAATGATTCTCACCACTTCTAAGCATGGCACAGGCATGACAATGACCACAGGGCAGTGGCATGATGGTAACTGTATGCTGCACTCAGAATTATGGATCCAGATTGTATGGTTTTAGAATTATGGGCCACAACGTAAGGCATATTTTTTCACACATGTGACGTTATTGAAAAACATCATACATTCAACTTCACATTTTGTAGCCAAAAGCATAAAGTGTTCTTCAACACACATGAAAGTGAAAAATAAAAACTTTTCCTGAAGATTACACTTGATTTGTACCTTGTCCCTATAAGCCACAAATATGAGAGTTACCACTATAAAGTGTAGATGTCTTAGCTACATACTGTGATTGAAATTAGGTCAGTACCTCATATGGTTCAAGATTTATAGTGCACCACATACTATGTAATATATCCTATCCATTTCAATGGGTGACCAGATGGCCGCAAATTAAAAATCGCCTCGTATGGATTCAAATTGCTTTGTATGCACCTTGTGTGTGAGCCACATGCATATAAAATGGCACACTGTAGTAGGCTATGTTATAGAATGTGTTGCAGTTGGAAATCAAGCTCTATCTAATATGGATCTTGACTGATGACATAACATACGTGACACATTTTGCAAAAGCTGGAGGAATTTTTAAAAAAATATGTGTTTAATCGCTGAAAGATTCACACCACTTTGAAGCTTTCCACATGCATGAAAATGAACACAGGACAGTGGCATCATGTTAGCTTAATGCTGCACTTCCAATTATGGATCCAGATTGTATGGTTTTAGAAGTATGGGACAAAATGTAAGGCATACTTTTTCGTACATGCGACGGTATTGAAAAACGTCATACATTCAACCTCAAATTTTGACAACTTTACAATACGCCACACACATAATAATTCACATGGGTAAGATGCACATCACTAGGAACAAAGTGCTGTTTAAATTATGTATCTATAATGTACAGACTATGAATTATAGCCAAAAGTATAAAGTGTTCTACAACACACATGAAAGTGAAAAATAAAAACTTACCTGAAGGTTACACTTGATTTGTACCTTGTCCCTATAAGCCACAACCATGAGAGTTACCACTATGAATTGTAAATGTCTTAGCTACATACTGCAATTGAAATTAAGTCAGTACATCATATGCTTCAAGAAATAGAGTGCACTACATCCTCTGTAGTATATCCTATCCATTTCAAAGGGTGACCAGATGGCCGCAAATTAAAAATTGCCTCGTATGGATTCAAATTGCTTTGTATGACTGTTTTCAGGTCCCTGTAGCCACCAGGACCCCATAATATATCTCAGATGATATAACAAGAGTGGCTAGGGCTCATTTCCAGCCTCCAGGTACATGTCTGACTCCTATTTGTGACATTTCGAGGTGTTTGGGATCAAACTCATTTTTCCCAATATAGGCCATAGAGCTCAGAGTCACATCACATTGAGCTCAGAGTCACATCAAATTTCTAGTTCTGGACCTAAGGACCCCTTAGTATACCTCAGATGACATACCAGGAGTGTCTAAGACCCATTTCTGGCCTCCAGGGATGACTTTTTGAAGTTTTGGGGTTTAAGGGGGCATAGTCACTTCTTCCATCCAGGCTACGTTGCTCAAAATCGGGTACGATGTCAGGTTCTTCCCTTGGCTGGAAGCTGAAAAAAAAACCTTCAGATAATAGCAAAGGTAGATAGATCAAATGAAAGCATCAGATCTGAGCTTTCTAACAAGTATATTTAGGTCATGGGTACTCACAAAGTGACTGTGATATCCATTCTGAGCTATTTGGAAAATTAGCAAATCTTGTCAAAAAAACTTTTTTTGACGATTTTTGCTAATTTTCGGTATCAACCCTCATGACTGTTTTCGGGTCCCTGTAGCCACCAGGACCCCATAATATATCTCAGATGATATAACAAGAGTGGCTAGGGCTCATTTCCAGCCTCCAGGTACATGTCTGACTCCTATTTGTGACATTTCGAGGTGTTTGGGGTCAAACTCATTTTTTCCATTATAGGCCATATAGCTCAGAGTCACATCACATTGAGCTCAGAGTCACATCAAATTTCTAGTTCTGGACCTAAGGACCCCTTAGTATACCTCAGATGACATACCAGGAGTGTCTAAGACCCATTTCTGGCATCCAGGGATGACTTTTTGAAGTTTTGGGGTTTAAGGGGGCAAAGTCACTTCTTCCATCCAGCCTAAGGTGCTCAAAATCGGGTACAATGTCAGGTTTTTCCCATGGCTGGAAGCTGAAAAAAAAACTTCAGATAATAGCAAAGGTAGATAGATCAAATGAAAGCATCAGATCTGAGCTTTCTAACAAGTATATTTAGGTCCTGGGTACTCACTAACCGCTATATGTATCAAGCTATTTAGCATTCGCAAAGGCCGAAATTCTGCGAATTTCGGCCTTTGCGAATGCAAAATAGACAAATGGAATGTATCAAACAAGTTTGATGCAAAATAAGGATTAGCAAAATTTGCTAATCCTTATTTTGCGATTGCACTTAAGGAATTGCAAATTTTGCGATTCCTTAAATGCAATGTATCAAACAAATATTATGGAAAAAATGCCATTAAGGATTAGCAAATTACCACCAACTTCTAGTTGGTGGTAATTTGCGAATTCTTATCAAAAAGCTTTTTTGAAAAAAAACACAGGTGCCATATGACGCCCATACATGCCCTTAGGGCATGTATGTGCGCCATATGCCCCCAAATGTCTTTTTCAGGGGTGCAGCAGGGTGTTCTTGAGACACCCCTGCACCCTTGAAAAAATTCCTAATTTGCGATTAGCTAATTGCTAATGCAAATTGCACTTTCATTCCTATGGGCCTCCTGGCCCATGGAAATGAATGGGTAATTTGCGATTAGCAAATTGCTAATCGCAAATTAGGAATGCTAAGGAATCGCTATTGAAAAGCGATTTTGTACATACATACCATTTTGCATTTCCTAAATAGCGATTCCTTAAAATTCGCTATTTAGGAAATGCAAAATGGTTTGTTGATACATATAGCGGAAAGTGACTGTGATATCCATTCTGAGCTATTTGGAAAATTAGCAAATCTTGTCAAAAAAACTTTTTTTGACAATTTTTGCTAATTTTCGGTATCAACCCTCATGACTGTTTTCAGGTCCCTGTAGCCACCAGGACCCCATAATATATCTCAGATTATATAACAAGAGTGGCTAGGGCTCATTTCCAGCCTCCAGGTACATGTCTGACTCCTATTTGTGACATTTTGAGGTGTTTGGTGTTATGTTATGTTATGTTATGTTAAATTAATTTGTTGAGCGCGCTAACACCATTAGGTTTCTTGGCGCTGTTCGGAGAGAGCAGAGAGAGACAGAACTAACATAACAGTGAAACAAAAGTTAATTATAGGCCTCAGTGAAAAGATGAGTTTTAAGGGAAGATCTGAAACTAGAATAGGGAGAGGATAACCTAAGCGGGAGAGGTAAAGAATTCCAAAAGGACGGGGCTAGGAAGGAGAACCTAAGACCACCGTGTTTCTTCCGCTTGAATCTGGGGATAGATAAAAGAGCCATGTGGGAGGACCGGAGAGTACGGGAGGGGACGTAATGATGTAGCAGGGAAGAAATGAAAACGGGGCCCTGACCAGAGAGGGATTTGAAGGTGATACAACCCAGCTTAAATTTGCAACGGGCAGAGACCGGAAGCCAGTGGAGGTCCTTTAGAAGCGGTTGGACATGTTGGTCTCTCGGCTGGTGATAAATCAGACGGGCGGCCTGATTTTGGATCAGCTGTAGTCTCCTAAGTTGATAAGCAGGGATGCCTACATATAATGCGTTCGCGTAGTCAAGCCTAGACATGACTAACGCTAGTAGGGCCAAAATAAGGGCATCGGTGGTGAGTAGGCGCGAGATCTTACGTATCTTCCTGAGCTGGAAATGACTAGAGGAGACTACAGCACTAATCTGGGGTGTCATCGATAGATCGTTGCTGATGACAACACCCAGACTTTTTGCTGAGTTGACCGGACAAGGCGGGGAGCCCAGGCTAGCCGGCCAGAAGGAAGAATGCCAAGGATTGGAGGGTCCCCCGACAAGCACCAACTCGGTCTTGTCGGGGTTAAGTTTCAGGTGGTTTGCACCCATCCAATCACTGATGAAACAAAGGGCATTTTGAAAGGTAGAGATAGATTCGGGCCCAGAGTCAATGGTGAAAACCAATTGAATGTCGTCCGCATAATTAAATGCGGAGACATTAAAACAGTGGAGGGAACGGATTAATGGGGCCAAATACAAATTAAAAAGAAGAGGGGATAGGGAAGAGCCCTGAGGGACACCACAGGTCAGCTCGACTTGAGAGGCAGAAAACTGAGACAGTCTGACGGCCTGATGGCGGTGGGTCAGAAAGGAGCGCACCCAGTCCAGGGCCGTGCCCTGGATGCCAGCCTCTCCGACACGGTCGACCAAGATGTCATGGTCGACCGTGTCAAAGGCGGCTGACAGATCCAAAAGGACCAGGGCCTGACAGGTGTTGGTGTCAGCGCCCCTGCGGAGTTCGTCCATCACAGAGAGGATGACTGCTTCTGTGGAGTGTGCTGGTCTGAATCCCGCCTGCTGGGGGTCCAAAACACAGGAGTCCTCCACAAAAGAAGTAAGGGTCTGGGTGACATGAGACTCCAAGACCTTACTAAGGAAGGGGAGGAGGGAAATTGGACGGTAGTTGCTCATGTTGGACTGGTCGGCCGTGGGTTTTTTCAAGATAGCAACCACTTCTGCCCGTTTAAAAGAACCTGGGACCACCCCCGGTGTCAAATTCATTTTTTTCCATTATAGCTCCTAGATATCAGAGTCACATCAGATTTTTAGTTCTGGACCCAAGAAGACCATAGTATACCTCAGATGACATACCAAGAGTGTCTAAGACCCATTTCTGGCCTCCAGGGGTGACCTTTTGAAGTTTTTGGGTTTAAGGGGGCAAAGTGACTTTTTCCACCCAGCCCAATGTTCTCAAAATCGGGTACGATATCAGGTGTTTCCCTTGGTTGGTAGCGGAAAAAAAACTTTATATAATATCAAAGTTATATATATCACATGAAAGCATCAGAGCTGACCTTTCTGACAAGTGTATTCATATCTTGCGCACTCAGACAGTGTCTCTGATATCCATTCTGAGCTATTTGGAAAATTAGCAAATCTTGTCAAAAAAATTTTTGGGACGATTTTTGCTAATTTTCAGTATCAACCCACCTGACTGTTTTTGGGTCCCTGTGGCCACCAGGACCCTATATTATATCTCAGGTGATATAGCAAGAGTGTCTAGGGCTCATTTCCAGCCTCCAGGTACATGTCTGAGTCCTATTTCAGACATTTTGAGGTGTTTGGTGTCAAATTCATTTTTTCCATTATAGGCCCTAGATATCAGAGTCACATCACATTTCTAGTTCTGGACCCAAGAACACCATAGTATACCTCAGATGACATACCAAGAGTGTCTAAGACCCATTTCTGGCCTCCAGGGGTGACTTTTTGAAGTTTTTGGGTTTAAGGGGGCAAAGTCACTTTTTCCACCCGAGGTCGTGGAACTCGGAGCTAGGTAAAAGTTTAGCTTGAGTGCCCTCCCCATGGAGGTCAAAAATGTTATTGCATCAAAATCATTTAAAAACTATATAGGTGTAATTGTTGTGCCCTGAATGCTATATGGCTGCATTTGCACCGTTCTAGGTATTTACAAAATGAATTTCTAACACTTTTGAAGTCACCATAAAGTGAAAAATGACTAAGTCCAAAAACTTCACTGGTGCATCAAAGTGGTCAAAAAAGGTCAACATTGGGTTAAAATTAACAAAACATAGTGCTGCAGTGGTCCAATAGCAGGCTAAAGACATAATGAATGACACAGAATGAACAGTTTTACTAAACATTTTGAAAATTCGATTTTCAATTTCAGGGGGACAAGGTCATGGAACTCCGAGCTGGGTAAAAGTTCAGCTTAAGGGCCCTCCCCATGGAGGTCAAAAATGTTATTACATCAAAATCTTTTAAAAACTATATAGGTGTAATTGCAGTCTCCTGAATGCTATGTAACTGCATTTGCACTGTTCTGTGTGCCTCCAAAATGAATTTCTAACACTTTTGAAGTCCCCATGAAGTGAAAAATGACGAAGTACAAAGACATCATTGGTGCATGAAAGTGTTTAAAAACGGTCACAAATGCATAAAAATGAAAAAAACAAAGTGCTACACTGGCCCAATAGCATGCTAAACACACAATGAATGACCCAGAATGAATATATTTACAAATTACTTGGAAAATGCTATTTTAAATTTCAGGGGGACGAGGTCACAGAAGTCATGGAACTCCGAGCGGGGTAAAAGTTCAAACTTTCCACCCCTCATGGAGGTCAAAATGTTTAATTCATCAAAATCATTTAAAAACTATATAGGTGTGATTGGAGTGTCCTGATTGCTATATAGGTGCATTTGCACTGTCCTGTGTGCCTCCAAAGTGACTTTCTAACACTTTTGAAATCTCCATGAAGCAAAAAGTGACTAAGTCCAAAGACCATTTGGAGCATCAAAGTGTTCAAAAACTGTCAAAAATGCATAAAAACGAAAAAAAACAAGTGCTACAGTGGCCCAATAGCATGCTAAACACACAATGAATGACACAGAATGAATAGTTGTACACATTACTTTGAAAATGCAATTTTAAATTTCAGGGGGACAAGGTCACGAAAGTCATGGAACTCCGAGCGGGGTAAAAGTTCAACCTTTCCCCCCTTATGGAGGTCAAAATTGTAATACATCAAAATCATTTAAAAACTATATAGGTGTGATGGCAGTGTCTTGGATACATCCCACATGAATTTTAAACACATTAGGAGCATCTCTGATCAAAATAACCATAAAAATCCCAAAGCTGCATCAGTGCTTCAAAGTGCTCCAAAACGGTCAAAAATGGACGAAAATGAAAAATATTCTCCATATCTGAGTTTTTATAACATTCCTTAGATAATGTATATCTTGAATTAGTTTTAAATCCTTTTATTAAAAAGTTTCTTTTCTATGCTGCACTGGTGCAACGCCTCAAGTCTGAGAAGCTGCACCAGTGCAGCCGAAGCAGCACTGGTGCAGCCGAAGCAGCACTGGTGCAACAAGAGTCAAGCTGGTAGCCTGACCTTTGACCAATCCGAGAAAAAAAAAAGGTGTTTTTTTCCCTGGGCCCCTCCCCCAAACGAAAACACATTGACCTGAAGCCTAAGTGTATTCTGAGTCATAAAAAGTTTATTAGATGAAAAAATATTGTACGGGCACTTTTTTGCACAAAAAGTCACTTTTTGGCACTTTTTTGAGAGAAATAAAATAGTTCGCAGATTTTTTTTAAATCGACCGAATAAAAAAAAAATGCTCTTGTTGGATGGCTTTGGACATAAGGCCGCATAAACAAAAGGAATTTTTCAAATATCTGTTTTTCTCACTTTTTTATTGCTGTTTGAAATTTCTGACTTGACTTTTTGCATCATTGGTGATGCATGTGTTTAACATTGAGCTTGGGAAAATTGAAAAAAAATAGACTTTGGGGATTGTTTACTAGGGCAAGTGATACATCAAATTAAGACTCATATTAAACTGAACCTCAAGCTGAAAAAAAAAACAAAATAGCATTTACGATCACTTTTTTATAAGCAACTTTAACAATTGTTTTTTTAGCTATATTAAAAAACAAGGTAACGCCGTAAATTTTAGAAAAGAGATTTTTTCAAAGTAAAACATAGGTGTGACCTGCCTTCACATTAGGCTTCATAAAAAAAAGAAAAAACATCTCTGTGTGTTATATTCACTTTTTAATAACACATTTTCATTTTAGGCACAAGCAAAAAGCAGCATTGGTGATGCATGTGTTTTTCAATGGGGTTTTTTAAAGTCTACCAAAATACGGTTTACCAATACATTTTCATTATTTTCTCTTTGGTATCTAATTATGCACATGTTAATAAACAGGTTCATGCATTATTAGCTAAATAGCATAAAAACACACTGAATTATTAACAATAATCTTTGAGATTTGGGTGACCAGATGGCCGGAAATCGAAAATCGCCTCCTATGGATTCAACTTCCATTTCGTGCACTTTCTATGTGGGCCACATGCATAAGAATTGGTACAATAATGCATACGAATCTTAGCTAGAATCTGCAATTGAAATTAAGTCTTTAACTTATATGCTTCAAGAATTATAGGGCACATTCTGCTATGTATAATATCCTATCCATTTCAATGGGACGACCAGATGGCCGCAAATTGAAAATCGCGTCGTATGGATTCATATTGCGTTGTATGTACCTTACGTGTAAGCCACATGCATTTAAAATGACACAATGTAGTAGGGTATGCTATAGAATGTGTTGCAGTTGGAAATCAAGCTCTATCTAGTATGGATCATGACTGATGACACAATATACGTGACTCATTTTGCAAAAAATGGAGGCAAATTTTTATAAAACATGCGTTTAATCACTGAATGATTCTCACCACTTCTAAGCATGGCACAGGCATGACAATGACCACAGGGCAGTGGCATGATGGTAACTGTATGCTGCACTCAGAATTATGGATCCAGATTGTATGGTTTTAGAATTATGGGCCACAACGTAAGGCATATTTTTTCACACATGTGACGTTATTGAAAAACATCATACATTCAACTTCACATTTTGTAGCCAAAAGCATAAAGTGTTCTTCAACACACATGAAAGTGAAAAATAAAAACTTTTCCTGAAGATTACACTTGATTTGTACCTTGTCCCTATAAGCCACAAATATGAGAGTTACCACTATAAAGTGTAGATGTCTTAGCTACATACTGTGATTGAAATTAGGTCAGTACCTCATATGGTTCAAGATTTATAGTGCACCACATACTATGTAATATATCCTATCCATTTCAATGGGTGACCAGATGGCCGCAAATTAAAAATCGCCTCGTATGGATTCAAACTGCTTTGTATGCACCTTGTGTGTGAGCCACATGCATATAAAATGGCACACTGTAGTAGGCTATGTTATAGAATGTGTTGCAGTTGGAAATCAAGCTCTATCTAATATGGATCTTGACTGATGACATAACATACGTGACACATTTTGCAAAAGCTGGAGGAATTTTTTTAAAAATATGTGTTTAATCGCTGAAAGATTCACACCACTTTGAAGCTTTCCACATGCATGAAAATGAACACAGGACAGTGGCATCATGTTAGCTTAATGCTGCACTTCCAATTATGGATCCAGATTGTATGGTTTTAGAAGTATGGGACAAAATGTAAGGCATACTTTTTCGTACATGCGACGGTATTGAAAAACGTCATACATTCAACCTCAAATTTTGACAACTTTACAATACGCCACACACATAATAATTCACATGGGTAAGATGCACATCACTAGGAACAAAGTGCTGTTTAAATTATGTCTCTATAATGTACAGACTATGAATTATAGCCAAAAGTATAAAGTGTTCTACAACACACATGAAAGGGAAAAATAAAAACTTACCTGAAGGTTACACTTGATTTGTACCTTGTCCCTATAAGCCACAACCATGAGAGTTACCACTATGAATTGTAAATGTCTTAGCTACATACTGCAATTGAAATTAAGTCAGTACATCATATGCTTCAAGAAATAGAGTGCACTACATCCTCTGTAGTATATCCTATCCATTTCAAAGGGTGACCAGATGGCCGCAAATTAAAAATTGCCTCGTATGGATTCAAATTGCTTTGTATGACTGTTTTCAGGTCCCTGTAGCCACCAGGACCCCATAATATATCTCAGATGATATAACAAGAGTGGCTAGGGCTCATTTCCAGCCTCCAGGTACATGTCTGACTCCTATTTGTGACATTTCGAGGTGTTTGGGAACAAATTCATTTTTCCCAATATAGGCCATAGAGCTCAGAGTCACATCACATTGAGCTCAGAGTCACATCAAATTTCTAGTTCTGGACCTAAGGACCCCTTAGTATACCTCAGATGACATACCAGGAGTGTCTAAGACCCATTTCTGGCCTCCAGGGATGACTTTTTGAAGTTTTGGGGTTTAAGGGGGCATAGTCACTTCTTCCATCCAGGCTACGTTGCTCAAAATCGGGTACGATGTCAGGTTCTTCCCTTGGCTGGAAGCTGAAAAAAAAACTTCAGATAATAGCAAAGGTAGATAGATCAAATGAAAGCATCAGATCTGAGCTTTCTAACAAGTATATTTAGGTCCTGGGTACTCACAAAGTGACTGTGATATCCATTCTGAGCTATTTGGAAAATTAGCAAATCTTGTCAAAAAAACTTTTTTGGACGATTTTTGCTAATTTTCGGTATCAACCCTCATGACTGTTTTCAGGTCCCTGTAGCCACCAGGACCCCATAATATATCTCAGATTATATAACAAGAGTGGCTAGGGCTCATTTCCAGCCTCCAGGTACATGTCTGACTCCTATTTGTGACATTTTGAGGTGTTTGGTGTCAAATTCATTTTTTTCCATTATAGCTCCTAGATATCAGAGTCACATCAGATTTCTAGTTCTGGACCCAAGAAGACCATAGTATACCTCAGATGACATACCAAGAGTGTCTAAGACCCATTTCTGGCCTCCAGGGGTGACCTTTTGAAGTTTTGGGGTTTAAGGGGGCAAAGTGACTTTTTCCACCCAGCCCAATGTTCTCAAAATCGGGTACGATATCAGGTGTTTCCCTTGGTTGGTAGCGGAAAAAAAACTTTATATAATATCAAAGTTATATATATCACATGAAAGCATCAGAGCTGACCTTTCTGACAAGTGTATTCATATCTTGCGCACTCAGACAGTGTCTCTGATATCCATTCTGAGCTATTTGGAAAATTAGCAAATCTTGTCAAAAAAATTTTTGGGACGATTTTTGCTAATTTTCAGTATCAACCCACCTGACTGTTTTTGGGTCCCTGTGGCCACCAGGACCCTATATTATATCTCAGGTGATATAGCAAGAGTGTCTAGGGCTCATTTCCAGCCTCCAGGTACATGTCTGAGTCCTATTTCAGACATTTTGAGGTGTTTGGTGTCAAATTCATTTTTTCCATTATAGGCCCTAGATATCAGAGTCACATCACATTTCTAGTTCTGGACCCAAGAACACCATAGTATACCTCAGATGACATACCAAGTGTGTCTAAGACCCATTTCTGGCCTCCAGGGGTGACTTTTTGAAGTTTTTGGGTTTAAGGGGGCAAAGTCACTTTTTCCACCCGAGGTCGTGGAACTCGGAGCTAGGTAAAAGTTTAGCTTGAGTGCCCTCCCCATGGAGGTCAAAAATGTTATTGCATCAAAATCATTTAAAAACTATATAGGTGTAATTGTTGTGCCCTGAATGCTATATGGCTGCATTTGCACCGTTCTAGGTATTTACAAAATGAATTTCTAACACTTTTGAAGTCACCATAAAGTGAAAAATGACTAAGTCCAAAAACTTCACTGGTGCATCAAAGTGGTCAAAAAAGGTCAACATTGGGTTAAAATTAACAAAACATAGTGCTGCAGTGGTCCAATAGCAGGCTAAAGACATAATGAATGACACAGAATGAACAGTTTTACTAAACACTTTGAAAATTCGATTTTCAATTTCAGGGGGACAAGGTCATGGAACTCCGAGCTGGGTAAAAGTTCAGCTTAAGGGCCCTCCCCATGGAGGTCAAAAATGTTATTACATCAAAATCTTTTAAAAACTATATAGGTGTAATTGCAGTCTCCTGAATGCTATGTAACTGCATTTGCACTGTTCTGTGTGCCTCCAAAATGAATTTCTAACACTTTTGAAGTCCCCATGAAGTGAAAAATGACGAAGTACAAAGACATCATTGGTGCATGAAAGTGTTTAAAAACGGTCACAAATGCATAAAAATGAAAAAAACAAAGTGCTACACTGGCCCAATAGCATGCTAAACACACAATGAATGACCCAGAATGAATATATTTACAAATTACTTGGAAAATGCTATTTTAAATTTCAGGGGGACGAGGTCACAGAAGTCATGGAACTCCGAGCGGGGTAAAAGTTCAAACTTTCCACCCCTCATGGAGGTCAAAATGTTTAATTCATCAAAATCATTTAAAAACTATATAGGTGTGATTGGAGTGTCCTGATTGCTATATAGGTGCATTTGCACTGTCCTGTGTGCCTCCAAAGTGACTTTCTAACACTTTTGAAATCTCCATGAAGCAAAAAGTGACTAAGTCCAAAGACCATTTGGAGCATCAAAGTGTTCAAAAACGGTCAAAAATGCATAAAAACGAAAAAAAAACAAGTGCTACAGTGGCCCAATAGCATGCTAAACACACAATGAATGACACAGAATGAATAGTTGTACACATTACTTTGAAAATGCAATTTTAAATTTCAGGGGGACAAGGTCACGAAAGTCATGGAACTCCGAGCGGGGTAAAAGTTCAACCTTTCCCCCCTTATGGAGGTCAAAATTTTAATACATCAAAATCATTTAAAAACTATATAGGTGTGATGGCAGTGTCTTGGATACATCCCACATGAATTTTAAACACATTAGGAGCATCTCTGATCAAAATAACCATAAAAATCCCAAAGCTGCATCAGTGCTTCAAAGTGCTCCAAAACGGTCAAAAATGGACGAAAATGAAAAATATTCTCCATATCTGAGTTTTTATAACATTCCTTAGATAATGTATATCTTGAATTAGTTTTAAATCCTTTTATTAAAAAGTTTCTTTTCTATGCTGCACTGGTGCAACGCCTCAAGTCTGAGAAGCTGCACCAGTGCAGCCGAAGCAGCACTGGTGCAGCCGAAGCAGCACTGGTGCAACAAGAGTCAAGCTGGTAGCCTGACCTTTGACCAATCCGAGAAAAAAAAAGGTGTTTTTTTCCCTGGGCCCCTCCCCCAAACGAAAACACATTGACCTGAAGCCTAAGTGTATTCTGAGTCATAAAAAGTTTATTAGATGAAAAAATATTGTACGGGCACTTTTTTGCACAAAAAGTCACTTTTTGGCACTTTTTTGAGAGAAATAAAATAGTTCGCAGATTTTTTTTAAATCGACCGAATAAAAAAAAAATGCTCTTGTTGGATGGCTTTGGACATAAGGCCGCATAAACAAAAGGAATTTTTCAAATATCTGTTTTTCTCACTTTTTTATTGCTGTTTGAAATTTCTGACTTGACTTTTTGCATCATTGGTGATGCATGTGTTTAACATTGAGCTTGGGAAAATTGAAAAAAAATAGACTTTGGGGATTGTTTACTAGGGCAAGTGATGCATCAAATTAAGACTCATATTAAACTGAACCTCAAGCTGAAAAAAAAAACAAAATAGCATTTACGATCACTTTTTTATAAGCAACTTTAACAATTGTTTTTTTAGCTATATTAAAAAACAAGGTAACGCCGTAAATTTTAGAAAAGAGATTTTTTCAAAGTAAAACATAGGTGTGACCTGCCTTCACATTAGGCTTCATAAACAAAAGAAAAAACATCTCTATGTGTTATATTCACTTTTTAATAACACATTTTCGTTTTAGGCACAAGCAAAAAGCAGCATTGGTGATGCATGTGTTTTTCAATGGGGTTTTTTAAAGTCTACCAAAATACGGTTTACCAATACATTTTCATTATTTTCTCTTTGGTATCTAATTATGCACATGTTAATAAACAGGTTCATGCATTATTAGCTAAATAGCATAAAAACACACTGAATTATTAACAATAATCTTTGAGATTTGGGTGACCAGATGGCCGGAAATCGAAAATCGCCTCCTATGTTTTCAACTTCCATTTCGTGCACTTTCTATGTGGGCCACATGCATAAGAATTGGTACAATAATGCATACGAATCTTAGCTAGAATCTGCAATTGAAATTAAGTCTTTAACTTATATGCTTCAAGAATTATAGGGCACATTCTGCTATGTATAATATCCTATCCATTTCAATGGGACGACCAGATGGCCGCAAATTGAAAATCGCGTCGTATGGATTCATATTGCGTTGTATGTACCTTACGTGTAAGCCACATGCATTTAAAATGACACAATGTAGTAGGGTATGCTATAGAATGTGTTGCAGTTGGAAATCAAGCTCTATCTAGTATGGATCATGACTGATGACACAATATACGTGACTCATTTTGCAAAAAATGGAGGCAAATTTTTATAAAACATGCGTTTAATCACTGAATGATTCTCACCACTTCTAAGCATGGCACAGGCATGACAATGACCACAGGGCAGTGGCATGATGGTAACTGTATGCTGCACTCAGAATTATGGATCCAGATTGTATGGTTTTAGAATTATGGGCCACAACGTAAGGCATATTTTTTCACACATGTGACGTTATTGAAAAACATCATACATTCAACTTCACATTTTGTAGCCAAAAGCATAAAGTGTTCTTCAACACACATGAAAGTGAAAAATAAAAACTTTTCCTGAAGATAACACTTGATTTGTACCTTGTCCCTATAAGCCACAAATATGAGAGTTACCACTATAAAGTGTAGATGTCTTAGCTACATACTGTGATTGAAATTAGGTCAGTACCTCATATGGTTCAAGATTTATAGTGCACCACATACTATGTAATATATCCTATCCATTTCAATGGGTGACCAGATGGCCGCAAATTAAAAATCGCCTCGTATGGATTCAAACTGCTTTGTATGCACCTTGTGTGTGAGCCACATGCATATAAAATGGCACACTGTAGTAGGCTATGTTATAGAATGTGTTGCAGTTGGAAATCAAGCTCTATCTAATATGGATCTTGACTGATGACATAACATACGTGACACATTTTGCAAAAGCTGGAGGAATTTTTTTAAAAATATGTGTTTAATCGCTGAAAGATTCACACCACTTTGAAGCTTTCCACATGCATGAAAATGAACACAGGACAGTGGCATCGTGATAGCTTAATGCTGCACTTCCAATTATGGATCCAGATTGTATGGTTTTAGAAGTATGGGACAAAATGTAAGGCATACTTTTTCGTACATGCGACGGTATTGAAAAACGTCATACATTCAACCTCAAATTTTGACAACTTTACAATACGCCACACACATAATAATTCACATGGGTAAGATGCACATCACTAGGAACAAAGTGCTGTTTAAAGTATGTCTCTATAATGTACAGACTATGAATTATAGTCAAAAGTATAAAGTGTTCTACAACACACATGAAAGTGAAAAATAAAAACTTACCTGAAGGTTACACTTGATTTGTACCTTGTCCCTATAAGCCACAACCATGAGAGTTACCACTATGAATTGTAAATGTCTTAGCTACATACTGCAATTGAAATTAAGTCAGTACATCATATGCTTCAAGAAATAGAGTGCACTACATCCTCTGTAGTATATCCTATCCATTTCAAAGGGTGACCAGATGGCCGCAAATTAAAAATTGCCTCGTATGGATTCAAATTGCTTTGTATGACTGTTTTCAGGTCCCTGTAGCCACCAGGACCCCATAATATATCTCAGATGATATAACAAGAGTGGCTAGGGCTCATTTCCAGCCTCCAGGTACATGTCTGACTCCTATTTGTGACATTTCGAGGTGTTTGGGAACAAATTCATTTTTCCCAATATAGGCCATAGAGCTCAGAGTCACATCACATTGAGCTCAGAGTCACATCAAATTTCTAGTTCTGGACCTAAGGACCCCTTAGTATACCTCAGATGACATACCAGGAGTGTCTAAGACCCATTTCTGGCCTCCAGGGATGACTTTTTGAAGTTTTGGGGTTTAAGGGGGCATAGTCACTTCTTCCATCCAGGCTACGTTGCTCAAAATCGGGTACGATGTCAGGTTCTTCCCTTGGCTGGAAGCTGAAAAAAAAACTTCAGATAATAGCAAAGGTAGATAGATCAAATGAAAGCATCAGATCTGAGCTTTCTAACAAGTATATTTAGGTCATGGGTACTCACAAAGTGACTGTGATATCCATTCTGAGCTATTTGGAAAATTAGCAAATCTTGTCAAAAAAACTTTTTTTGACGATTTTTGCTAATTTTCGGTATCAACCCTCATGACTGTTTTCGGGTCCCTGTAGCCACCAGGACCCCATAATATATCTCAGATGATATAACAAGAGTGGCTAGGGCTCATTTCCAGCCTCCAGGTACATGTCTGACTCCTATTTGTGACATTTCGAGGTGTTTGGGGTCAAACTCATTTTTTCCATTATAGGCCATATAGCTCAGAGTCACATCACATTGAGCTCAGAGTCACATCAAATTTCTAGTTCTGGACCTAAGGACCCCTTAGTATACCTCAGATGACATACCAGGAGTGTCTAAGACCCATTTCTGGCATCCAGGGATGACTTTTTGAAGTTTTGGGGTTTAAGGGGGCAAAGTCACTTCTTCCATCCAGCCTAAGGTGCTCAAAATCGGGTACAATGTCAGGTTTTTCCCATGGCTGGAAGCTGAAAAAAAAACTTCAGATAATAGCAAAGGTAGATAGATCAAATGAAAGCATCAGATCTGAGCTTTCTAACAAGTATATTTAGGTCCTGGGTACTCACAAAGTGACTGTGATATCCATTCTGAGCTATTTGGAAAATTAGCAAATCTTGTCAAAAAAACTTTTTTTGACGATTTTTGCTAATTTTCGGTATCAACCCTCATGACTGTTTTCAGGTCCCTGTAGCCACCAGGACCCCATAATATATCTCAGATTATATAACAAGAGTGGCTAGGGCTCATTTCCAGCCTCCAGGTACATGTCTGACTCCTATTTGTGACATTTTGAGGTGTTTGGTGTCAAATTCATTTTTTTCCATTATAGCTCCTAGATATCAGAGTCACATCAGATTTCTAGTTCTGGACCCAAGAAGACCATAGTATACCTCAGATGACATACCAAGAGTGTCTAAGACCCATTTCTGGCCTCCAGGGGTGACCTTTTGAAGTTTTTGGGTTTAAGGGGGCAAAGTGACTTTTTCCACCCAGCCCAATGTTCTCAAAATCGGGTACGATATCAGGTGTTTCCCTTGGTTGGTAGCGGAAAAAAAACTTTATATAATATCAAAGTTATATATATCACATGAAAGCATCAGAGCTGACCTTTCTGACAAGTGTATTCATATCTTGCGCACTCAGACAGTGTCTCTGATATCCATTCTGAGCTATTTGGAAAATTAGCAAATCTTGTCAAAAAAATTTTTGGGACGATTTTTGCTAATTTTCAGTATCAACCCACCTGACTGTTTTTGGGTCCCTGTGGCCACCAGGACCCTATATTATATCTCAGGTGATATAGCAAGAGTGTCTAGGGCTCATTTCCAGCCTCCAGGTACATGTCTGAGTCCTATTTCAGACATTTTGAGGTGTTTGGTGTCAAATTCATTTTTTCCATTATAGGCCCTAGATATCAGAGTCACATCACATTTCTAGTTCTGGACCCAAGAACACCATAGTATACCTCAGATGACATACCAAGAGTGTCTAAGACCCATTTCTGGCCTCCAGGGGTGACTTTTTGAAGTTTTTGGGTTTAAGGGGGCAAAGTCACTTTTGCCACCCGAGGTCGTGGAACTCGGAGCTAGGTAAAAGTTTAGCTTGAGTGCCCTCCCCATGGAGGTCAAAAATGTTATTGCATCAAAATCATTTAAAAACTATATAGGTGTAATTGTTGTGCCCTGAATGCTATATGGCTGCATTTGCACCGTTCTAGGTATTTACAAAATGAATTTCTAACACTTTTGAAGTCACCATAAAGTGAAAAATGACTAAGTCCAAAAACTTCACTGGTGCATCAAAGTGGTCAAAAAAGGTCAACATTGGGTTAAAATTAACAAAACATAGTGCTGCAGTGGTCCAATAGCAGGCTAAAGACATAATGAATGACACAGAATGAACAGTTTTACTAAACACTTTGAAAATTCGATTTTCAATTTCAGGGGGACAAGGTCATGGAACTCCGAGCTGGGTAAAAGTTCAGCTTAAGGGCCCTCCCCATGGAGGTCAAAAATGTTATTACATCAAAATCTTTTAAAAACTATATAGGTGTAATTGCAGTCTCCTGAATGCTATGTAACTGCATTTGCACTGTTCTGTGTGCCTCCAAAATGAATTTCTAACACTTTTGAAGTCCCCATGAAGTGAAAAATGACGAAGTACAAAGACATCATTGGTGCATGAAAGTGTTTAAAAACGGTCACAAATGCATAAAAATGAAAAAAACAAAGTGCTACACTGGCCCAATAGCATGCTAAACACACAATGAATGACCCAGAATGAATATATTTACAAATTACTTGGAAAATGCTATTTTAAATTTCAGGGGGACGAGGTCACAGAAGTCATGGAACTCCGAGCGGGGTAAAAGTTCAAACTTTCCACCCCTCATGGAGGTCAAAATGTTTAATTCATCAAAATCATTTAAAAACTATATAGGTGTGATTGGAGTGTCCTGATTGCTATATAGGTGCATTTGCACTGTCCTGTGTGCCTCCAAAGTGACTTTCTAACACTTTTGAAATCTCCATGAAGCAAAAAGTGACTAAGTCCAAAGACCATTTGGAGCATCAAAGTGTTCAAAAACGGTCAAAAATGCATAAAAACGAAAAAAAACAAGTGCTACAGTGGCCCAATAGCATGCTAAACACACAATGAATGACACAGAATGAATAGTTGTACACATTACTTTGAAAATGCAATTTTTAAATTTCAGGGGGACAAGGTCACGAAAGTCATGGAACTCCGAGCGGGGTAAAAGTTCAACCTTTCCCCCCTTATGGAGGTCAAAATTTTAATACATCAAAATCATTTAAAAACTATATAGGTGTGATGGCAGTGTCTTGGATACATCCCACATGAATTTTAAACACATTAGGAGCATCTCTGATCAAAATAACCATAAAAATCCCAAAGCTGCATCAGTGCTTCAAAGTGCTCCAAAACGGTCAAAAATGGACGAAAATGAAAAATATTCTCCATATCTGAGTTTTTATAACATTCCTTAGATAATGTATATCTTGAATTAGTTTTAAATCCTTTTATTAAAAAGTTTCTTTTCTATGCTGCACTGGTGCAACGCCTCAAGTCTGAGAAGCTGCACCAGTGCAGCCGAAGCAGCACTGGTGCAGCCGAAGCAGCACTGGTGCAACAAGAGTCAAGCTGGTAGCCTGACCTTTGACCAATCCGAGAAAAAAAAAGGTGTTTTTTTCCCTGGGCCCCTCCCCCAAACGAAAACACATTGACCTGAAGCCTAAGTGTATTCTGAGTCATAAAAAGTTTATTAGATGAAAAAATATTGTACGGGCACTTTTTTGCACAAAAAGTCACTTTTTGGCACTTTTTTGAGAGAAATAAAATAGTTCGCAGATTTTTTTTAAATCGACCGAATAAAAAAAAAATGCTCTTGTTGGATGGCTTTGGACATAAGGCCGCATAAACAAAAGGAATTTTTCAAATATCTGTTTTTCTCACTTTTTTATTGCTGTTTGAAATTTCTGACTTGACTTTTTGCATCATTGGTGATGCATGTGTTTAACATTGAGCTTGGGAAAATTGAAAAAAAATAGACTTTGGGGATTGTTTACTAGGGCAAGTGATACATCAAATTAAGACTCATATTAAACTGAACCTCAAGCTGAAAAAAAAAACAAAATAGCATTTACGATCACTTTTTTATAAGCAACTTTAACAATTGTTTTTTTAGCTATATTAAAAAACAAGGTAACGCCGTAAATTTTAGAAAAGAGATTTTTTCAAAGTAAAACATAGGTGTGACCTGCCTTCACATTAGGCTTCATAAACAAAAGAAAAAACATCTCTATGTGTTATATTCACTTTTTAATAACACATTTTCGTTTTAGGCACAAGCAAAAAGCAGCATTGGTGATGCATGTGTTTTTCAATGGGGTTTTTTAAAGTCTACCAAAATACGGTTTACCAATACATTTTCATTATTTTCTCTTTGGTATCTAATTATGCACATGTTAATAAACAGGTTCATGCATTATTAGCTAAATAGCATAAAAACACACTGAATTATTAACAATAATCTTTGAGATTTGGGTGACCAGATGGCCGGAAATCGAAAATCGCCTCCTATGGATTCAACTTCCATTTCGTGCACTTTCTATGTGGGCCACATGCATAAGAATTGGTACAATAATGCATACGAATCTTAGCTAGAATCTGCAATTGAAATTAAGTCTTTAACTTATATGCTTCAAGAATTATAGGGCACATTCTGCTATGTATAATATCCTATCCATTTCAATGGGACGACCAGATGGCCGCAAATTGAAAATCGCGTCGTATGGATTCATATTGCGTTGTATGTACCTTACGTGTAAGCCACATGCATTTAAAATGACACAATGTAGTAGGGTATGCTATAGAATGTGTTGCAGTTGGAAATCAAGCTCTATCTAGTATGGATCATGACTGATGACACAATATACGTGACTTATTTTGCAAAAAATGGAGGCAAATTTTTATAAAACATGCGTTTAATCACTGAATGATTCTCACCACTTCTAAGCATGGCACAGGCATGACAATGACCACAGGGCAGTGGCATGATGGTAACTGTATGCTGCACTCAGAATTATGGATCCAGATTGTATGGTTTTAGAATTATGGGCCACAACGTAAGGCATATTTTTTCACACATGTGACGTTATTGAAAAACATCATACATTCAACTTCACATTTTGTAGCCAAAAGCATAAAGTGTTCTTCAACACACATGAATGTGAAAAATAAAAACTTTTCCTGAAGATTACACTTGATTTGTACCTTGTCCCTATAAGCCACAAATATGAGAGTTACCACTATAAAGTGTAGATGTCTTAGCTACATACTGTGATTGAAATTAGGTCAGTACCTCATATGGTTCAAGATTTATAGTGCACCACATACTATGTAATATATCCTATCCATTTCAATGGGTGACCAGATGGCCGCAAATTAAAAATCGCCTCGTATGGATTCAAACTGCTTTTTATGCACCTTGTGTGTGAGCCACATGCATATAAAATGGCACACTGTAGTAGGCTATGTTATAGAATGTGTTGCAGTTGGAAATCAAGCTCTATCTAATATGGATCTTGACTGATGACATAACATACGTGACACATTTTGCAAAAGCTGGAGGAATTTTTTTAAAAATATGTGTTTAATCGCTGAAAGATTCACACCACTTTGAAGCTTTCCACATGCATGAAAATGAACACAGGACAGTGGCATCGTGTTAGCTTAATGCTGCACTTCCAATTATGGATCCAGATTGTATGGTTTTAGAAGTATGGGACAAAATGTAAGGCATACTTTTTCGTACATGCGACGGTATTGAAAAACGTCATACATTCAACCTCAAATTTTGACAACTTTACAATACGCCACACACATAATAATTCACATGGGTAAGATGCACATCACTAGGAACAAAGTGCTGTTTAAATTATGTCTCTATAATGTACAGACTATGAATTATAGCCAAAAGTATAAAGTGTTCTACAACACACATGAAAGTGGAAAATAAAAACTTACCTGAAGGTTACACTTGATTTGTACCTTGTCCCTATAAGCCACAACCATGAGAGTTACCACTATGAATTGTAAATGTCTTAGCTACATACTGCAATTGAAATTAAGTCAGTACATCATATGCTTCAAGAAATAGAGTGCACTACATCCTCTGTAGTATATCCTATCCATTTCAAAGGGTGACCAGATGGCCGCAAATTAAAAATTGCCTCGTATGGATTCAAATTGCTTTGTATGACTGTTTTCAGGTCCCTGTAGCCACCAGGACCCCATAATATATCTCAGATGATATAACAAGAGTGGCTAGGGCTCATTTCCAGCCTCCAGGTACATGTCTGACTCCTATTTGTGACATTTCGAGGTGTTTGGGAACAAATTCATTTTCCCAATATAGGCCATAGAGCTCAGAGTCACATCACATTGAGCTCAGAGTCACATCAAATTTCTAGTTCTGGACCTAAGGACCCCTTAGTATACCTCAGATGACATACCAGGAGTGTCTAAGACCCATTTCTGGCCTCCAGGGATGACTTTTTGAAGTTTTGGGGTTTAAGGGGGCATGGTCACTTCTTCCATCCAGGCTACGTTGCTCAAAATCGGGTACGATGTCAGGTTCTTCCCTTGGCTGGAAGCTGAAAAAAAAACTTCAGATAATAGCAAAGGTAGATAGATCAAATGAAAGCATCAGATCTGAGCTTTCTAACAAGTATATTTAGGTCATGGGTACTCACAAAGTGACTGTGATATCCATTCTGAGCTATTTGGAAAATTAGCAAATCTTGTCAAACTTTTTTTGATGATTTTTGCTAATTTTCGGTATCAACCCTCATGACTGTTTTTGGGTCCCTGTAGCCACCAGGACCCCATAATATATCTCAGATGATATAACAAGAGTGGCTAGGGCTCATTTCCAGCCTCCAGGTACATGTCTGACTCCTATTTGTGACATTTCGAGGTGTTTGGGATCAAACTCATTTTTCCCAATATAGGCCATAGAGCTCAGAGTCACATCACATTGAGCTCAGAGTCACATCAAATTTCTAGTTCTGGACCTAAGGACCCCTTAGTATACCTCAGATGACATACCAGGAGTGTCTAAGATCCATTTCTGGCCTCCAGGGATGACTTTTTGAAGTTTTGGGGTTTAAGGGGGCATAGTCACTTCTTCCATCCAGGCTACGTTGCTCAAAATCGGGTACGATGTCAGGTTCTTCCCTTGGCTGGAAGCTGAAAAAAAAACTTCAGATAATAGCAAAGGTAGATAGATCAAATGAAAGCATCAGATCTGAGCTTTCTAACAAGTATATTTAGGTCATGGGTACTCACAAAGTGACTGTGATATCCATTCTGAGCTATTTGGAAAATTACCAAATCTTGTCAAAAAAACTTTTTTTGACGATTTTTGCTAATTTTCGGTATCAACCCTCATGACTGTTTTCAGGTCCCTGTAGCCACCAGGACCCCATAATATATCTCAGATTATATAACAAGAGTGGCTAGGGCTCATTTCCAGCCTCCAGGTACATGTCTGACTCCTATTTGTGACATTTTGAGGTGTTTGGTGTCAAATTCATTTTTTTCCATTATAGCTCCTAGATATCAGAGTCACATCAGATTTCTAGTTCTGGACCCAAGAAGACCATAGTATACCTCAGATGACATACCAAGAGTGTCTAAGACCCATTTCTGGCCTCCAGGGGTGACTTTTTGAAGTTTTTGGGTTTAAGGGGGCAAAGTGACTTTTTCCACCCAGCCCAATGTTCTCAAAATCAATCAATCAATCAATCAATCAGGTCATTTATAGAGCGCACTACTCACCCGTAGGGTCTCAAGGCGCTGGGTGTGGGGGGGGGTGGGGGGGTGCCGCCACTGCTCGAACAGCCAGGTCTTGAGCTTCTTCCTGATGGAGAGGTGGTCCTGGGTCAGGCGCAGGTTGGTCGGGAGTGAGTTCCAGGTCTTGGCGGCCAGGTAGGAGAAGGATCTTCCTCCTTCTCCTACCTGGGTACGATATCAGGTGTTTCCCTTGGTTGGTAGCGGAAAAAAAACTTTATATAATATCAAAGTTATATATATCACATGAAAGCATCAGAGCTCACCTTTCTAACAAGTGTATTCATATCTTGCGCACTCAGTGTCTCTGATATCCATTCTGAGCTATTTGGAAAATTAGCAAATCTTGTCAAAAAAATTTTTGGGACGATTTTTGCTAATTTTCAGTATCAACCCACCTGACTGTTTTTGGGTCCCTGTGGCCACCAGGACCCTATATTATATCTCAGGTGATATAGCAAGAGTGTCTAGGGCTCATTTCCAGCCTCCAGTCCTATTTCAGACATTTTGAGGTGTTTGGTGTCAAATTCATTTTTTCCATTATAGGCCCTAGATATCAGAGTCACATCACATTTCTAGTTCTGGACCCAAGAACACCATAGTATACCTCAGATGACATACCAAGAGTGTCTAAGACCCATTTCTGGCCTCCAGGGGTGACTTTTTGAAGTTTTTGGGTTTAAGGGGGCAAAGTCACTTTTTCCACCCGAGGTCGTGGAACTCGGAGCTGGGTAAAAGTTTAGCTTGAGTGCCCTCCCCATGGAGGTCAAAAATGTTATTGCATCAAAATCATTTAAAAACTATATAGGTGTAATTGTAGTGCCCTGAATGCTATATGGCTGCATTTGCACCGTTCTAGGTATTTACAAAATGAATTTCTAACACTTTTGAAGTCTCCATGAAGTGAAAAATGACTAAGTCCAAAAACTTCACTGGTGCATCAAAGTGGTCAAAAAAGGTCAACATTGGGTTAAAATTAACAAAACATAGTGCTGCAGTGGTCCAATAGCAGGCTAAAGACATAATGAATGACACAGAATGAACAGTTTTACTAAACACTTTGAAAATTCGATTTTCAATTTCAGGGGGACAAGGTCATGGAACTCCGAGCTGGGTAAAAGTTCAGCTTAAGGGCCCTCCCCATGGAGGTCAAAAATGTTATTACATCAAAATCTTTTAAAAACTATATAGGTGTAATTGCAGTGTCCTAAATGCTATGTAACTGCATTTGCACTGTTCTGTGTGCCTCCAAAATGAATTTCTAACACTTTTGAAGTCCCCATGAAGTGAAAAATGACGAAGTACAAAGACATCATTGGTGCATGAAAGTGTTTAAAAACGGTCACAAATGCATAAAAATGAAAAAAACAAAGTGCTACACTGGCCCAATAGCAAGCTAAACACACAATGAATGACCCAGAATGAATATATTTACAAATTACTTGGAAAATGCTATTTTAAATTTCAGGGGGACGAGGTCACAGAAGTCATGGAACTCCGAGCGGGGTAAAAGTTCAAACTTTCCACCCCTCATGGAGGTCAAAATTTTTAATTCATCAAAATCATTTAAAAACTATATAGGTGTGATTGGAGTGTCCTGATTGCTATATAGGTGCATTTGCACTGTCCTGTGTGCCTCCAAAGTGACTTTCTAACACTTTTGAAGTCTCCATGAAGCAAAAAGTGACTAAGTCCAAAGACCATTTGGAGCATCAAAGTGTTCAAAAACGGTCAAAAATGCATAAAAACGAAAAAAACAAGTGCTACAGTGGCCCAATAGCATGCTAAACACACAATGAATGACACAGAATGAATAGTTGTACACATTACTTTGAAAATGCAATTTTAAATTTCAGGGGGACAAGGTCACGAAAGTCATGGAACTCCGAGCGGGGTAAAAGTTCAACCTTTCCCCCCTTATGGAGGTCAAAATTTTAATACATCAAAATCATTTAAAAACTATATAGGTGTGATGGCAGTGTCTTGGATACATCCCACATGAATTTTAAACACATTAGGAGCATCTCTGATCAAAATAACCATAAAAACCCCAAAGCTGCATCAGTGCTTCAAAGTGATCCAAAACGGTCAAAAATGGACGAAAATGAAAAATATTCTCCATATCTGAGTTTTTATAACATTCCTTAGATAATGTATATCTTGAATTAGTTTTAAATCCTTTTATTAAAAAGTTTCTTTTCTATGCTGCACTGGTGCAACGCCTCAAGTCTGAGAAGCTGCACCAGTGCAGCCGAAGCAGCACTGGTGCAGCCGAAGCAGCACTGGTGCAACAAGAGTCAAGCTGGTAGCCTGACCTTTGACCAATCCGAGAAAAAAAAAGGTGTTTTTTTCCCTGGGCCCCTCCCCCAAACGAAAACACATTGACCTGAAGCCTAAGTGTATTCTGAGTCATAAAAAGTTTATTAGATGAAAAAATATTGTACGGGCACTTTTTTGCACAAAAAGTCACTTTTTGGCCTTTTTTTTTGAGAGATGTAGGAGAGTAGGGTCTGCTATCCTATGGTCACCCCAAATTTTTGCTTTTTGCTTCACTGGTTTTCGACTACTGAGGCTGTGGGCCTGCTGATCAGACCCCCAGCCTGCTGTTCTCTCACTAAATTAATGACACATGTGCTATAGGCACATACCAATTGGAAATGGACTCCTTGTCAGCCCCTGTAGAATGCACTATAGGTGCACAGGGCACAGGAGCCACTAAGGCCTACCAGGGGCTGCAGCATATCTTTTGCCACCCCTGGCTGGTTCTTAAATTGACACAACTGGCTGATCACTCAGCTGGGGTAAGGTGGTGTACACACCCCTTGCTTAGATATAGTATACCTATGTCTAAACCTATATCTGGACACATGTAAACCTGTGAGCCACTCCTATAGGCAGGCCTCCCCAATCCTGGAGGCTGGGTGCATGGTTTTTATGTGAGATGGAGCTCTAGCATGAGCTGAGCCTGTCTGCAGCCATCGGGAACAAATCCCTAAGCTGTTTCAGGATAATGCCATACCATATACTATTAAGTGCCTTATAATCCTCGCGGTTATTTAGCAACTTTGGTTTGGCTTTATCAAAACATGTCGTGTAAGGTGTCATACGCTTTGGAATACCATCCCCTCGCCAGTTCTGGCGACGGGGATGGCATTCCCCCCCTCTAGAGGGGTAAGACATGTTACTTCACTTTAATGCGGTTGATTTCTCCAAAGGCCTTAAGATCCACAAAATGGATGCCTCTGCCACAGACAAATGTCTGGACCCCTGGAGCTGACCGAAACTCAGTCAAGGGGGTCCTGGACAAAGGGTTTCCTGTCACAGGAGGGTGTCACCGCCCTTCAGACAGGAGATAGTGTATTGTAGCAGGGAGGTTTGAAAGAAACCAGACACTGCCTGGGGCGCACAAGGCTGCCCCTTGCATAATCCGGCCAAACCGGTTCTGGGGCACTCCAGCCCTCATGCCAGGGCGGCCTGGATCAAAGGAAGGGGGTGTATCCACCCACTTCCTGGGTCCCACCCATAGGAGGGGACCTAGCAGGTAATCACGCCCACCAGATTCGAATAAGAGTGGGAGCAGTGCCAATGCACATCAGATTTCCTGGAAGAAACATTTGAAACGATATTCTGGACCCTTCGCCCTCCATCTCAACGTGGAAGCCCGAAGAATCTCCCTTGTGGTCAAGGAGTGACCACCCTGCAGCAGCAGGCACCATCCAGCCTTCGACGTCTACTTAGTTGCAGTTCCCGCCGGAACTCGAGCGACTGAGATCGACGAGATCAAGCCTGCCCAGCTTCTAACAGCCCGATCCACAGTCCCTGCAAAGCTGAGACCCGTGGAGGCGACCGGAAGCGTGGGGCACGCCATCTTGAAGTGACCACGAGACGCTGACCGTGCAGCCCACGAGTGACCCTCGAAGCTGTACACCGGGGTTTGAGAAGCCCCCACCCTGAGCTACTTCTGAGCCGAAGTTCAGCCCTCCACACTCGACGAGTGCTGCGTGGGGCCCTTTGGCACGATTTGGCTCAACGGGTTGGCCCGGTCACTTGCCAGCTGGCTTGTGGTCCCTGTGCCGACGAACTACCTAAAAAGACTTGTGATTCTGGTTGCTCCAGATCCACACCAGCTCCCCTGAAAAGGAGCCCCGACTCTGACCTTCCTGGTCCGAGTGAGAAGCCATCTTCCGATCCTGCGTGGATTGCTCTTACCAAGGCTTGTTTGCTCCAAACCTGAAGCCGACTGCACCGACGGTGAGAGCCTGCGTGGGACAGATCGTGACCTGCTCCTGGACGTCGCAGATGCCCCAGAGCCCACGTGACAGCGGAGAGAAGCTCCTCGACGACCACCTGATTGCGCCCGACATTGCCTGGTTCCGTCCTGGTTCCACCCTGGTCACTGCTGAGTGACCCAGACTCTGTCCCCTCTGCTTTCAGGTACTCTACAACTTGAGTCCACCCTTGGACTCCACCGGACACTTCGTCTTCACCCTGCCTGCAGCCCTTTCAGCTTCAAGCACCAAGAGCCTGCGTGTCAAAACCCGACGCCACTTCGACCCTGTGCACCCACTTCCTGTGGGTGAGGTAACTTTGCTCCGCCGGTGTTCCCACACTGGTGCACACCTCTAGGGTCTGTGTGTTAAGTTTTGTTCCTCTAGGTTCAGCGGAAGTGTCCTTAAACTTTAACTCTTTGACTTTTACGCACCATTGGTTAACATTGGTGCATGCGTGCGCTTTCCGCACATCTCCCGAATCCCGAGGGCCATTCCCGACTTCAGCATTGCTTGTCCTGACTGCTCCCAGCGATTCCCTAGGCCCTAGGCCTAACCACTGCTCGAGTGGCATCTCTTATACCACTTGTTTAGTATATGGTTTGAGTGGCCACCCGCCCTCATCCATAATTGTGCAACTTGTATGTTTAAACAGTGCTTTTGATTTAACGCTTGTGCCCCTTTATTCATAAAGAATACTGGGGATTGTTTTTTGTAATAAACACATATATTTTTATAATATATACTTGTGTGGTGTCCTTTCATTTGGTATTACAGGATTGTATGTGGTAAAACAGCTCGCTTAACACGACCTCTTAAGTTAAGCCTTTAGGCTGCTTAGTCCATGCTACCCCTAGGATAGCTTGTCTAATAAGGTTGACTTACAACCAGACACCATAAGGGGATTGTTTGGTCAGGTAGTAGGTGGTTCCAGAATTGGAAACATCCCCTACCAGGCCAACTTCTCACAAGAGAAATAAAATAGTTCGCAGATTTTTTTTAAATCGACCGAATAAAAAAAAAAAATGCTCTTGTTGGATGGCTTTGGACATAAGGCCGCATAAACAAAAGGAATTTTCAAATATCTGTTTTTCTCACTTTTTTATTGCTGTTTGAAATTTCTGACTTCACTTTTTGCATCATTGGTGATGCATGTGTTTAACATTGAGCTTGGGAAAATTGAAAAAAAATAGACTTTGGGGATTGTTTACTAGGGCAAGTGATACATCAAATTAAGACTCATATTAAACTGAACCTCAAGCTGAAAAAAAAAAACAAAATAGCATTTACGATCACTTTTTTATAAGCGACTTTAACAATTGTTTTTTTAGCTGTATTAAAAAACAAGGTAACGCCGTAAATTTTAGAAAAGAGATTTTTTTAAAGTAAAACATAGGTGTGACCTGCCTTCACATTAGGCTTCATAAACAAAAGAAAAAACATCTCTATGTGTTATATTCACTTTTTAATAACACATTTTCGTTTTAGGCACAAGCAAAAAGCAGCATTGGTGATGCATGTGTTTTTCAATGGGGTTTTTTAAAGTCTGAGAAATATAGAGGGAGAGAAAAGAAAATAGCAAATCTCTCTATTGGGACCTAATAGTGTCCTCTTTTCATACCCAGACTACACTGTTGATCTGGAAAAAACCAAGAAAACAGAAAAAAGAAAAAAGAGAAGATACACAAAAAGAGGAAAAGAATACCCATCAGCAAGTGCAGTCAGAGAGGCTTTGTGGTAGACTTTCCTGATGCTATAAGAAACCAGTCTGGCCATATTGTATCACCATGTGTATCTCTGATTTATGTGTTTTGAATCCAGTTTCTTGTTTGTTTACTTTGTTTTACTACCACTGGTTATAATTTTCAAAGTGTTCTGTTTGTTTCCAGTGCGTGGCCTCCTTTTTTCCTGAGCAGTGGCCAGGTGAGGTGAGGTTTTCTCTCCCCACAATAAGGGTGAGTGTCTTTCTAGTGTTCATAGTCATATCATACAGACTATAGAAACATGAGCTTGTAGTCTTTGCACTTGTTCTGTTGACATTATGTGTCCATGTCTCTGTTTCTTTCTTTTTTGTATTTTGTCTATGCAGGAGAAGATACACTCTTTTCAGTTTGGAAAGCAGGTGTAGATTCTACTTCACATCACTTAAGTAAGTGTTGCAGTAGCACCATAGGTCCTGACGAAAGCCGTTTAGGCTGAAACATGTTGACCGAGTAACAACACTGGTGGGTAGCAATTCTTTACATGCTATCAGCATACTGTTTTTAACCATACCACTTTGATGGTCAGCCCCAATAAAGTGTTTTATGACATCACTGTAGGTATTTTTAGAATCACTTGGATCATTTTTCCTTTTCTTTTTCTTTGAGCACTGCAACCTTAGCCCCTCCCGCTCATATACTGTCATTTGTTGGTGTAATGTTCTGGGTCCATCACTAGGCAGTCCTATGGATTGTTTCTGAGGCAGATCCTAGAGGACACCATTTACCAACACATACCCAGATGACGAGATTCCACTTATGAGTGGGCTGATGGGTATTCTTT
The DNA here is from genome assembly GCF_964261635.1 of Lissotriton helveticus. Taxonomy (NCBI): domain Eukaryota; kingdom Metazoa; phylum Chordata; class Amphibia; order Caudata; family Salamandridae; genus Lissotriton; species Lissotriton helveticus. Next base: position 657,742 of record NW_027611728.1, on the reverse strand, counting down.
TCCTCTTTTTGTGTATCTTCTCTTTTTTCTTTTTTCTGTTTTCTTGGTTTTTTCCAGATCAACAGTGTAGTCTGGGTATGAAAAGAGGACACTATTAGGTCCCAATAGAGAGATTTGCTATTTTCTTTTCTCTCCCTCTATATTTCTCAGACCTTCTGTACCTTCCGTGTGTTTTAGTGACTAGTTGGGGGACTAGGTACCAGTAGGTCTATAATAATTTCTCCCCTCGGACCCCCCCTTAACCTTCTGTTTCTCTGTTTTTTAAAGTCTACCAAAATACGGTTTACCAATACATTTTCATTATTTTCTCTTTGGTATCTCATTATGCACATGTTAATAAACAGGTTCATGCATTATTAGCTAAATAGCATAAAAACACACTGAATTATTAACAATAATCTTTGAGATTTGGGTGACCAGATGGCCGGAAATCGAAAATCGCCTCCTATGGATTCAACTTCCATTTCGTGCACTTTCTATGTGGGCCACATGCATAAGAATTGGTACAATAATGCATACGAATCTTAGCTAGAATCTGCAATTGAAATTAAGTCTTTAACTTATATGCTTCAAGAATTATAGGGCACATTCTGCTATGTATAATATCCTATCCATTTCAATGGGACGACCAGATGGCCGCAAATTGAAAATCGCGTCGTATGGATTCATATTGCGTTGTATGTACCTTACGTGTAAGCCACATGCATTTAAAATGACACAATGTAGTAGGGTATGCTATAGAATGTGTTGCAGTTGGAAATCAAGCTCTATCTAGTATGGATCATGACTGATGACACAATATACGTGACTCATTTTGCAAAAAATGGAGGCAAATTTTATAAAACATGCGTTTAATCACTGAATGATTCTCACCACTTCTAAGCATGGCACAGGCATGACAATGACCACAGGGCAGTGGCATGATGGTAACTGTATGCTGCACTCAGAATTATGGATCCAGATTGTATGGTTTTAGAATTATGGGCCACAACGTAAGGCATATTTTTTCACACATGTGACTTTATTGAAAAACATCATACATTCAACTTCACATTTTGTAGCCAAAAGCATAAAGTGTTCTTCAACACACATGAAAGTGAAAAATAAAAACTTTTCCTGAAGATTACACTTGATTTGTACCTTGTCCCTATAAGCCACAAATATGAGAGTTACCACTATAAAGTGTAGATGTCTTAGCTACATACTGTGATTGAAATTAGGTCAGTACCTCATATGGTTCAAGATTTATAGTGCACCACATACTATGTAATATATCCTATCCATTTCAATGGGTGACCAGATGGCCGCAAATTAAAAATCGCCTCGTATGGATTCAAATTGCTTTGTATGCACCTTGTGTGTGAGCCACATGCATATAAAATGGCACACGGTAGTAGGCTATGTTATAGAATGTGTTGCAGTTGGAAATCAAGCTCTATCTAATATGGATCTTGACTGATGACATAACATACGTGACACATTTTGCAAAAGCTGGAGGAATTTTTTTAAAAATATGTGTTTAATCGCTGAAAGATTCACACCACTTTGAAGCTTTCCACATGCATGAAAATGAACACAGGACAGTGGCATCATGTTAGCTTAATGCTGCACTTCCAATTATGGATCCAGATTGTATGGTTTTAGAAGTATGGGACAAAATGTAAGGCATACTTTTTCGTACATGCGACGGTATTGAAAAACGTCATACATTCAACCTCAAATTTTGACAACTTTACAATACGCCACACACATAATAATTCACATGGGTAAGATGCACATCACTAGGAACAAAGTGCTGTTTAAATTATGTATCTATAATGTACAGACTATGAATTATAGCCAAAAGTATAAAGTGTTCTACAACACACATGAAAGTGAAAAATAAAAACTTACCTGAAGGTTACACTTGATTTGTACCTTGTCCCTATAAGCCACAACCATGAGAGTTACCACTATGAATTGTAAATGTCTTAGCTACATACTGCAATTGAAATTAAGTCAGTACATCATATGCTTCAAGAAATAGAGTGCACTACATCCTCTGTAGTATATCCTATCCATTTCAAAGGGTGACCAGATGGCCGCAAATTAAAAATTGCCTCGTATGGATTCAAATTGCTTTGTATGACTGTTTTCAGGTCCCTGTAGCCACCAGGACCCCATAATATATCTCAGATGATATAACAAGAGTGGCTAGGGCTCATTTCCAGCCTCCAGGTACATGTCTGACTCCTATTTGTGACATTTCGAGGTGTTTGGGATCAAACTCATTTTTCCCAATATAGGCCATAGAGCTCAGAGTCACATCACATTGAGCTCAGAGTCACATCAAATTTCTAGTTCTGGACCTAAGGACCCCTTAGTATACCTCAGATGACATACCAGGAGTGTCTAAGACCCATTTCTGGCCTCCAGGGATGACTTTTTGAAGTTTTGGGGTTTAAGGGGGCATAGTCACTTCTTCCATCCAGGCTACGTTGCTCAAAATCGGGTACGATGTCAGGTTCTTCCCTTGGCTGGAAGCTGAAAAAAAACCTTCAGATAATAGCAAAGGTAGATAGATCAAATGAAAGCATCAGATCTGAGCTTTCTAACAAGTATATTTAGGTCATGGGTACTCACAAAGTGACTGTGATATCCATTCTGAGCTATTTGGAAAATTAGCAAATCTTGTCAAAAAAACATTTTTTTTTGACGATTTTTGCTAATTTTCGGTATCAACCCTCATGACTGTTTTTGGGTCCCTGTAGCCACCAGGACCCCATAATATATCTCAGATTATATAACAAGAGTGGCTAGGGCTCATTTCCAGCCTCCAGGTACATGTCTGACTCTTATTTGTGACATTTTGAGGTGTTTGGTGTCAAATTCATTTTTTTCCATTATAGCTCCTAGATATCAGAGTCACATCAGATTTCTAGTTCTGGACCCAAGAAGACCATAGTATACCTCAGATGACATACCAAGAGTGTCTAAGACCCATTTCTGGCCTCCAGGGGTGACTTTTTGAAGTTTTTGGGTTTAAGGGGGCAAAGTGACTTTTTCCACCCAGCCCAATGTTCTCAAAATCGGGTACGATATCAGGTGTTTCCCTTGGTTGGTAGCGGAAAAAAAACTTTATATAATATCAAAGTTATATATATCACATGAAAGCATCAGAGCTGACCTTTCTAACAAGTGTATTCATATCTTGCGCACTCAAACAGTGTCTCTGATATCCATTCTGAGCTATTTGGAAAATTAGCAAATCTTGTCAAAAAAAAATTTGGGACGATTTTTGCTAATTTTCAGTATCAACCCACCTGACTGTTTTTGGGTCCCTGTGGCCACCAGGACCCTATATTATATCTCAGGTGATATAGCAAGAGTGTCTAGGGCTCATTTCCAGCCTCCAGGTACATGTCTGAGTCCTATTTCAGACATTTTGAGGTGTTTGGTGTCAAATTCATTTTTTCCATTATAGGCCCTAGATATCAGAGTCACATCACATTTCTAGTTCTGGACCCAAGAACACCATAGTATACCTCAGATGACATACCAAGAGTGTCTAAGACCCATTTCTGGCCTCCAGGGGTGACTTTTTGAAGTTTTTGGGTTTAAGGGGGCAAAGTCACTTTTTCCACCCGAGGTCGTGGAACTCGGAGCTGGGTAAAAGTTTAGCTTGAGTGCCCTCCCCATGGAGGTCAAAAATGTTATTGCATCAAAATCATTTAAAAACTATATAGGTGTAATTGTAGTGCCCTGAATGCTATATGGCTGCATTTGCACCGTTCTAGGTATTTACAAAATGAATTTCTAACACTTTTGAAGTCTCCATGAAGTGAAAAATGACTAAGTCCAAAAACTTCACTGGTGCATCAAAGTGGTCAAAAAAGGTCAACATTGGGTTAAAATTAACAAAACATAGTGCTGCAGTGGTCCAATAGCAGGCTAAAGACATAATGAATGACACAGAATGAACAGTTTTACTAAACACTTTGAAAATTCGATTTTCAATTTCAGGGGGACAAGGTCATGGAACTCCGAGCTGGGTAAAAGTTCAGCTTAAGGGCCCTCCCCATGGAGGTCAAAAATGTTATTACATCAAAATCTTTTAAAAACTATATAGGTGTAATTGCAGTGTCCTGAATGCTATGTAACTGCATTTGCACTGTTCTGTGTGCCTCCAAATTGAATTTCTAACACTTTTGAAGTCCCCATGAAGTGAAAAATGACGAAGTACAAAGACATCATTGGTGCATGAAAGTGTTTAAAAACGGTCACAAATGCATAAAAATGATAAAAACAAAGTGCTACACTGGCCCAATAGCAAGCTAAACACACAATGAATGACCCAGAATGAATATATTTACAAATTACTTGGAAAATGCTATTTTAAATTTCAGGGGGACGAGGTCACAGAAGTCATGGAACTCCGAGCGGGGTAAAAGTTCAAACTTTCCACCCCTCATGGAGGTCAAAATGTTTAATTCATCAAAATCATTTAAAAACTATATAGGTGTGATTGGAGTGTCCTGATTGCTATATAGGTGCATTTGCACTGTCCTGTGTGCCTCCAAAGTGACTTTCTAACACTTTTGAAATCTCCATGAAGCAAAAAGTGACTAAGTCCAAAGACCATTTGGAGCATCAAAGTGTTCAAAAACGGTCAAAAATGCATAAAAACGAAAAAAAACAAGTGCTACAGTGGCCCAATAGCATGCTAAACACACAATGAATGACACAGAATGAATAGTTGTACACATTACTTTGAAAATGCAATTTTAAATTTCAGGGGGACAAGGTCACGAAAGTCATGGAACTCCGAGCGGGGTAAAAGTTCAACCTTTCCCCCCTTATGGAGGTCAACATTTTAATACATCAAAATCATTTAAAAACTATATAGGTGTGATGGCAGTGTCTTGGATACATCCCACATGAATTTTAAACACATTAGGAGCATCTCTGATCAAAATAACCATAAAAATCCCAAAGCTGCATCAGTGCTTCAAAGTGCTCCAAAACGGTCAAAAATGGACGAAAATGAAAAATATTCTCCATATCTGAGTTTTTATAACATTCCTTAGATAATGTATATCTTGAATTAGTTTTAAATCCTTTTATTAAAAAGTTTCTTTTCTATGCTGCACTGGTGCAACGCCTCAAGTCTGAGAAGCTGCACCAGTGCAGCCGAAGCAGCACTGGTGCAGCCGAAGGAGCACTGGTGCAACAAGAGTCAAGCTGGTAGCCTGACCTTTGACCAATCCGAGAAAAAAAAAGGTGTTTTTTTCCCTGGGCCCCTCCCCCAAACGAAAACACATTGACCTGAAGCCTAAGTGTATTCTGAGTCATAAAAAGTTTATTAGATGAAAAAATATTGTACGGGCACTTTTTTGCACAAAAAGTCACTTTTTGGCACTTTTTTGAGAGAAATAAAATAGTTTGCAGATTTTTTTTAAATCGAACATACCATGGTGGTGCCCCAGTACTTGCGCAGCACCGAACGTGCAACGGTGCCCATATTTTCGGAGCACCGAATATGCAATGACTGCACCGATACTTGCGCAGCACCGAACGTGCGCCGCAGGTGGCCATACCTCCGTAGCACTGGGCATGGGCCTTGTGGAGCACAGGGTGTGGAGAGACCATCGTGCATGCCCATGAAAGAGAACGGCCTAGAGTGCACCGGGAGAAGGAGACGGCGCGAACGAGTCTCCCTTGCCCCCCCCAGGCGGGGGCATCACAGCCGCACCCCAGCCGAATGTCCCGCTTCCACAACACAGAGTTCCACTCCCTATTTTGTCCTCAGAAAGGTCTCTTCCACTCTTGCAGACTCGATGAGAGGGGACTGCTGCAGGGCCTCAAAATGGCGTCTGGGTCCGCTGGAAGGCGGGTCTCGGCCGCTAGAGTAACTTTGAACAGCAATGTAACTCGGTCGCTTGCCCACCGGGACACGAGCCCCCACCTCCGACAACATCTCCACAGCCTTGAAGAGTCTGCAAAGGTACCCGGCGGAGCCCTCGGCCCCTGCAGGCTTCCGGTAAGGGACAACTGCCTTGATCGCCAACAAAATAAACATGACATTGCCACTCCTTCTGTTAGCATGAATTCTTGAACTGCCGAAAAGGACTCTGGTCCAACTGCCGGTTGTAGGAAACTTTTTCCTGATGCTACTTCCGGACTGACCCGGCCCCGCCCAAAATGGCGCCGGTATCAATAGGAACTTACGAACACCTCGTGGTGTTTCTTTTTGCTAAATAAAAAAAAACTTGATGTTCTGAGACATGTATATGATCCTTTGTACACTTGACAAGAAGAAAGGAGAGCTCACTCGATGAACATGTAAAAAGGATCCCGTTAAAAATGATGATTACAAATGTACAATGTATTATATTTTTTATATATATATAGCTGATGTATAACCTCGCTTATGACGCACGCACACGGTATGCATATAGGAAATCTGATTGCAACTAGTCTGACTATGCTTCTAAATTATGAAATAAATGCCCCCGACACTCCTGGTATGTCATCTGAGGTATACTAAGGGGTCCTTAGGTCCAGAACTAGAAATTTGATGTGACTCTGAGCTCAATGTGATGTGACTCTGAGCTATATGGCCTATAATGGAAAAAATGAGTTTGACCCCAAACACCTCGAAATGTCACAAATAGGAGTCAGACATGTACCTGGAGGCTGGAAATGAGCCCTAGCCACTCTTGTTATATCATCTGAGATATATTATGGGGTCCTGGTGGCTACAGGGACCCGAAAACAGTCATGAGGGTTGATACCGAAAATTAGCAAAAATCGTTAAAAAAAGTTTTTTTGACAAGATTTGCTAATTTTCCAAATAGCTCAGAATGGATATCACAGTCACTTTGTGAGTACCCAGGACCTAAATATACTTGTTAGAAAGCTCAGATCTGATGCTTTCATTTGATCTATCTACCTTTGCTATTATCTGAAGTTTTTTTTTCAGCTTCCAGCCATGGGAAAAACCTGACATTGTACCCGATTTTGAGCACCTTAGGCTGGATGGAAGAAGTGACTTTGCCCCCTTAAACCCCAAAACTTCAAAAAGTCATCCCTGGAGGCCAGAAATGGGTCTTAGACACTCCTGGTATGTCATCTGAGGTATACTAAGGGGTCCTTAGGTCCAGAACTAGAAATTTGATGTGACTCTGAGCTCAATGTGATGTGACTCTGAGCTATATGGCCTATAATGGAAAAAATGAGTTTGACCCCAAACACCTCGAAATGTCACAAATAGGAGTCAGACATGTACCTGGAGGCTGGAAATGAGCCCTAGCCACTCTTGTTATATCATCTGAGATATATTATGGGGTCCTGGTGGCTACAGGGACCCGAAAACAGTCATGCGGGTTGATACCGAAAATTAGCAAAAATCGTTAAAAAAAGTTTTTTTGAAAAGATTTGCTAATTTTCCAAATAGCTCAGAATGGATATCACAGTCACTTTGTGAGTACCCAGGACCTAAATATACTTGTTAGAAAGCTCAGATCTGATGCTTTCATTTGATCTATCTACCTTTGCTATTATCTGAAGTTTTTTTTTCAGCTTCCAGCCATGGGAAAAACCTGACATTGTACCCGATTTTGAGGACCTTAGGCTGGATGGAAGAAGTGACTTTGCCCCCTTAAACCCCAAAACTTCAAAAAGTCATCCCTGGAGGCCAGAAATGGGTCTTAGACACTCCTGGTATGTCATCTGAGGTATACTAAGGGGTCCTTAGGTCCAGAACTAGAAATTTGATGTGACTCTGAGCTCAATGTGATGTGACTCTGAGCTATATGGCCTATAATGGAAAAAATGAGTTTGACCCCAAACACCTCGAAATGTCACAAATAGGAGTCAGACATGTACCTGGAGGCTGGAAATGAGCCCTAGCCACTCTTGTTATATCATCTGAGATATATTATGGGGTCCTGGTGGCTACAGGGACCCGAAAACAGTCATGAGGGTTGATACCGAAAATTAGCAAAAATCGTCAAAAAAAGTTTTTTTGACAAGATTTGCTAATTTTCCAAATAGCTCAGAATGGATATCACAGTCACTTTGTGAGTACCCATGACCTAAATATACTGGTTAGAAAGCTCAGATCTGATGCTTTCATTTGATCTATCTACCTTTGCTATTATCTGAAGGTTTTTTTTCAGCTTCCAGCCAAGGGAAGAACCTGACATCGTACCCGATTTTGAGCAACGTAGCCTGGATGGAAGAAGTGACTATGCCCCCTTAAACCCCAAAACTTCAAAAAGTCATCCCTGGAGGCCAGAAATGGGTCTTAGACACTCCTGGTATGTCATCTGAGGTATACTAAGGGGTCCATAGGTCCAGAACTAGAAATTTGATGTGACTCTGAGCTCAATGTGATGTGACTCTGAGCTATATGGCCTATAATGGAAAAAATGAGTTTGACCCCAAACACCTCGAAATGTCACAAATAGGAGTCAGACATGTACCTGGAGGCTGGAAATGAGCCCTAGCCACTCTTGTTATATCATCTGAGATATATTATGGGGTCCTGGTGGCTACAGGGACCCGAAAACAGTCATGAGGGTTGATACCGAAAATTAGCAAAAATCGTTAAAAAAAGTTTTTTTGACAAGATTTGCTAATTTTCCAAATAGCTCAGAATGGATATCACAGTCACTTTGTGAGTACCCAGGACCTAAATATACTTGTTAGAAAGCTCAGATCTGATGCTTTCATTTGATCTATCTACCTTTGCTATTATCTGAAGTTTTTTTTTCAGCTTCCAGCCATGGGAAAAACCTGACATTGTACCCGATTTTGAGCACCTTAGGCTGGATGGAAGAAGTGACTTTGCCCCCTTAAACCCCAAAACTTCAAAAAGTCATCCCTGGAGGCCAGAAATGGGTCTTAGACACTCCTGGTATGTCATCTGAGGTATACTAAGGGGTCCTTAGGTCCAGAACTAGAAATTTGATGTGACTCTGAGCTCAATGTGATGTGACTCTGAGCTATATGGCCTATAATGGAAAAAATGAGTTTGACCCCAAACACCTCGAAATGTCACAAATAGGAGTCAGACATGTACCTGGAGGCTGGAAATGAGCCCTAGCCACTCTTGTTATATCATCTGAGATATATTATGGGGTCCTGGTGGCTACAGGGACCCGAAAACAGTCATGAGGGTTGATACCGAAAATTAGCAAAAATCGTCAAAAAAAGTTTTTTTGACAAGATTTGCTAATTTTCCAAATAGCTCAGAATGGATATCACAGTCACTTTGTGAGTACCCATGACCTAAATATACTGGTTAGAAAGCTCAGATCTGATGCTTTCATTTGATCTATCTACCTTTGCTATTATCTGAAGGTTTTTTTTCAGCTTCCAGCCAAGGGAAGAACCTGACATCGTACCCGATTTTGAGCAACGTAGCCTGGATGGAAGAAGTGACTATGCCCCCTTAAACCCCAAAACTTCAAAAAGTCATCCCTGGAGGCCAGAAATGGGTCTTAGACACTCCTGGTATGTCATCTGAGGTATACTAAGGGGTCCATAGGTCCAGAACTAGAAATTTGATGTGACTCTGAGCTCAATGTGATGTGACTCTGAGCTCTATGGCCTATATTGGGAAAATTGAGTTTGATCCCAAACACCTCGAAATGTCACAAATAAGAGTCAGACATGTACCTGGAGGCTGGAAATGAGCCCTAGCCACTCTTGTTATATCATCTGAGATATATTATGGGGTCCTGGTGGCTACAGGGACCTGAAAACAGTCATATAAAGCAATTTGAATCCATACGAGGCAATTTTTAATTTGCGGCCATCTGGTCACCCTTTGAAATGGATAGGATATACTACAGAGGATGTAGTGCACTCTATTTCTTGAAGCATATGATGTACTGACTTAATTTCAATTGCAGTTTGTAGCTAAGACATTTACAATTCATAGTGGTAACTCTCATGGTTGTGGCTTATAGGGACAAGGTACAAATCAAGTGTAACCTTCAGGTAAGTTTTTATTTTTCACTTTCATGTGTGTTGTAGAACACTTTATACTTTTGGCTATAATTCATAGTCTGTACATTATAGAGACATAATTTAAACAGCACTTTGTTCCTAGTGATGTGCATCTTACCCATGTGAATTATTATGTGTGTGGCGTATTGTAAAGTTGTCAAAATTTGAGGTTGAATGTATGACGTTTTTCAATACCGTCGCATGTACGAAAAAGTATGCCTTACATTTTGTCCCATACTTCTAAAACCATACAATCTGGATCCATAATTGGAAGTGCAGCATTAAGCTAACATGATGCCACTGTCCTGTGTTCATTTTCATGCATGTGGAAAGCTTCAAAGTGGTGTGAATCTTTCAGCGATTAAACACATATTTTAAAAAAAATTCCTTCAGCTTTTGCAAAATGTGTCACGTATGTTATGTCATCAGTCAAGATCCATATTAGATAGAGCTTGATTTCCAACTGCAACACATTCTATAACATAGCCTACTACAGTGTGCCATTTTATATGCATGTGGCTCACACACAAGGTGCATACAAAGCAATTTGAATCCATACGAGGCGATTTTTAATTTGCGGCCATCTGGTCACCCATTGAAATGGATAGGATATATTACATAGTATGTGGTGCACTATAAATCTTGAACCATATGAGGTACCGACCTAATTTCAATCACAGTATGTAGCTAAGACATCTACACTTTATAGTGGTAACTCTCATATTTGTGGCTTATAGGGACAAGGTACAAATCAAGTGTAATCTTCAGGAAAAGTTTTTATTTTTCACTTTCATGTGTGTTGAAGAACACTTTATGCTTTTGGCTACAAAATGTGAAGTTGAATGTATGATGTTTTTCAATAACGTCACATGTGTGAAAAAATATGCCTTACGTTGTGGCCCATAATTCTAAAACCATACAATCTGGATCCATAATTCTGAGTGCAGCATACAGTTACCATCATGCCACTGCCCTGTGGTCATTGTCATGCCTGTGCCATGCTTAGAAGTGGTGAGAATCATTCAGTGATTAAACACATGTTTTATAAAATTTGCCTCCATTTTTTGCAAAATGAGTCACGTATATTGTGTCATCAGTCATGATCCATACTAGATAGAGCTTGATTTCCAACTGCAACACATTCTATAGCATACCCTACTACATTGTGTCATTTTAAATGCATGTGGCTTACACGTAAGGTACATACAACGCAATATGAATCCATACGACGCGATTTTCAATTTGCGGCCATCTGGTCGTCCCATTGAAATGGATAGGATATTATACATAGCAGAATGTGCCCTATAATTCTTGAAGCATATAAGTTAAAGACTTAATTTCAATTGCAGATTCTAGCTAAGATTCGTATGCATTATTGTACCAATTCTTATGCATGTGGCCCACATAGAAAGTGCACGAAATGGAAGTTGAATCCATACGAGGCGATTTTCGATTTCCGGCCATCTGGTCACCCAAATCTCAAAGATTATTGTTAATAATTCAGTGTGTTTTTATGCTATTTAGCTAATAATGCATGAACCTGTTTATTAACATGTGCATAATGAGATACCAAAGAGAAAATAATGAAAATGTATTGGTAAACCGTATTTTGGTAGACTTTAAAAAACCCCATTGAAAAACACATGCATCACCAATGCTGCTTTTTGCTTGTGCCTAAAACGAAAATGTGTTATTAAAAAGTGAATATAACACATAGAGATGTTTTTTCTTTTGTTTATGAAGCCTAATGTGAAGGCAGGTCACACCTATGTTTTACTTTGAAAAAATCTCTTTTCTAAAATTTACGGCGTTACCTTGTTTTTTAATATAGCTAAAAAAACAATTGTTAAAGTCGCTTATAAAAAAGTGATCGTAAATGCTATTTTGTTTTTTTTTTCAGCTTGAGGTTCAGTTTAATATGAGTCTTAATTTGATGTATCACTTGCCCTAGTAAACAATCCCCAAAGTCTATTTTTTTTCAATTTTCCCAAGCTCAATGTTAAACACATGCATCACCAATGATGCAAAAAGTCAAGTCAGAAATTTCAAACAGCAATAAAAAAGTGAGAAAAACAGATATTTGAAAAATTCCTTTTGTTTATGCGGCCTTATGTCCAAAGCCATCCAACAAGAGCATTTTTTTTTAATTCGGTCGATTTAAAAAAAATCTGCGAACTATTTTATTTCTCTCAAAAAAGTGCCAAAAAGTGACTTTTTGTGCAAAAAAGTGCCCGTACAATATTTTTTCATCTAATAAACTTTTTATGACTCAGAATACACTTAGGCTTCAGGTCAATGTGTTTTCGTTTGGGGGAGGGGCCCAGGGAAAAATACACCTTTTTTTTTCTCGGATTGGTCAAAGGTCAGGCTACCAGCTTGACTCTTGTTGCACCAGTGCTGCTTCGGCTGCACCAGTGCTGCTTCGGCTGCACTGGTGCAGCTTCTCAGACTTGAGGCGTTGCACCTGTGCAGCATAGAAAAGAAACTTTTTAATAAAAGGATTTAAAACTAATTCAAGATATACATTATCTAAGGAATGTTATAAAAACTCAGATATGGAGAATATTTTTCATTTTCGTCCATTTTTGACCGTTTTGGAGCACTTTGAAGCACTGATGCAGCTTTGGGATTTTTATGGTTATTTTGATCAGAGATGCTCCTAATGTGTTTAAAATTCATGTGGGATGTATCCAAGACACTGCCATCACACCTATATAGTTTTTAAATGATTTTGATGTATTAAAATTTTGACCTCCATAAGGGGGGAAAGGTTGAACTTTTACCCCGCTCGGAGTTCCATGACTTTCGTGACCTTGTCCCCCTGAAATTTAAAATTGCATTTTCAAAGTAATGTGTACAACTATTCATTCTGTGTCATTCATTGTGTGTTTAGCATGCTATTGGGCCACTGTAGCACTTGTTTTTTTTCGTTTTTATGCATTTTTGACCGTTTTTGAACACTTTGATGCTCCAAATGGTCTTTGGACTTAGTCACTTTTTGCTTCATGGAGATTTCAAAAGTGTTAGAAAGTCACTTTGGAGGCACACAGGGCAGTGCAAATGCACCTATATAGCAATCAGGACACTCCAATCACACCTATATAGTTTTTAAATGATTTTGATGAATTAAAAATTTTGACCTCCATGAGGGGTGGAAAGTTTGAACTTTTACCACGCTCAGAGTTCCATGACTTCTGTGACCTCGTCCCCCTGAAATTTAAAATAGCATTTTCCAAGTAATTTGTAAATATATTCATTCTGGGTCATTCATTGTGTGTTTAGCTTGCTATTGGGCCAGTGTAGCACTTTGTTTTTTTCATTTTTATGCATTTGTGACCGTTTTTAAACACTTTCATGCACCAATGATGTCTTTGTACTTCGTCATTTTTCACTTCATGGGGACTTCAAAAGTGTTAGAAATTCATTTTGGAGGCACACAGAACAGTGCAAATGCAGTTACATAGCATTCAGGACACTGCAATTACACCTATATAGTTTTTAAAAGATTTTGATGTAATAACATTTTTGACCTCCATGGGGAGGGCCCTTAAGCTGAACTTTTACCCAGCTCGGAGTTCCATGACCTTGTCCCCCTGAAATTGAAAATCGAATTTTCAAAGTGTTTAGTAAAACTGTTCATTCTGTGTCATTCATTATGTCTTTAGCCTGCTATTGGACCACTGCAGCACTATGTTTTGTTAATTTTAACCCAATGTTGACCTTTTTTGACCACTTTGATGCACCAGTGAAGTTTTTGGACTTAGTCATTTTTCACTTCATGGAGACTTCAAAAGTGTTAGAAATTCATTTTGTAAATACCTAGAACGGTGCAAATGCAGCCATATAGCATTCAGGGCACTACAATTACACCTATATAGTTTTTAAATGATTTTGATGCAATAACATTTTTGACCTCCATGGGGAGGGCACTCAAGCTAAACTTTTACCCAGCTCCAAGTTCCACGACCTCGGGTGGAAAAAGTGACTTTGCCCCCTTAAACCCAAAAACTTCAAAAAGTCACCCCTGGAGGCCAGAAATGGGTCTTAGACACTCTTGGTATGTCATCTGAGGTATACTATGGTGTTCTTGGGTCCAGAACTAGAAATGTGATGTGACTCTGATATCTAGGGCCTATAATGGAAAAAATGAATTTGACACCAAACACCTCAAAATGTCTGAAATAGGACTCAGACATGTACCTGGAGGCTGGAAATGAGCCCTAGACACTCTTGCTATATCACCTGAGATATAATATAGGGTCCTGGTGGCCACAGGGACCCAAAAACAGTCAGGTGGGTTGATACTGAAAATTTGCAAAAATCGTCCCAATTTTTTTTTTTACAAGATTTGCTAATTTTCCAAATAGCTCAGAATGGATATCAGAGACACTGTTTGAGTGCGCAAGATATGAATACACTTGTTAGAAAGGTCAGCTCTGATGCTTTCATGTGATATATATAACTTTGATATTATATAAAGTTTTTTTTCCGCTACCAACCAAGGGAAACACCTGATATCGTACCCGATTTTGAGAACATTGGGCTGGGTGGAAAAAGTCACTTTGCCCCCTTAAAGCCAAAAACTTCAAAAAGTCACCCCTGGAGGCCAGAAATGGGTCTTAGACACTCTTGGTATGTCATCTGAGGTATACTATGGTCTTCTTGGGTCCAGAACTAGAAATCTGATGTGACTCTGATATCTAGGAGCTATAATGGAAAAAAATGAATTTGACACCAAACACCTCAAAATGTCACAAATAGGAGTCAGACATGTACCTGGAGGCTGGAAATGAGCCCTAGCCACTCTTGTTATATAATCTGAGATATATTATGGGGTCCTGGTGGCTACAGGGACCTGAAAACAGTCATGAGGGTTGATACCGAAAATTAGCAAAAATCGTCAAAAAAAGTTTTTTTGACAAGATTTGCTAATTTTCCAAATAGCTCAGAATGGATATCACAGTCACTTTGTGAGTACCCAGGACCTAAATATACTTGTTAGAAAGCTCAGATCTGATGCTTTCATTTGATCTATCTACCTTTGCTATTATCTGAAGTTTTTTTCTTCAGCTTCCAGCCATGGGAAAAACCTGACATTGTACCCGATTTTGAGCACCTTAGGCTGGATGGAAGAAGTGACTTTGCCCCCTTAAACCCCAAAACTTCAAAAAGTCATCCCTGGAGGCCAGAAATGGGTCTTAGACACTCCTGGTATGTCATCTGAGGTATACTAAGGGGTCCTTAGGTCCAGAACTAGAAATTTGATGTGACTCTGAGCTCAATGTGATGTGACTCTGAGCTATATGGCCTATAATGGAAAAAATGAGTTTGACCCCAAACACCTCGAAATGTCACAAATAGGAGTCAGACATGTACCTGGAGGCTGGAAATGAGCCCTAGCCACTCTTGTTATATCATCTGAGATATATTATGGGGTCCTGGTGGCTACAGGGACCCGAAAACAGTCATGAGGGTTGATACCGAAAATTAGCAAAAATCGTTAAAAAAAGTTTTTTTGACAAGATTTGCTAATTTTCCAAATAGCTCAGAATGGATATCACAGTCACTTTGTGAGTACCCAGGACCTAAATATACTTGTTAGAAAGCTCAGATCTGATGCTTTCATTTGATCTATCTACCTTTGCTATTATCTGAAGTTTTTTTTTTCAGCTTCCAGCCATGGGAAAAACCTGACATTGTACCCGATTTTGAGCACCTTAGGCTGGATGGAAGAAGTGACTTTGCCCCCTTAAACCCCAAAACTTCAAAAAGTCATCCCTGGAGGCCAGAAATGGGTCTTAGACACTCCTGGTATGTCATCTGAGGTATACTAAGGGGTCCTTAGGTCCAGAACTAGAAATTTGATGTGACTCTGAGCTCAATGTGATGTGACTCTGAGCTATATGGCCTATAATGGAAAAAATGAGTTTGACCCCAAACACCTCGAAATGTCACAAATAGGAGTCAGACATGTACCTGGAGGCTGGAAATGAGCCCTAGCCACTCTTGTTATATCATCTGAGATATATTATGGGGTCCTGGTGGCTACAGGGACCCGAAAACAGTCATGAGGGTTGATACCGAAAATTAGCAAAAATCGTCAAAAAAAGTTTTTTTGACAAGATTTGCTAATTTTCCAAATAGCTCAGAATGGATATCACAGTCACTTTGTGAGTACCCATGACCTAAATATACTGGTTAGAAAGCTCAGATCTGATGCTTTCATTTGATCTATCTACCTTTGCTATTATCTGAAGTTTTTTTTCCAGCTTCCAGCCAAGGGAAGAACCTGACATCGTACCCGATTTTGAGCAATGTAGCCTGGATGGAAGAAGTGACTATGCCCCCTTAAACCCCAAAACTTCAAAAAGTCATCCCTGGAGGCCAGAAATGGGTCTTAGACACTCCTGGTATGTCATCTGAGGTATACTAAGGGGTCCATAGGTCCAGAACTAGAAATTTGATGTGACTCTGAGCTCAATGTGATGTGACTCTGAGCTCTATGGCCTATATTGGGAAAAATGAGTTTGATCCCAAACACCTCGAAATGTCACAAATAAGAGTCAGACATGTACCTGGAGGCTGGAAATGAGCCCTAGCCACTCTTGTTATATCATCTGAGATATATTATGGGGTCCTGGTGGCTACAGGGACCTGAAAACAGTCATATAAAGCAATTTGAATCCATACGAGGCAATTTTTAATTTGCGGCCATCTGGTCACCCTTTGAAATGGATAGGATATACTACAGAGGATGTAGTGCACTCTATTTCTTGAAGCATATGATGTACTGACTTAATTTCAATTGCAGTATGTAGCTAAGACATTTACAATTCATAGTGGTAACTCTCATGGTTGTGGCTTATAGGGACAAGGTACAAATCAAGTGTAACCTTCAGGTAAGTTTTTATTTTTCACTTTCATGTGTGTTGTAGAACACTTTATACTTTTGGCTATAATTCATAGTCTGTACATTATAGAGACATAATTTAAACAGCACTTTGTTCCTAGTGATGTGCATCTTACCCATGTGAATTATTATGTGTGTGGCGTATTGTAAAGTTGTCAAAATTTGAGGTTGAATGTATGACGTTTTTCAATACCGTCGCATGTACGAAAAAGTATGCCTTACATTTTGTCCCATACTTCTAAAACCATACAATCTGGATCCATAATTGGAAGTGCAGCATTAAGCTAACATGATGCCACTGTCCTTTGTTCATTTTCATGCATGTGGAAAGCTTCAAAGTGGTGTGAATCTTTCAGCGATTAAACACATATTTTTAAAAAAATTCCTTCAGCTTTTGCAAAATGTGTCACGTATGTTATGTCATCAGTCAAGATCCATATTAGATAGAGCTTGATTTCCAACTGCAACACATTCTATAACATAGCCTACTACAGTGTGCCATTTTATATGCATGTGGCTCACACACAAGGTGCATACAAAGCAATTTGAATCCATACGAGGCGATTTTTAATTTGCGGCCATCTGGTCACCCATTGAAATGGATAGGATATATTACATAGTATGTGGTGCACTATAAATCTTGAACCATATGAGGTACCGACCTAATTTCAATCACAGTATGTAGCTAAGACATCTACACTTTATAGTGGTAACTCTCATATTTGTGGCTTATAGGGACAAGGTACAAATCAAGTGTAATCTTCAGGAAAAGTTTTTATTTTTCACTTTCATGTGTGTTGAAGAACACTTTATGCTTTTGGCTACAAAATGTGAAGTTGAATGTATGATGTTTTTCAATAACGTCACATGTGTGAAAAAATATGCCTTACGTTGTGGCCCATAATTCTAAAACCATACAATCTGGATCCATAATTGCAGCATACAGTTACCATCATGCCACTGCCCTGTGGTCATTGTCATGCCTGTGCCATGCTTAGAAGTGGTGAGAATCATTCAGTGATTAAACGCATGTTTTATAAAATTTGCCTCCATTTTTTGCAAAATGAGTCACGTATATTGTGTCATCAGTCATGATCCATACTAGATAGAGCTTGATTTCCAACTGCAACACATTCTATAGCATACCCTACTACATTGTGTCATTTTAAATGCATGTGGCTTACACGTAAGGTACATACAACGCAATATGAATCCATACGACGCGATTTTCAATTTGCAATTTGCTGCCATCTGGTCGTCCCATTGAAATGGATAGGATATTATACATAGCAGAATGTGCCCTATAATTCTTGAAGCATATAAGTTAAAGACTTAATTTCAATTGCAGATTCTAGCTAAGATTTGTATGCAATATTGTACCAATTCTTATGCATGTGGCCCACATAGAAAGTGCACGAAATGGAAGTTGAATCCATACGAGGCGATTTTCGATTTCCGGCCATCTGGTCACCCAAATCTCAAAGATTATTGTTAATAATTCAGTGTGTTTTTATGCTATTTAGCTAATAATGCATGAACCTGTTTATTAACATGTGCATAATGAGATACCAAAGAGAAAATAATGAAAATGTATTGGTAAACCGTATTTTGGTAGACTTTAAAAAACCCCATTGAAAAACACATGCATCACCAATGCTGCTTTTTGCTTGTGCCTAAAACGAAAATGTGTTATTAAAAAGTGAATATAACACATAGAGATGTTTTTTCTTTTGTTTATGAAGCCTAATGTAGGCAGGTCACACCTATGTTTTACTTTGAAAAAATCTCTTTTCTAAAATTTACGGCGTTACCTTGTTTTTTAATATAGCTAAAAAAGCAATTGTTAAAGTCGTTTATAAAAAAGTGATCGTAAATGCTATTTTGTTTTTTTTTTCAGCTTGAGGTTCAGTTTAATATGAGTCTTAATTTGATGTATCACTTGCCCTAGTAAACAATCCCCAAAGTCTATTTTTTTTCAATTTTCCCAAGCTCAATGTTAAACACATGCATCACCAATGATGCAAAAAGTCAAGTCAGAAATTTCAAACAGCAATAAAAAAGTGAGAAAAACAGATTTTTTTTAACAACTGCTCCCGGCACTGGATGGTGCTGGGAGTGGAGACAGCTGCGGAACAGGTAGTCTCCTTAAGTAAGGAAATTGCGGACTTAAAAGCTGAAATCCTGGGAGATAACACACTCACCAAAGCCAAGGAAGCCCTAGATAGCTTGGAAGTAACCATTAAAGATTTTGACACAACAGCTCAAACAAAAAAATTGGAAAAATTAGCTCGAGATCTCAGACTCTTTGATAAAAAACTGGTCTATCCATACTTACAACCAGATTACTTTAAACAGGACAATCAAGGCCGTTTCACCAACCGCGGCCGCGGGGGGTACAGAGGACGACAGAATTACACCACTTTTTCGGACTCCTCGTATAGTTCTGGAAGTGAGGTGGAGGCAGGACCCAGCACTTCATATTCATACCCACCGTATCCCCCTCAAGATACAACCTACCAACAATATCCTCCTCAATTTCCACCCCATTTTTTAGATCAAGGTCGGGGGCAATGGCGCCCTCCACGTGGTCGGGGCAACAACTGGCCCAGAGGCCAATCAAGAGGACAGCAACAGCAACAGAATCAGGCAGGCTGGGAAGGGGGTCGGGGCAAACAACAGAAACGGGTAACCTTTCGACCAGAGGTGCACGGGGAGATCTCCACCCGCAGGAACACATACAGATGGTAGATACATCTGCAATACAAGATCCTATTCTACCAACCTCCAAAAGTCCGGTGATCAATATTTCCAAACACCAACTTCAGGAGGAAGAACTTAAAGTCCTCGGCCGAGGTCTCTCCTATGTTCCCACTGCTCATGTCAATAAATTCCTGTTGAAAACAGAACTGTACAGTTTTTTCAGGAGGATAAGGTTGCGCTATTTCTTTCGAAATCAAACCACTAGACCACAGAGTTCGGTCACTGGCCTTAGGGTACCCTCAAGCTTCTTTCCACCTACATATGCTATGAGCAGCCGGATCCTTGCTTTTGAGGAAATTGTCACCTCTGCTATAGACCAATCTCTTAAACAACCAAAATTCTCAAGGCTCAATTTACCAAAAACTGAGAAGAAGGCTTTGGTGGATCTATGTAACAACAAGGAGATCATCATAAAGCCTGCGGACAAAGGCGGAGCCATTGTTGTACAAGATCTTCCAGATTACAAGGCAGAAATCCACAGACAACTGTCTGATGGTGTTAGCTACCGCCTTTTACCTAGTGACCCTTCACACGATTTGGCCAGCACTATCCTCAGAATTACCCAGAATGGTTTGGATACTGGTTTTTTGAGCAAACAGGAATTCGATTTCCTGAACCAAAAGTTCCCAAGACTCGCCACAATTTATACCTTACCTAAGGTACACAAGAACCTTAGTAAGCCTCCCGGACGACCGATCGTGTCCGGGTGTGGATCACTTTTAGAGCCCCTGTGCCAATACGTGGATTTTTTCCTAAAACCCATAGCCCTTAACACCAAGGCCTACCTAAGAGACACTACCCAAGTGATTAATCTGATTGATGGAACCCCTTTTAACCCAGAACGCACACTTCTAGTTACATGCGACATCATATCGCTCTATACTAGTATCCCCCAGCAAGATGCTTTGGACGTCATGAGAGTCGCTTTGGATACTCGACCTGGCCCGGTTCAGGTCCCCACTGAATTCATTATCGAACTTCTGGAAATAGCAATGATGCACAATTTCTTTATTTTTCAAGAATGTTTTTATTTGCAGACCCAGGGCGTAGCGATGGGGGCCACCTTCGCTCCCAATTTGGCTATCATTTATATGGATCATTTTGAACACCAGCATATTTTTCCATCCACTAATCCATTCAAGGCCAATCTGCCCCTATGGGTCCGATACATCGACGACGTCCTCTGCATCTGGGAAGGTGATGTTGAACAACTTAAAGTGTTCCACTCCTGGCTCAATTCTAGAAACCCTCACATCCAGTTCACGATGGAATCTAGTAACGACACAATACCCTTTTTAGACATTTCGATCTATGTTGAAATAGACCATCTACAGACAACTCTGTTTAGGAAGCCAACTGAGCGAAACTCCTTATTACAATACCAGAGCCATCACCCACGGGGGCTCAAGGACAACCTCCCAGTTGGTCAATTCTTCCGCATCAGGAGGAATTGTTCCACACGGGCTGATTATTTCAAAGAGTCTGAAATTTTGAGTGAACGCCTCATATCACGGGGGTACCCGACCAGGTTGGTGAAACGAGCCAGAAAACGGGCGTGGTACAACCCCCGAGAATCCCTATTGAACCCAGAAAACTCAGCACGGGCCAGCACCGACCGTGTCATCTGCGTCACTACTTTCTCCACACGCAGTAATGATATAAAGAGGATTATTAACCATAATTGGCCTCTTGTTGCTGATGTCATAAACCAAACAGAGCTGCCTCTCCACTCTTTCAAAAGGGCAAAAAATATAAGGGACATGGTGGTCCATTCATACTTGGAACCATTGTGTCAACCAACCCTTACATCACTCTGGAATTTGCCCCCTATAATTGGTCATTACAGGTGTGGTACGTGTACTGCATGTGAGACGACTATGCAGATAAAAACATTTGCCCACAATGGACGTACATTTCATCTGAAACACCATTCCAACTGTAACTCCACCGGAGTTATCTACATCATCCAGTGCCCATGCAGACAACTATATGTAGGGCAAACGCAACAGAAAATCAAGTCAAGAATATCTTCCCACTGCAGTAGGTTAAGATGCAAAGTGGCAGGTGCACCGCTGGTAGATCATTGGCAAACCGCGGGTCATTTGGTCACGGATTTGCGTTGGTTCGTTATTGAAAAGATCACTCTGGGGAGACGAGGAGGTAACCTCTTAACAATCCTTAACACACGTGAGTCCAAATGGATGTCACTTCTGGACTCCATAAAAAATGGGTTGAATGAGCAGGACAGTAGTCTTGCACAACTGGCAGCATTGGGTTAGAAGTGTAGCCCCCTTATATTATTCTGTAGTCTGAGATAAGAGGCCTTGTTCATTGCTGAGTTTGGACACAACAACCTTGTGGGAAACAATGTCTTTTGAGGATTGTTCTTTAATGTATGTCAATGTTCCATAACTAACTTTGAATTTGGGCAAATGCAATTGGTTTACATCCTCCTGCGAGAGAGATGCACCATCCTTCTGTGATTTGTTATTCTGTGTAGCACAACTTACATCACTTGCCAATTGTCTTGTATTTGATAATCTTACGGTTTGGTTACATCCCCCTGTGTGGGAGATGCACCAACGACTGTTTTTCGATCTGTGACTTGGTTTGCAAATAAGCAAAAGTTTTTTTGTATATACCCAAAGTTTAATACTGCGGCCAATTTTTCCCAAATATGGTAATTTAACTTTGGTTTTCTTAACTTTGCTCCAATTTGCCTTGTACCTAATGTAATTCTCCCAATTGTGGCTCCCATATCTTATTTGGTCGCGCTTCGCGCCCTCTAGAGAGTATGTCTTCTATTTCCTTGGGAATCGACATATGCTTTGGCTCCTCCCCCCTCCTCCGCATTGCAGCCGCTGCGGAGTGTGACGAACAGCCTGACTAAGACAGCACCTTTCCCCGCCTTTTGTAAGTACGACTTAGACAGGGTGGGCTGTGCTAGTGGGGTCCAGGTCCCCTTGTAACTCTTGGATGTATTTACCCTAGATCATATGGATTGACGAGTCTTTGCAAAATCGACCTCGCTTCTGACCTCTTTTGAATTTCGCGCTCCACGCCACTGACGCGATGGAGCCTGCCGGAGCTTCCGCATAGATAGCGTGAACAGCTTCCAATTTTTCCGTGAGTAATTGCTATCTGGTTTGCAACTATTCGCGTACTGTGGGTTATCTGCTACTTCAGGCATTATAAATCAGCACATTGAGTTGTCTTCCCTTGTTACCCCCAGGTTTTGCGACTAACGAATGTGTGAATTCGTGGGTTCCAAGTGAGAAGTCACTGGATTCATCGCCGTATGCGATTGATGTGGCAGAGTTCCCCTCTCGCTTTCTCCCGTTTTTAAGAACAAGATTCCATATAAAACGTTTCTGTCTACAATCTCTTGTGAGTAATCTTTTACCGCCCAATCAAAATCCCTGAAGCCAATTTGCTTGCGAAAACTCCCAAACATGCAATTTATTTATTTATTTCAGCTCCTCGCCAGGGGAACTCCAGCAGTATTCTCTGCATTTTCTTTAATTACCCACCTACTCGTGACGTTCCTTCTGACCTCAGAGGTACTACTCTATTTTACCGTAACTACCCTCTCATGAGGTTATTTTGGCAGTAAGGCCCTAGGACCCTCTCAGGGCTCTGCCTTATTTTCCAAGAGATGGTTTTATATTCTGTTGTATAAACCCTTGGGACATATCAGTCCGCTGACACCTTTGTTTTTATCTCCTCTGTAGCGTAGTTCTTTGCCACTGACGACAGACCACGACTCCCTAGCGTGGCGTCTCATCCATGTACCGAGCCAGTCTTGGCCGTACCCCATGGTCATTTATTTTAATTATCATTCCACTCGTTGTTATAGTTTTTAGGATGATTTGCCGTCCTTACTATATACTAAAGTGAAACATTCTTCTTCACAGAACTGGCCCCCCTCCCTCACTTTCCCAGTGTGACGTCCTGATGAAGACCCCGTGAAAGGACTTTAATGAGCCTGTTGATAGGGGTCGAAACGTCGACTTTTCTCTGTTTGTATTCCGGCACATCCCCGATCAAATCTAGCAATCAGAAGTGCCTTGCGAATATGATTTATTGTAATGGTGTAATTTTGGTCTGATTGTTTGGCCATGATATTTTGAATTATCCTTACATTGTCAAGAAAACTGGAATGCTGTGTTATTCTTGTATATTGTGTTAATCTTCTAATTCCTATCACTCCTTTTGAGCACTCTCTCCTTCCCTTCCCCCCTTCGGGGCTTTTTCGCAAAATATTAATTGATACAACTGTTATTAATTTTGAAAACAACGCTTTGTTTGGTAATAAATCATTATTACCACTCCAATAAGTTTGTGAAAAATTTTGTTTAATTGTTCTTAGTAATTTGTGTATGCTTCTGACAATACACCTTCCTTACGGGGACCCTCCCTCATATGTACCGCATAGCGCCCAGGTCCCCGTGACTTTATGGGTTTAACCCCCTTTTCTGTAACACTTTCTGAGCAGGTGTTGACCTGCGAGGTTTTCCTAAATCAAGTTTACTTATACCATGGTGGAATCAGAATTACTTTCATATACAGAGGAGTATATAAATCAGCTCACAAAGGATTTGTCAACTACTTTTCTCTCTACTTCTGTCCCCCCAATTGACATCACCCTAAATGATAAGATAGCTCGTCTTGAAAGATTAGAGAAGAAACTTATCAGAACACGACTCCATGGGCACCTCTTCACGAGGTATTTGCAAGAGAACATAATCCCGGTGGGATTGCAAATTAAAATCGAGCCTGTGATATTTGTTGACGTGCCAAAATTTAAAGAGGGTTTCAGCTACGTGGCAAACAACTGCTCCCGGCACTGGATGGTGCTGGGAGTGGAGACAGCTGCGGAACAGGTAGTCTCCTTAAGTAAGGAAATTGCGGACTTAAAAGCTGAAATCCTGGGAGATAACACACTCACCAAAGCCAAGGAAGCCCTAGATAGCTTGGAAGTAACCATTAAAGATTTTGACACCACAGCTCAAACAAAAAAATTGGAAAAATTAGCTCGAGATCTCAGACTCTTTGATAAAAAACTGGTCTATCCATACTTACAACCAGATTACTTTAAACAGGACAATCAAGGCCGTTTCACCAACCGCGGCCGCGGGGGGTACAGAGGACGACAGAATTACACCACTTTTTCGGACTCCTCGTATAGTTCTGGAAGTGAGGTGGAGGCAGGACCCAGCACTTCATATTCATACCCACCGTATCCCCCTCAAGATACAACCTACCAACAATATCCTCCTCAATTTCCACCCCATTTTTTAGATCAAGGTCGGGGGCAATGGCGCCCTCCACGTGGTCGGGGCAACAACTGGCCCAGAGGCCAATCAAGAGGACAGCAACAGCAACAGAATCAGGCAGGCTGGGAAGGGGGTCGGGGCAAACAACAGAAACGGGTAACCTTTCGACCAGAGGTGCACGGGGAGATCTCCACCCGCAGGAACACATACAGATGGTAGATACATCTGCAATACAAGATCCTATTCTACCAACCTCCAATAGTCCGGTGATCAATATTTCCAAACACCAACTTCAGGAGGAAGAACTTAAAGTCCTCGGCCGAGGTCTCTCCTATGTTCCCACTGCTCATGTCAATAAATTCCTGTTGAAAACAGAACTGTACAGTTTTTTCAGGAGGATAAGGTTGTGCTATTTCTTTCGAAATCAAACCACTAGACCACAGAGTTCGGTCACTGGCCTTAGGGTACCCTCAAGCTTCTTTCCACCTACATATGCTATGAGCAGCCGGATCCTTGCTTTTGAGGAAATTGTCACCTCTGCTATAGACCAATCTCTTAAACAACCAAAATTCTCAAGGCTCAATTTACCAAAAACTGAGAAGAAGGCTTTGGTGGATCTATGTAACAACAAGGAGATCATCATAAAGCCTGTGGACAAAGGCGGAGCCATTGTTGTACAAGATCTTCCAGATTACAAGGCAGAAATCCACAGACAACTGTCTGATGGTGTTAGCTACCGCCTTTTACCTAGTGACCCTTCACACGATTTGGCCAGCACTATCCTCAGAATTACCCAGAATGGTTTGGATACTGTTTTTTTGAGCAAACAGGAATTCGATTTCCTGAACCAAAAGTTCCCAAGACTCGCCACAATTTATACCTTACCTAAGGTACACAAGAACCTTAGTAAGCCTCCCGGACGACCGATCGTGTCCGGGTGTGGATCACTTTTAGAGCCCCTGTGCCAATACGTGGATTTTTTCCTAAAACCCATAGCCCTTAACACCAAGGCCTACCTAAGAGACACTACCCAAGTGATTAATCTGATTGATGGAACCCCTTTTAACCCAGAACGCACACTTCTAGTTACATGCGACATCATATCGCTCTATACTAGTATCCCCCAGCAAGATGCTTTGGACGTCATGAGAGTGGCTTTGGATACTCGACCTGGCCCGGTTCAGGTCCCCACTGAATTCATTATCGAACTTCTGGAAATAGCAATGATGCACAATTTCTTTATTTTTCAAGAATGTTTTTATTTGCAGACCCAGGGCGTAGCGATGGGGGCCACCTTCGCTCCCAATTTGGCTATAATTTATATGGATCATTTTGAACACCAGCATATTTTTCCATCCACTAATCCATTCAAGGCCAATCTGCCCCTATGGGTCCGATACATCGACGACGTCCTCTGCATCTGGGAAGGTGATGTTGAACAACTTAAAGTGTTCCGCTCCTGGCTCAATTCTAGAAACCCTCACATCCAGTTCACGATGGAATCTAGTAACGACCCAATACCCTTTTTAGACATTTCGATCTATGTTGAAATAGACCATCTACAGACAACTCTGTTTAGGAAGCCAACTGAGCGAAACTCCTTATTACAATACCAGAGCCATCACCCACGGTGGCTCAAGGACAACCTCCCAGTTGGTCAATTCTTCCGCATCAGGAGGAATTGTTCCACACGGGCTGATTATTTCAAAGAGTCTGAAATTTTGAGTGAACGCCTCATATCACGGGGGTACCCGACCAGGTTGGTGAAACGAGCCAGAAAACGGGCGTGGTACAACCCCCGAGAATCCCTATTGAACCCAGAAAACTCAGCACGGGCCAGCACCGACCGTGTCATCTGCGTCACTACTTTCTCCACACGCAGTAATGATATAAAGAGGATTATCAACCATAATTGGCCTCTTGTTGCTGATGTCATAAACCAAACAGAGCTGCCTCTCCACTCTTTCAAAAGGGCAAAAAATATAAGGGACATGGTGGTCCATTCATACTTGGAACCATTGTGTCAACCAACCCTTACATCACTCTGGAATTTGCCCCCTATAATTGGTCATTACAGGTGTGGTACGTGCACTGCATGTGAGACGACTATGCAGATAAAAACATTTGCCCACAATGGACGTACATTTCATCTGAAACACCATTCCAACTGTAACTCCACCGGAGTTATCTACATCATCCAGTGCCCATGCAGACAACTATATGTAGGGCAAACGCAACAGAAAATCAAGTCAAGAATATCTTCCCACTGCAGTAGGTTAAGATGCAAAGTGGCAGGTGCACCGCTGGTAGATCATTGGCAAACCGCGGGTCATTTGGTCACGGATTTGCGTTGTTTCGTTATTGAAAAGATCACTCTGGGGAGACGAGGAGGTAACCTCTTAACAATCCTTAACACACGTGAGTCCAAATGGATGTCACTTCTGGACTCCATAAAAAATGGGTTGAATGAGCAGGACAGTAGTCTTGCACAACTGGCAGCATTGGGTTAGAAGTGTAGCCCCCTTATATTATTCTGTAGTCTGAGATAAGAGGCCTTGTTCATTGCTGAGTTTGGACACAACAATCTTGTGGGAAACAATGTCTTTTGAGGATTGTTCTTTAATGTATGTCAATGTTCCATAACTAACTTTGAATTTGGGCAAATGCAATTGGTTTACATCCTCCTGCGAGAGAGATGCACCATCCTTCTGTGATTTGTTATTCTGTGTAGCACAACTTACATCACTTGCCAATTGTCTTGTATTTAATAATCTTACGGTTTGGTTACATCCCCCTGTGTGGGAGATGCACCAACGACTGTTTTTCGATCTGTGACTTGGTTTGCAAATAAGCAAAAGTTTTTTTGTATATACCCAAAGTTTAATACTGCGGCCAATTTTTCCAAATATGGTAATTTAACTTTGGTTTTCTTAACTTTGCTCCAATTTGCCTTGTACCTAATGTAATTCTCCCAATTGTGGCTCCCATATCTTATTTGGTCGCGCTTCGCGCCCTCTAGAGAGTATGTCTTCTATTTCCTTGGGAATCGACATATGCTTTGGCTCCTCCCCCCCTCCTCCGCATTGCAGCCGCTGCGGAGTGTGACGAACAGCCTGACTAAGACAGCACCTTTCCCCGCCTTTTGTAAGTACGACTTAGACAGGGTGGGCTGTGTTAGTGGGGTCCAGGTCCCCTTGTAACTCTTGGATGTATTTACCCTAGATCATATGGATTGACGAGTCTTTGCAAAATCGACCTCGCTTCTGACCTCTTTTGAATTTCGCGCTCCACGCCACTGACGCGATGGAGCCTGCCGGAGCTTCCGCATAGATAGCGTGAACAGCTTCCAATTTTTCCGTGAGTAATTGCTATCTGGTTTGCAACTATTCGCGTACTGTGGGTTATCTGCTACTTCAGGCATTATAAATCAGCAAATTGAGTTGTCTTCCCTTGTTACCCCCAGGTTTTGCGACTAACGAATGTGTGAATTCGTGGGTTCCAAGTGAGAAGTCACTGGATTCATCGCCGTATGCGATTGATGTGGCAGAGTTCCCCTCTCGCTTTCTCCCGTTTTTAAGAACAAGATTCCATATAAAACGTTTCTGTCTACAATCTCTTGTGAGTAATCTTTTACCGCCCAATCAAAATCCCTGAAGCCAATTTGCTTGCGAAAACTCCCAAACATGCAATTTATTTATTTATTTCAGCTCCTCGCCAGGGGAACTCCAGCAGTATTCTCTGCATTTTCTTTAATTACCCACCTACTCGTGACGTTCCTTCTGACCTCAGAGGTACTACTCTATTTTACCGTAACTACCCTCTCATGAGGTTATTTTGGCAGTAAGGCCCTAGGACCCTCTCAGGGCTCTGCCTTATTTTCCAAGAGATGGTTTTATATTCTGTTGTATAAACCCTTGGGACATATCAGTCCGCTGACACCTTTGTTTTTATCTCCTCTGTAGCGTAGTTCTTTGCCACTGACGACAGACCACGACTCCCTAGCGTGGCGTCTCATCCATGTACCGAGCCAGTCTTGGCCGTACCCCATGGTCATTTATTTTAATTATCATTCCACTCGTTGTTATAGTTTTTAGGATGATTTGCCGTCCTTACTATATACTAAAGTGAAACATTCTTCTTCACAGAACTGGCCCCCCTCCCTCACTTTCCCAGTGTGACGTCCTGATGAAGACCCCGTGAAAGGACTTTAATGAGCCTGTTGATAGGGGTCGAAACGTCGACTTTTCTCTGTTTGTATTCCGGCACATCCCCGATCAAATCTAGCAATCAGAAGTGCCTTGCGAATATGATTTATTGTAATGGTGTAATTTTGGTCTGATTGTTTGGCCATGATATTTTGAATTATCCTTACATTGTCAAGAAAACTGCAATGCTGTGTTATTCTTGTATATTGTGTTAATCTTCTAATTCTTATCACTCCTTTTGAGCACTCTCTCCTTCCCTTCCCCCCTTCGGGGCTTTTTCGCAAAATATTAATTGATACAACTGTTATTAATTTTGAAAACAACGCTTTGTTTGGTATTAAATCATTATTACCACTCCAATAAGTTTGTGAAAAATTTTGTTTAATTGTTCTTAGTAATTTGTGTATGCTTCTGACAATACACCTTCCTTACGGGGACCCTCCCTCATATGTACCGCATAGCGCCCAGGTCCCCGTGACTTTATGGGTTTAACCCCCTTTTCTGTAACACTCAGAATACACTTAGGCTTCAGGTCAATGTGTTTTCGTTTGGGGGAGGGGCCCAGGGAAAAAAACACCTTTTTTTTTCTCGGATTGGTCAAAGGTCAGGCTACCAGCTTGACTCTTGTTGCACCAGTGCTGCTTCGGCTGCACCAGTGCTGCTTCGGCTTCACTGGTGCAGCTTCTCAGACTTGAGGCGTTGCACCAGTGCAGCATAGAAAAGAAACTTTTTAATAAAAGGATTTAAAACTAATTCAAGATATACATTATCTAAGGAATGTTATAAAAACTCAGATATGGAGAATATTTTTCATTTTCGTCCATTTTTGACCGTTTTGGAGCACTTTGAAGCACTGATGCAGCTTTGGGATTTTTATGGTTATTTTGATCAGAGATGCTCCTAATGTGTTTAAAATTCATGTGGGATGTATCCAAGACACTGCCATCACACCTATATAGTTTTTAAATGATTTTGATGTATTAAAATTTTGACCTCCATAAGGGGGGAAAGGTTGAACTTTTACCCCGCTCGGAGTTCCATGACTTTCGTGACCTTGTCCCCCTGAAATTTAAAATTGCATTTTCAAAGTAATGTGTACAACTATTCATTCTGTGTCATTCATTGTGTGTTTAGCATGCTATTGGGCCACTGTAGCACTTGTTTTTTTTTCGTTTTTATGCATTTTTGACCGTTTTTGAACACTTTGATGCTCCAAATGGTCTTTGGACTTAGTCACTTTTTGCTTCATGGAGATTTCAAAAGTGTTAGAAAGTCACTTTGGAGGCACACAGGACAGTGCAAACGCACCTATATAGCAATCAGGACACTCCAATCACACCTATATAGTTTTTAAATGATTTTGATGAATTAAAAATTTTGACCTCCATGAGGGGTGGAAAGTTTGAACTTTTACCCCGCTCGTAGTTCCATGACTTCTGTGACCTCGTCCCCCTGAAATTTAAAATAGCATTTTCCAAGTAATTTGTAAATATATTCATTCTGGGTCATTCATTGTGTGTTTAGCTTGCTATTGGGCCAGTGTAGCACTTTGTTTTTTTCATTTTTATGCATTTGTGACCGTTTTTAAACACTTTCCCCTTTCACTTTCTGACCCAGCTGGAGGCTGGGTCCCTCTGTTTGGCTTGCTGGAGGGACAGTTCAGGTTTGGGCCCTTTGGGTCCCAGGTTTGGCTGTGCCCAACAGAATCCATCTGTGGGAGGTCCCTAACTGTTTTTAAGGGGGCTCCCTCAGGAGTTTTTAAAGTTTTCACCTCACTAGGGCTACTAGTTTTGGTGCCCCTAATCTGTTGATGGGGGAGCTTTATTTGACAGGGGGCCCTCTGGGTCTCACTGTCCTTCTTGTCCTCTGCAGCCCTGGGCTGGCTAAGGCAAGGGAGAGAGGGGCAGGTTACCTGCTCCAGACTGGGTCCCACCTGAGAAGGGTCCACCGCCATCAGAGGCTCTGTCAGGCCAGGCCTAACAACCTCTGGGGCAGTTCCTTCATCAGGGGTGAGATCAGTTCCCTGAGGAGGCTGATCCTGTCCTAAAGTCTGGTGAGGGGGAGATTTCTCTTCCTCCTCCATGCTCTCAGTTTGTGTGGAGTTATCCATCATTTCAGGTTTCACAACACACATGTCAGTTTGAGTTTGGGCTGTGGCCATCACAGCCCCACCAACCTTTTCAGGAGGAGACTCAGTTTGGGTTTCTGCTGTTATCATAACAGCTTTGCTATTCTGTTCAGGAAGAGCTTTTTCTAAAGATGGGGCAGAGAGTTTCTCAGCCCTACCAACCTTTTCAGGAAGGACATCTTGAATTGGGGCTGTAGCCATTACAGCCCCACTAACCTTTCCATTGGAATTCACCATTCTAGAATGGGTTTCCTGTTCAACCTCAGCCCAGGCTGAGATCTCCAAATCATTACCAAGTAGGCAGTCTACAGGCAAGTTTGGTGACACTGCCACTCTCTTTGGGCCAATGACACCTCCCCAGCGGAGACTTACTACTGCCATGGGAGGATTTGTTTGGATTCCATCAATGTTTGTAACCTGGTATGTGGCACCAGGTAAAAGTTGCTTAGAGGGGACTATGCCATCAGCCACCATGGTGATGCTAGCCCTTGTGTCTCTAAAAGCTTCAACTTTCAAACCATTGATGATGGGTTCTTGTCTATACTTGCTCAAAGTATTTGGGCAAGCAGAGAAGTTGGCAAACCCCATGCCAGTCTCATAAACAAGCTCATTGGGTGATGGGGACCTGGATAGGCCAGGGTCCACCTGAGCTCCAACAGTAAACCCACCCAGATTCCTGGGTGTGCTTCCACTTCCTGGGGGATTACTGCTGACAGTAACAGGAGGTGTTGAAGCTGGCTTTGGAGGTATCTTTTCTTTATTGTTATTCTTGGGACAACAGTTGTCTGTTTTGTAATGCCCCACCTGTTTACAGGCATAACAATAAGGCTTTTTCTCAGTTGAAGAAGTGTCTTGGGACCCACCCCCATCCTTGGAGTTTTGGGGCCCTGGGGAAGTCTTTTCTTTATTTTTATCCCCACCCTTATCTTGAGGCTTGGTAGACTCCTTCTTCTGGTTACTGTCCTGATTCTTAGGCCTAATCCTGGTTCTGACCCACTTGTCTGCCTTCTTTCCCAATTCTTGGGGAGAGGTCAGATCAGAGTCCACCAGGTGCTGGTGTAAGAGCTGGTTCTGACAATTACTTAGGATCTGCTCCCTCATAATCAAATTATACAATCCTGTAAAGTCATGTACTTTGCTGCCATGTAGCCAACCCTCCAGAGCCTTAGTAGCACAATCTACAAAATCAGTCCAGTCCTGAGTCTGTGTCTTCTGGGTATCTCTGAACTTCAACCTGTACTGTTCAGTGGTTAAGCCAAACCCATCTATCAGAACACTCTTCAGGACTTTGTAATTGTTTGCATCCTCATGTCTAACAGTGAGGAGCTTATCTCTCCCTTTCTCTGAAAAGGAGTACCATAAGATTGCTGCCCACTGTTCCTCAGGAACCTGCTGTACCATGCAGGCTCTCTCAAGAGCAGTTATCCACTTGTGGATGTCATCCCCTTCCTTGTAGGGGGGCACAATCTTTGTCAGGTTTCTACTATCATAGGACCTGGGTTTCTCTTTAGGAATATTGCTGCCACCAGTGGCATCTAAGCCACACAATTTCTGCTCTCTTGCCAAGGCAAGTTTAGCTTGAGCCAAGGCTACCTCCTCCCTCTCTATCTGGAGTTTGACAGCCCTCATTCTGGCCCTATGTTCTAGTTTTTGTGAAGCATTCATGCCTCTCTGTGATTCTCTGGAGGCACTAGAAAGATGAGAGTCCCCTGAGGGAGATCTCACTCTTCTGTTGCCTGGGAGAATAACATGTTGGGTTCTGGGGAGGTGCTGGCCCTCTCCATTCCCCAGTAGGTCCAAGTTGGCCTGGCTAAGCCTACCAACTGGAACCTGGCTACCCTGATCCTGTACTTCTAAGTCCTCAACATCTGAGTCCTCATCCAAGTCATCATCATCCTCCTCTTCAGGGGGATCAACTACAGGGGGGTTCCCTCCATTTCCTGTGTCTAGGGAAGCTGCTTTAGCCTTCTCTAAGTCATCCTGTTCTAGGATTTCTACCAGGATTAGGCAGGTGGGGCTTCTGCCCCTTTTTAACCCTCTTGCTTTGCACAAGGCAATCAAGTCTCTGCGGGTTAGTTTGTCATATCCAAAAGTTGCCTGGGTAGGGTCAACTGTCACAGGACTAGACCCTGAGGCCTTTCCTGTGTCAGACATGGTTACTAGTGAGGTGTAAGTGGTGCACTTACCTACACTAAGTGTTTTCCTACTGGACCTTGCTAGTGAGTTGTAGTCAGGGGTGTGCTACTCCCTTCAACCTACAACTACTAAGTTCAGTAGAACTTAATATGCTAAGCTTTTGATTTTATATGTACCTAGAGGTACTTGATGTGATCTTTCAATTTGATATAAAGATTGCAATGGTAAAACAACAGCAAGCTCAAATCCGCACCGCTGCTCACCAATGTGAGAAGTTGGCCTGGTAGGGGATGTTTCCAATTCTGGAACCACCTACTACCTGACCAAACAATCCCCTTATGGTGTCTGGTTGTAAGTCAACCTTATTAGACAAGCTATCCTAGGGGTAGCATGGACTAAGCAGCCTAAAGGCTTAACTTAAGAGGTCGTGTTAAGCGAGCTGTTTTACCACATACAATCCTGTAATACCAAATGAAAGGACACCACACAAGTATATATTATAAAAATATATGTGTTTATTACTAAAAACAATCCCCAGTATTCTTTATGAATAAAGGGGCACAAGCGTTAAATCAAAAGCACTGTTTAAACATACAAGTTGCACAATTATGGATGAGGGCGGGTGGCCACTCAAACCATATACTAAACAAGTGGTATAAGAGATGCCACTCGAGCAGTGGTTAGGCCTAGGGCCTAGGGAATCGCTGGGAGCAGTCAGGACAAGCAATGCTGAAGTCGGGAATGGCCCTCGGGATTCGGGAGATGTGCGGAAAGCGCACGCATGCACCAATGTTAACCAATGGTGCGTAAAAGTCAAAGAGTTAAAGTTTAAGGACACTTCCGCTGAACCTAGAGGAACAAAACTTAACACACAGACCCTAGAGGTGTGCACCAGTGTGGGAACACCGGCGGAGCAAAGTTACCTCACCCACAGGAAGTGGGTGCACAGGGTCGAAGTGGCGTCGGGTTTTGACACGCAGGCTCTTGGTGCTTGGAGCTGAAAGGGCTGCAGGCAGGGTGAAGACGAAGTGTCCGGTGGAGTCCAAGGGTGGACTCAAGTTGTAGAGTACCTGAAAGCAGAGGGGACAGAGTCTGGGTCACTCAGCAGTGACCAGGGTGGAACCAGGACGGAACCAGGCAATGTCGGGCGCAATCAGGTGGTCGTCGAGGAGCTTCTCTCCGCTGTCACGTGGGCTCTGGGGCATCTGCGACGTCCAGGAGCAGGTCACGATCTGTCCCACGCAGGCTCTCACCGTCGGTGCAGTCGGCTTCAAGTTTGGAGCAAACAAGCCTTGGTAAGAGCAATCCACGCAGGATCGGAAGATTGCTTCTCACTCGGACCAGGAAGGTCAGAGTCGGGGCTCCTTTTCAGGGGAGCTGGTGTGGATCTGGAGCAACCAGATTCACGAGTCTTCTTAGGTAGTTCGTCGGCACAGGGACCACAAGCCAGCTGGCAAGTGACCGGGCCAACGCGTTGAGCCAAATCGTGCCAAAGGGCCCCACGCAGCACTCGTCGAGTGTGGAGGGCTGAACTTCGGCTCAGGAGTAGCTCAGGGTGGGGGCTTCTCAAACCCCGGTGCACAGTTTCGAGGGTCACTCGTGGGCTGCACGGTCAGCGTCTCGTGGTCACTTCAAGATGGCGTGCCCCACGCTTCCGGTCGCCTCCACGGGTCTCAGCTTTGCAGGGACTGTGGATCGGGCTGTTAGAAGCTGGGCAGGCTTGATCTCGTCGATCTCAGTCGCTCGAGTTCCGGCGGGAACTGCAACTAAGTAGACGTCGAGGGCTGGATGGTGCCTGCTGCTGCAGGGTGGTCACTCCTTGACCACAAGGGAGATTCTTCGGGCTTCCACGTTGAGATGGAGGGCGAAGGGTCCAGAATATCGTTTCAAATGTTTCTTCCAGGAAATCTGATGTGCATTGGCACTGCTCCCACTCTTATTCGAATCTGGTGGGCGTGATTACCTGCTAGGTCCCCTCCTATGGGTGGGACCCAGGAAGTGGGTGGATACACCCCCTTCCTTTGATCCAGGCCGCCCTGGCACGAGGGCTGGAGTGCCCCAGAACCGGTTTGGCCGGATTATGCAAGGGGCAGCCTTGTGCGCCCCAGGCAGTGTCTGGTTTCTTTCAAACCTCCCTGCTACAATACACTATCTCCTGTCTGGAGGGCGGTGACACCCTCCTGTGACAGGAAACCCTTTGTCCAGGACCCCCTTGACTGAGTTTCGGTCAGCTCCAGGGGTCCAGACATTTGTCTGTGGCAGAGGCATCCATTTTGTGGATCTTAAGGCCTTTGGAGAAATCAACCGCATTAAAGTGAAGTAACATGTCTTACCCCTCTAGAGGGGTGGAATGCCATCCCCGTCGCCAGAACTGGCGAGGGGATGGTATTCCAAAGCGTATGACACCTTACACGACATGTTTTGATAAAGCCAAACCAAAGTTGCTAAATAACCGCGAGGATTATAAGGCACTTAATAGTATATGGTATGGCATTATCCTGAAACAGCTTAGGGATTTGTTCCCGACGGCTGCAGACAGGCTCAGCTCATGCTAGAGCTCCATCTCACATAAAACCATGCACCCAGCCTCCAGGATTGGTGAGGCCTGACTATAGGAGTGGCTCACAGGTTTACATGTGTCCAGATATAGGTTTAGACATAGGTATACTATATCTAAGTAAGGGGTGTGTACACCACCTTACCCCAGCTGAGTGATCAGCCAGTTGTGTCAATTTAAGAACCAGCCAGGGGTGGCAAAAGATATGCTGCAGCCCCTGGTAGGCCTTAGTGGCTCCTATGCCCTGGGCACCTATAGTGCATTATACAGGGGCTGACAAGGAGTCCATTTCCAATTTGTGGTATGTACCTAGGGTACATGGAATCCATTTTACAGAGAGAGCAGATGGCCTGGGGCCCTGATTAGCAGGGAACCAGGTCAACTAAGTCAAAAAACCAGCTAAACACAGGCAAAAAATCCGGGGTAACCATAGTCAGGTAGCCACCTTCCTACAAACTGCAACTAAGTAGACGTCGAGGGCTGGATGGTGCCTGCTGCTGCAGGGTGGTCACTCCTTGACCACAAGGGAGATTCTTCGGCTTCCACGTTGAGATGGAGGTCCAAGGGTCCAGAGATTCGTTTCTAATGTTTCTTCCAGGAAATCTGATGTGCATTGGCACTGCTCCCACTCTTATTCGAATCTGGGGGGCGTGATTACCTGCTAGGTCCCCCCCCCTGGGTGGGACCCAGGAAGGGGGTGGATACACCCCTTTCCTTTGATCCAGGCCGCCCTGGCACGAGGGCTGGAGTGCCCCAGAACCGGTTTGGCCGGATTATGCAAGGGGCAGCCTTGTGCGCCCCAGGCAGTGTCTGGTTTCTTTCAGACCTCCCTGCTACAATCCACTATCTCCTGTCTGGAGGGTGGTGACACCCTCCTGTGACAGGAAACCCTTTGTCCAGGACCCCTTTGGCTGAGTTTCGGTCAGCTGCAGGGGTCCAGACATTTGTCTGTGGCAGAGGCATCCATTTTGTGGATCTAAGGTCTTTGGAGAAATTAACCGCATTACAGTAAAGGAACATGTCTTACCCCTCTAGAGGGGTGGAATGCTATCCCCGTCGCCAGACCTGGCGAGGGGATAGTATTCCAAATCGTATGACACCTTACACGACATGTTTTGATAAAGCCAAACCAAAGTTGCTATTTAACCGCGAGGATTATAAGGCACTTAAGAGTATATGGTATGGCATTATCCTGAAACAGCTGAGGGAGTTGTTCCCGACAGCTGCAGACAGGCTCAGCTCATGCTAGAGCTCCATCTCACATAAAACCACGCACCCTGCCTCCAGGATTGATGAGGCCTTCCATAGGAGTGGCTCACAGGTTTACATGTGTCCAGATATAGGTTTAGATATAGGTATACTATATCTAAGCAAGGGGTGATTACACCACCTTACCCCAGCTGAGTGATCAGCCAGTTGTGTCAATTTAAGAACCAGCCAGGGGTGGCAAAAGATATGCTGCAGCCCCTGGTAGGCCTTGGTGGCCCCTATGCCCTGGGCACCTATAGTGCATTATACAGGGGCTGACAAGGAGTCCATTTCCAATTGGTATGTGCCTATAGCACATGTGTCAGTAATTTAGTGAGAGAACAGCAGGCTGGGGGTCTGATCAGCAGGCCCACAGCCTCAGTAGTCGAAAACCAGTGAAGCAAAAAGCAAAAATTTGGGGTGACCATAGGATAGCAGACCCTACTCTCCTACACTGGGGGACCAAGAGCAACCAGGGGGACCAAGCAGCACAGCCTGGGGGACCAAGCACAAGCCTGGGGGACCAAGAGCAACCAGGGGGACCAAGCACAGCCTGGGGACCAAGCACAGCCTGGGGGACCAAGCACAAGCCTGGGGGACCAAGAGCAACCAGGGGGACCAAGCACAGCCTGGGGGACCAAGCACAAGCCTGGGGTACCAAGAGCAACCAGGGGGACCAAGCACAGCCTGGGGGACCAAGCACAGCCTGGGGGACCAAGCACAGCCTGGGGGACCATGAGCAACCAGGGGGACCAAGCACAGCTGGGGGACCAAGAACAGCCTGGGGGACCAAGCACAGCCTGGGGGACCAAGAGCAACCATGGGGACCCAAGCACAGCCTGGGGGACCAAGCACAGCCTGGGGGACCAAGAGCAACCAGGGGGACCAAGCACAGCCAGGGGTACCAAGCACAGCCTGGGGGGCCAAAAGCAACCAGGGGGACCAAGCACAGCCTGGGGGACCAAGCACAGCCTGGGGGACCAAGAGCAACCAGGGGGACCAAGCACAGCCTGGGGGACCAAGCACAGCCTGGTGGACCAATAGCAACCAGGGGGACCAAGCACAGCCAGGGGTACCATGCACAGCCAGGGGGACCAAGAGCAACCAGGGGGACTAAGCACAGCCTGGGGGACCAAGCACAGCCCGGGGGACCAAGCACAGCCTGGGGGACCAAGCACAGCCTGAGGGACCAAGAGCAACCAGGGGGACCAAGCAGAGCCTGGGGGACCAAGCAGAGCCTGGGGGACCAAGCACAGCCTGGGGTACCAAGCACAGCCTGGGGGACCAAGAGCAACCAGGGGGACCAAGCACAGCCTGGGGGACCAAGCACAGCCTGGGGGACCAAGAGCAACCAGGGGGACCAAGCACAGCCAGGGGTACCAAGCACAGCCAGGGGGACCAAGAGCAACCAGGGGGACCAAGCACAGCCTGGGGGACCAAGCACAGCCTGGGGGACCAAGCACAGCCTGGGGGACCAAGAGCAACCAGGGGGGCCAAGCACAGCCTGGGGGACCAAGCACAGCCTCGGGGACCAAGCACAGCCTGGGGGAACAAGCACAGCCTGGGGGACCAAGAGCAACCAGAGGGACCAAGCACAGCCTGGGGGACCAAGCACAGCCTGGGGGACCAAGCACAGCCTGGGAGACCAAGAACAGCCTGGGGGACCAAGCACAGCCTGGGGGACCAAGAGCAACCAGGAGGACCAAGCACAGCCTGGGGTACCAAGCACAGCCTGGGGGACCAAGCACAGCCTGGGTGACCAAGAGCAACCAGGGGGACCAAGCACAGCCTGGGGGACCAAGCACAGCCTGGGGGACCATGCACAGCCTGGGGGACCAAGAGCAACCAGGGGGACCAAGCACAGCCTGGGGGACCAAGCACAGCCTGGGGGACCAAGAGCAACCAGGGGGACCAAGCACAGCCTGTGTGAGAAGTTGGCCTGATAGGTGATGTTTCCAATTCTGGAACCACCTGTTATCAGACCAAACAATCCCTTATGGTGTCTGGTTGTAAGTCAACCTTATTAGACAAGCTATCCTAGGGGTAGCATGGACTAAGCAGCCTAAAGGCTTAACTTAAGAGGTCGTGTTAAGCGAGCTGTTTTACCACATACAATCCTGTAATACCAAATGAAAGGACACCACACAAGTATATATTATAAAAATATATGTATTTATTACTAAAAACAATGCCCAGTATTCTTTATGAATAAAGCGGCACAAGCGTTAAATCAAAAGCACTGTTTAAACATACAAAGTTGCACAATTATGGATGAGGGCAGGGGGCCACTCAAACCATATACTAAACAAGTGGTATAAGAGATGCCACTCGAGCAGTGGTTAGGCCTAGGGCCTAGGGAATCGCTGGGAGCAGTCAGGACAAGCAATGCTGTAGTCGGGAATGGCCCTCGGGATTCGGGAGATGTGCGGAAAGCGCACGCATGCACCAATGTTAACCAATGGTGCGTAAAAGTTGTAAAGTTAAAGTTTAAGGACACTTCCGCTGAACCTAGAGGAACAAAACTTAACACACAGACCCTAGAGGTGTGCACCAGTGTGGGAACACCGGCGGAGCAAAGTTACCTCACCCACAGGAAGTGGGTGCACAGGGTCGAAGATGCGTCGGGTTTTGACACGCAGGCTCTTGGTGCTTGAAGCTGAAAGGGCTGCAGGCGGGTTAAAGATGAAGTGTCCGGTGGAGTCCAAGGGTGGACTCAAGTCGAAGGGTACCTGAAAGCAGAGGGGACAGAGTCTGGGTCACTCAGCAGTGACCAGGGTGGAACCAGGACGGAACCAGGCAATGTCGGGCGCAATCAGGTGGTCGTCGAGGAGCTTCTCTCCGCTGTCACGTGGGCTCTGGGGCATCTGCGACATCCAGGAGCAGGTCACGATCTGTCCCACGCAGGCTCTCACCGTCGGTGCAGTCGGCTTCAAGTTTGGAGCAAACAAGCCTTGGTAAGAGCAATCCACGCAGGATCGGAAGATTGCTTCTCACTCGGACCAGGAAGGTCAGAGTCGGGGCTCCTTTTCAGGGGAGCTGGTGTGGTTCTGGAGCAACCAGATTCACGAGTCTTCTTAGTAGTTTCGTCGGCACAGGGACCACTAGCCAGCTGGCAATTGACCGGGCCAACGCGTTGAGCCAAATAGAGCAGAAGGGCCCCACGCAGCACTCGTCGAGTGTGGAGGGCTGAACTTCGGCTCAAGAGTAGCTCAGGGTGGGGGCTTCTCAAACCCCGGTGCACAGCTTCGAGGGTCACTCGTGGGCTGCACGGTCAGCGTCTCGTGGTCAATTCAAGATGGCGTGCCCCACGCTTCCGGTCGCCTCCACGGGTCTCAGCTTTGCAGGGACTGTGGATCGGGCTGTTGGAAGGCAGGCAGGCTTGATCTCGTTGATCTCAGTCGCTCGAGTTCCGGCGGGAACTGCAACTAAGTAGACGTCGAGGGCTGGATGGTGCCTGCTGCTGCAGGGTGGTCACTCCTTGACCACAAGGGAGATTCTTCGGGCTTCCACGTTGAGATGGAGGGCGAAGGGTCCAGAATTTCATTTCAAATGTTTCTTCCAGGAAATCTGATGTGCATTGGCACTGCTCCCACTCTTATTCGAATCTGGGGGGCGTGATTACCTGCTAGGTCCCCCCCTATGGGTGGGACCCAGGAAGTGGGTGGATACACCCCCTTCCTTTGATCCAGGCCGCCCTGGCACGAGGGTTGGAGTGCCCCAGAACCGGTTTGGCCGGATTATGCAAGGGGCAGCCTTGTGCGCCCCAAGCAGTGTCTGGTTTCTTTCAAACCTCCCTGCTACAATCCACTATCTCCTGTCTGGAGGGTGGTGACACCCTCCTGTGACAGGAAACCCTTTGTCCAGGACCCATTTGGTTGAGTTTCGGTCAACTGCAGGGGTCCAGACATTTGTCTGTGGCAGAGGCATCCATTTTGTGGATCTAAGGTCTTTGGAGAAATCAACCGCATTTAAGTAAAGCAACATGTCTTACCCCTCTAGAGGGGTGGAATGCCATCCCCGTCGCCAGAACTGGCGAGGGAATGGTATTCCAAATCGTATGACACCTTACACGACATGTTTTGATAAAGCCAAACCAAAGTTGCTATTTAACCGCGAGGATTATAAGGCACTTAAGAGTATATGGTATGGCATTATCCTGAAACAGCTTAGGGAGTTGTTCCCGACAGCTGCAGACAGGCTCAGCTCATGCTAGAGCTCCATCTCACATAAAACCACGCACTCTGCCTCCAGGATTGAT
Source organism: Lissotriton helveticus (assembly GCF_964261635.1). Taxonomy (NCBI): domain Eukaryota; kingdom Metazoa; phylum Chordata; class Amphibia; order Caudata; family Salamandridae; genus Lissotriton; species Lissotriton helveticus. Next base: position 616,268 of record NW_027611728.1, on the reverse strand, counting down.
GAGGCCTTCCATAGGAGTGGCTCACAGGTTTACATGTGTCCAGATATAGGTTTAGATATAGGTATACTATATCTAAGCAAGGGGTGTTTACACCACCTTACCCCAGCTGAGTGATCAGCCAGTTGTGTCAATTTAAGAACCAGCCAGGGGTGGCAAAAGATATGCTGCAGCCCCTGGTAGGCCTTGGTGGCCCCTATGCCCTGGGCACCTATAGTGCATTATACAGGGGCTGACAAGGAGTCCATTTCCAATTGTGGTATGTACCTAGGGTACATGGAATCCATTTTACAGAGAGAGCAGATGGCCTGGGGCCCTGATTAGCAGGGAACCAGGTCAACTAAGTCAAAAAACCAGCTAAACACAGGCAAAAAATCCGGGGTAACCATAGTCAGGTAGCCACCTTCCTACATAACCCCCCCCCCCCAAACGAAAGGAGATAAGGCTATCCTTGGCCAGGTAAGCCTATATTGCCTGAGTGGCCATATAAGGAAGTACCTGCACTAGCATGGGTACCCCCTGTCTCATGGTCCACTAAGCAGTCCCTCACCCTTGGGGTATCAGAGGGTCTCCACCATAGGGAATCACTACCTTGGGTGTGTTTATGCAAAGTTAAAGGCTGGTTTGGATATGGAGTATTGAAGCGAGGCTCTACTAATTTAGGGCTTAGCTTCCTCCAATGCACTGTGCTCTCAGGGTCAACCTCTGGCTACCTAAAGCTGGAGGCTGGGTCCCTCTGTTTGGCTGGCTGGAGGGACAGTTCAGGTTTGGGCCCCTTGGGTCCCAGGTTTGGCTGTGCCCAACAGAATCCATCTGTGGGAGGTCCCTAACTGTTTTTAAGGGGGCTCCCTCAGGAGTTTTTAAAGTTTTCACCTTACTAGGGCTACTAGTTTTGGTGCACCTAATCTTTTGATGGGGGTGCTTTATTTGACAGGGGGCCCTCTGGGTCTCACTGTCCTTCTTGTCCTCTGCAGCCCTGGGCTGGCTAAGGCAAGGTAGAGAGGGGGCAGGTTACCTGCTCCAGACTGGGTCCCACCTGAGAAGGGTCCACTGACATCAGAGGTTCTGTCAGGCTAGGCCCAACCACCTCTGGGGCAGCTCCTTCATCAGGGGTAAGATCAGTTCCCTGAGGAGGCTGATCCTGTCCTAAAGTCTGGTGAGGGGGAGATTTCTCTTCCTCCTCCATGCTCTCAGTTTGTGTGGAGTTATCCATCATTTCAGGCTTCACAACACACATATCAGTTTGAGTTTGGGCTGTGGCCATCACAGCCCCACCAACCTTTTCAGGAGGAGACTCAGTTTGGGTTTCTGCTGTTATCATAACAGCTTTGCTATTCTGTTCTGGAACCACCCACTACCTGACCAAACAATCCCTTATGGTGTCTGGTTGTAAGTCAACCTTATTAGACAAGCTATCCTAGGGGTAGCATGGACTAAGCAGCCTAAAGGCTTAACTTAAGAGGTCGTGTTAAGCGAGCTGTTTTACCACATACAATCCTGTAATACCAAATGAAAGGACACCACACAAGTATATATTATAAAAATATATGTGTTTATTACTAAAAACAATCCCCAGTATTCTTTATGAATAAAGGGGCACAAGCGTTAAATCAAAAGCACTGTTTAAACATACAAGTTGCACAATTATGGATGAGGGCGGGTGGCCACTCAAACCATATACTAAACAAGTGGTATAAGAGATGCCACTCGAGCAGTGGTTAGGCCTTGGGCCTAGGGAATCGCTGGGAGCAGTCAGGACAAGCAATGCTGAAGTCGGGAATGGCCCTCGGGATTCGGGAGATGTGCGGAAAGCGCACACATGCACCAATGTTAACCAATGGTGCGTAAAAGTCAAAGAGTTAAAGTTTAAGGACACTTCCGCTGAACCTAGAGGAACAAAACTTAACACACAGACCCTAGAGGTGTGCACCAGTGTGGGAACACCGGCGGAGCAAAGTTACCTCACCCACAGGAAGTGGGTGCACAGGGTCGAAGTGGCGTCGGGTTTTGACACGCAGGCTCTTGGTGCTTGCAGCTGAAAGGGCTGCAGGCGGGTTAAAGATGAAGTGTCCGGTGGAGTCCAAGGGTGGACTCAAGTTGTAGAGTACCTGAAAGCAGAGGGGACAGAGTCTGGGTCACTCAGCAGTGACCAGGGTGGAACCAGGACGGAACCAGGCAATGTCGGGCGCAATCAGGTGGTCGTCGAGGAGCTTCTCTCCGCTGTCACGTGGGCTCTGGGGCATCTGCGACGTCCAGGAGCAGGTCACGATCTGTCCCACGCAGGCTCTCACCGTCGGTGCAGTCGGCTTCAAGTTTGGAGCAAACAAGCCTTGGTAAGAGCAATCCACGCGGGATCGGAAGATTGCTTCTCACTCGGACCAGGAAGGTCAGAGTCGGGGCTCCTTTTCAGGGGAGCTGGTGTGGATCTGGAGCAACCAGAATCACAAGTCTTCTTAGGTAGTTCGTCGGCACAGGGACCACAAGCCAGCTGGCAAGTGACCGGGCCAACGCGTTGAGCCAAATCGTGCCAAAGGGCCCCACGCAGCACTCGTCGAGTGTGGAGGGCTGGACTTCGGCTCAGGAGTAGCTCAGGGTGGGGGCTTCTCAAACCCCGGTGCACAGCTTCGAGGGTCACTCGTGGGCTGCACGGTCAGTGTCCCGTTGTCACTTCAAGATGGCGTGCCCCACGCTTCCGGTCGCCTCCACGGGTCTCAGCTTTGCAGGGACTGTGGATCGGGCTGTTAGAAGCTGGGCAGGCTTGATCTCGTCGATCTCAGTCGCTCGAGTTCCGGCGGGAACTGCAACTAAGTAGACGTCGAGGGCTGGATGGTGCCTGCTGCTGCAGGGTGGTCACTCCTTGACCACAAGGGAGATTCTTCGGGCTTCCACGTTGAAATGGAGGGCGAAGGGTCCAGAATATCGTTTCAAATGTTTCTTCCAGGAAATCTGATGTGCATTGGCACTGCTCCCACTCTTATTCGAATCTGGTGGGCGTGATTACCTGCTAGGTCCCCTCCTATGGGTGGGACCCAGGAAGTGGGTGGATACACCCCCTTCCTTTGATCCAGGCCGCCCTGGCACGAGGGCTGGAGTGCCCCAGAACCGGTTTGGCCGGATTATGCAAGGGGCAGCCTTGTGCGCCCCAATCAGTGTCTGGTTTCTTTCAAACCTCCCTGCTACAATACACTATCTCCTGTCTGGAGGGCGGTGACACCCTCCTGTGACAGGAAACCCTTTGTCCAGGACCCCCTTGACTGAGTTTCGGTCAGCTCCAGGGGTCCAGACATTTGTCTGTGGCAGAGGCATCCATTTTGTGGATCTTAAGGCCTTTGGAGAAATCAACCGCATTAAAGTGAAGTAACATGTCTTACCCCTCTAGAGGGGTGGAATGCCATCCCCGTCGCCAGAACTGGCGAGGGGATGGTATTCCAAAGCGTATGACACCTTACACGACATGTTTTGATAAAGCCAAACCAGAGTTGCTAAATAACCGCGAGGATTATAAGGCACTTAATAGTATATGGTATGGCATTATCCTGAAACAGCTTAGGGATTTGTTCCCGACGGCTGCAGACAGGCTCAGCTCATGCTAGAGCTCCATCTCACATAAAACCATGCACCCAGCCTCCAGGATTGGTGAGGCCTGACTATAGGAGTGGCTCACAGGTTTACATGTGTCCAGATATAGGTTTAGACATAGGTATACTATATCTAAGCAAGGGGTGTGTACACCACCTTACCCCAGCTGAGTGATCAGCCAGTTGTGTCAATTTAAGAACCAGCCAGGGGTGGCAAAAGATATGCTGCAGCCCCTGGTAGGCCTTAGTGGCTCCTGTGCCCTGTGCACCTATAGTGCATTCTACAGGGGCTGACAAGGAGTCCCTTTCCAATTGGTATGTGCCTATAGCACATGGAATCCATTTTACAGAGAGAGCAGATGGCCTGGGGCCCTGATTAGCAGGGAACCAGGTCAACTAAGTCAAAAAACCAGCTAAACACAGGCAAACACAGCTGGTTTTTTGACTTAGTTGACCTGGTTCCCTGCTAATCAGGGCCCCAGGCCATCTGCTCTCTCTGTAAAATGGATTCCATGTACCCTAGGTACATACCACAATTGGAAATGGACTCCTTGTCAGCCCCTGTATAATGCACTATAGGTGCCCAGGGCATAGGGGCCACCAAGACCAACCAGGGGCTGCAGCATATCTTTTGCCACCCCTGGCTGGTTCTTAAATTGACACAACTGGCTGATCACTCAGCTGGGGTAAGGTGGTTGTAGGAAGGTGGCTACCTGACTATGGTTACCCCAGATTTTTTGCCTGTGTTTAGCTGGTTTTTTGACTTAGTTGACCTGGTTCCCTGCTAATCAGGGCCCCAGGCCATCTGCTCTCTCTGTAAAATGGATTCCATGTACCCTAGGTACATACCAATTGGAAATGGACTCCTTGTCAGCCCCTGTAGAATGCACTATAGGTGCACAGGGCACAGGAGCCACTAAGGCCTACCAGGGGCTGCAGCATATCTTTTGCCACCCCTGGCTGGTTCTTAAATTGACACAACTGGCTGATCACTCAGCTGGGGTAAGGTGGTGTACACACCCCTTGCTTAGATATAGTATACCTATGTCTAAACCTATATCTGGACACATGTAAACCTGTGAGCCACTCCTATAGACAGGCCTCACCAATCCTGGAGGCTGGGTGCTTGGTTTTTATGTGAGATGGAGCTCTAGCATGAGCTGAGCCTGTCTGCAGCCGTCGGGAACAAATCCCTAAGCTGTTTCAGGATAATGCCATACCATATACTATTAAGTGCCTTATAATCCTCGCGGTTATTTAGCAACTCTGGTTTGGCTTTATCAAAACACGTCGTGTAAGGTGTCATACGCTTTGGAATACCATCCCCTCGCCAGTTCTGGCGACGGGGATGGCATTCCACCCCTCTAGAGGGGTAAGACATGTTACTTCACTTTAATGCGGTTGATTTCTCCAAAGGCCTTAAGATCCACAAAATGGATGCCTCTGCCACAGACAAATGTCTGGACCCCTGGAGCTGACCGAAACCCAGTCAAGGGGGTCCTGGACAAAGGGTTTCCTGTCACAGGAGGGTGTCACCGCCCTCCAGACAGGAGATAGTGTATTGTAGCAGGGAGGTTTGAAAGAAACCAGACACTGCCTGGGGCGCACAAGGCTGCCCCTTGCATAATCCGGCCAAACCGGTTCTGGGGCACTCCAGCCCTCGTGCCAGGGCGGCCTGGATCAAAGGAAGGGGGTGTATCCACCCACTTCCTGGGTCCCACCCATAGGAGGGGACCTAGCAGGTAATCACGCCCACCAGATTCGAATAAGAGTGGGAGCAGTGCCAATGCACATCAGATTTCCTGGAAGAAACATTTGAAACGATATTCTGGACCCTTCGCCCTCCATCTCAACGTGGAAGCCCGAAGAATCTCCCTTGTGGTCAAGGAGTGACCACCCTGCAGCAGCAGGCACCATCCAGCCCTCGACGTCTACTTAGTTGCAGTTCCCGCCGGAACTCGAGCGACTGAGATCGACGAGATCAAGCCTGCCCAGCTTCTAACAGCCCGATCCACAGTCCATGCAAAGCTGAGACTCGTGGAGGCGACCGGAAGCGTGGGGCACGCCATCTTGAAGTGACCACGAGACGCTGACCGTGCAGCCCACGAGTGACCCTCGAAGCTGTACACCGGGGTTTGAGAAGCCCCTACCCTGAGCTACTCCTGAGCCGAAGTTCAGCCCTCCACACTCGACGAGTGCTGCGTGGGGCCCTTTGGCACGATTTGGCTCAACGCGTTGGCCCGGTCACTTGCCAGCTGGCTTGTGGTCCCTGTGCCGACGAACTACAAAAGAAGACTCGTGATTCTGGTTGCTCCAGATCCACACCAGCTCCCCTGAAAGGGAGCCCCGACTCTGACCTTCCTGGTCCGAGTGAGACGCCATCTTCCAATCCCGCGTGGATTGCTCTTACCAAGGCTTGTTTGCTCCAAACCGGAAGCCGACTGCACCGACGGTGAGAGCCTGCGTGGGACAGATCGTGACCTGCTCCTGGACGTCGCAGATGCCCCAGAGCCCACGTGACAGCGAAGAGAAGCGCCTCGACGACCACCTGATTGCGCCCGACATTGCCTGGTTCCGTCCTGGTTCCACCCTGGTCACTGCTGAGTGACCCAGACTCTGTCCCCTCTGCTTTCAGGTACTCTACAACTTGAGTCCACCCTTGGACTCCACCGGACACTTCGTCTTCACCCTGCCTGCAGCCCTTTCAGCTTCAAGCACCAAGAGCCTGCGTGTCAAAACCCGACGCCACTTCGACCCTGTGCACCCACTTCCTGTGGGTGAGGTAACTTTGCTCCGCCGGTGTTCCCACACTGGTGCACACCTCTAGGGTCTGTGTGTTAAGTTTTGTTCCTCTAGGTTCAGCGGAAGTGTCCTTAAACTTTAACTATTTGACTTTTACGCACCATTGGTTAACATTGGTGCATGCGTGCGCTTTCCGCACATCTCCCGAATCCCGAGGGCCATTCCCGACTTCAGCATTGCTTGTCCTGACTGCTCCCAGCGATTCCCTAGGCCCTAGGCCTAACCACTGTTCGAGTGGCCTCTCTTATACCACTTGTTTAGTATATGGTTTGAGTGGCCCCCTGCCCTCATCCATAATTGTGCAACTTTGTATGTTTAAACAGTGCTTTTGATTTAACGCTTGTGCCCCTTTATTCATAAAGAATACTGGGGATTGTTTTTAGTAATAAACACATATATTTTTATAATATATACTTGTGTGGTGTCCTTTCATTTGGTATTACAGGATTGTATGTGGTAAAACAGCTCGCTTAACACGACCTCTTAAGTTAAGCCTTTAGGCTGCTTAGTCCATGCTACCACTAGGATAGCTTGTCTAATAAGGTTGACTTACAACCAGACACCATAAGGGGATTGTTTGGTCAGGTAGTAGGTGGTTCCAGAATTGGAAACATCCCCTACCAGGCCAACTTCTCACATTGGTGAGCAGCGGTGCGGATTTGAGCTTGCTGTTGTTTTACCATTGCAATCTTTATATCAAATTGAAAGATCACATCAAGTACCTCTAGGTACATATAAAATCAAAAGCTTAGCATATTAAGTTCTACTGAACTTAGTAGTTGTAGGTTGAAGGGAGTAGCACACCCCTGACTACAACTCACTAGCAAGGTCCAGTAGGAAAACACTTAGTGTAGGTAAGTGCACCACTTACACCTCACTAGTAACCATGTCCGACACAGGAAAGGCCTCAGGGTCTAGTCCTGTGACAGTTGACCCTACCCAGGCAACTTCTGGATATGACAAACTAACCCGCAGAGACTTGATTGTCTTGTGCAAAGCAAGAGGGTTAAAAAGGGGCAGAAGCCCCACCTGCCTAATCCTGGTAGAAATCCTAGAACAGGATGACTTAGAGAAGGCTAAAGCAGCTTCCCTAGACACAGGAAATGGAGAGAACACCCCTGTAGTTGATCCCCCTGAAGAGGAGGATGATGATGACTTGGATGAGGACTCAGATGTTGAGGACTTAGAAGTACAGGATCAGGGTAGCCAGGTTCCAGTTGGTAGGCTTAGCCAGGCCAACTTGGACCTACTGGGGAATGGAGAGGGCCAGCACCTCCCCAGAACCCAACATATGATTCTCCCAGGCAACAGAAGAGTGAGATCTCCCTCAGGGGACTCTCATCTTTCTAGTGCCTCCAGAGAATCAGAGAGAGGCATGAGTGCTTCTCAAAAAGCTGAGCATAGGGCTAGAATGAGGGCTGTCAGACTCCAGATAGAGAGAGAGGAGGTAGCCCTGAGTCAAGCTAAGCTTACCTTAGCCCAAGCTAAACTTGCCTTGGCAAGAGAGCAGAAATTGTGTGGCTTAGATGCCACTGGTGGCAGCAATATTCCTAAAGAGAAACCCAGGTCCTATGATAGTAGAAACCTGACAAAGATTGTGCCCCCCTTCAAAGAAGGGGATGACATCCACAAATGGATGACTGCTCTTGAGAGAGCCTGCATGGTACAGCAGGTTCCTGAGGAACAGTGGGCAGCAATCTTATGGTACTCCTTTTCAGAGAAAGGGAGGGACAAGCTCCTCACTGTCAGACATGAGGATGCAAACAATTACAAAGTCCTGAAGAGTGTTCTGATAGATGGGTTTGGCTTAACCACTGAACAGTACAGGTTCAAGTTCAGAGACACCCAGAAGACACAGACTCAGGACTGGACTGATTTTGTAGATTGTGCTACTAAGGCTCTGGAGGGTTGGCTACATGGCAGCAAAGTACATGACTTTACAGGATTGTATAATTTGATTATGAGGGAGCAGATCCTAAGTAATTGTCAGAACCAGCTCTTACACCAGCACCTGGTAGACTCTGATCTGACCTCTCCCCAAGAATTGGGAAAGAAGGCAGACAAATGGGTCAGAACCAGGATTAGGCCTAAGAATCAGGACAGTAACCAGAAGAAGGAGTCTACCAAGCCTCAAGATAAGGGTGGGGATAAAAGTAAAGAAAAGACTTCCCCAGGGCCCCAAAACTCCAAGGATGGGGGTGGGTCCCAAGACACTTCTTCAACTGAGAAAAAACCCTATTGTTATCCCTGTAAACAGGTGGGGCATTACAAAACAGACAGCTGTTGTCCCAAGAATAACAATAAAGAAAATATACCTCCAAAGCCAGCTTCAACACCTCCTGTTACTGTCAGCAGTAATCCCCCAGGAAGTGGAAGCACACCCAGGAATCTGGGTGGGTTTACTTTTGGAAATCAGGTGGACCCTGGCCTATCCAGGTCCCCATCACCCAATGATCTTGTTTATGAGGCTGGCATGGGGTTTGCCAACTTCTCTGCTTGCCCAAATACTTTGAGCAAGTATAGACAAGAACCCATCATCAATGGTTTAAGAGTTGAAGCTTTTAGAGACACAGGGGCTAGCATCACCATGGTGGCTGATGGCATAGTCCCCTCTAAGCAACTTTTACCTGGTGCCACATACCAGGTAATAAACATTGATGGCATCCAAACAAATCATCCCATGGCAGTAGTAAGCCTCAGCTGGGGAGGTGTCACTGGCCCAAAGAGAGTGGCAGTGTCCCCAAACTTGCCTGTAGACTGTCTACTGGGTAATGATTTAGAAATCTCAGCCTGGGCTGGGGTTGAACAAGAAATCCATTCTAGAATGGTAAATTCCAATGGAAAGGTTAGTGGGGCTGTAATGGCTACAGCCCCAATTCAAGATGTCCTTCCTGAAAAGGTTGGTAGGGCGGAGATACTCCCTGCCCCATCTTTAGCAAAAGCTCTTCCTGAACAGAATAGCAAAGCTGTTATGATAACAGCAGAAACCCAAACTGAGTCTCCTCCTGAAAAGGTTGGTGGGGCTGTGATGGCCACAGCCCAAACTCAAACTGACACGTGTGTTGTGAAACCTGAAATGATGGATAACTCCACACAAACTGAGAGCATGGAGGAGGAAGAGAAATCTCCCCCTCACCAGACTTTAGGACAGGATCAGCCTCCTCAGGGAACTGATCTTACCCCTGATGAAGGAACTGCCCCAGAGGTGGTTGGGCCTAGCCTGACAGAACCTCTGATGTCAGTGGACCCTTCTCAGGTGGGACCCAGTCTGGAGCAGGTAACCTGCCTCTCTCTCCCTTGCCTTAGCCAGCCCAGGGCTGCAGAGGACAAGAAGGACAGTGAGACCCAGAGGGCCCCCTGTCAAATAAAGCACCCCCATCAAAAGATTAGGTGCACCAAAACTAGTAGCCCTAGTAAGGTGAAAACTTTAAAAACTCCTGAGGGAGCCCCCTTAAAAACAGTTAGGGACCTCCCCCAGATGGATTCTGTTGGGCACAGCCAAACCTGGGACCCAAAGGGCCCAAACCTGAACTGTCCCTCCAGCAAGCCAAACAGAGGGACCCAGCCTCCAGCTTTAGGTAGCCAGAGGTTGACCCTGAGAGCACAGTGCAACTCAGTTAAAGAAAGAAAGGCACACATGGTGGAAGATAATTGGAGGAAGCTAAGCCCTAAATTAGTAGAGCCTCACTTCAATACTCCATATCCAAACCAGCCTTTAACTTTGCATAAACACACCCAAGGTAGTGATTCCCTATGGTGGAGACCCTCTAATACCCAAAGGGTGAGGGACTGCTTAGTGGACCATGAGACAGGGGGTACCCATGCTAGTGCAGGTACTTCCTTATATGGCCACTCAGGCAATATAGGCTTACCTGGCCAAGGATAGCCTTATCTCCTTTCGTTTGGGGGGGGGTTATGTAGGAAGGTGGCTACCTGACTATGGTTACCCCAGATTTTTTGCCTGTGTTTAGCTGGTTTTTTGACTTAGTTGACCTGGTTCCCTGCTAATCAGGGCCCCAGGCCATCTGCTCTCTCTGTAAAATGGATTCCATGTACCCTAGGTACATACCAATTGGAAATGGACTCCTTGTCAGCCCCTGTAGAATGCACTATAGGTGCACAGGGCACAGGAGCCACTAAGGCCTACCAGGGGCTGCAGCATATCTTTTGCCACCCCTGGCTGGTTCTTAAATTGACACAACTGGCTGATCACTCAGCTGGGGTAAGGTGGTGTACACACCCCTTGCTTAGATATAGTATACCTATGTCTAAACCTATATCTGGACACATGTAAACCTGTGAGCCACTCCTATAGACAGGCCTCACCAATCCTGGAGGCTGGGTGCTTGGTTTTTATGTGAGATGGAGCTCTAGCATGAGCTGAGCCTGTCTGCAGCCGTCGGGAACAAATCCCTAAGCTGTTTCAGGATAATGCCATACCATATACTATTAAGTGCCTTATAATCCTCGCGGTTATTTAGCAACTCTGGTTTGGCTTTATCAAAACACGTCGTGTAAGGTGTCATACGCTTTGGAATACCATCCCCTCGCCAGTTCTGGCGACGGGGATGGCATTCCACCCCTCTAGAGGGGTAAGACATGTTACTTCACTTTAATGCGGTTGATTTCTCCAAAGGCCTTAAGATCCACAAAATGGATGCCTCTGCCACAGACAAATGTCTGGACCCCTGGAGCTGACCGAAACCCAGTCAAGGGGGTCCTGGACAAAGGGTTTCCTGTCACAGGAGGGTGTCACCGCCCTCCAGACAGGAGATAGTGTATTGTAGCAGGGAGGTTTGAAAGAAACCAGACACTGCCTGGGGCGCACAAGGCTGCCCCTTGCATAATCCGGCCAAACCGGTTCTGGGGCACTCCAGCCCTCGTGCCAGGGCGGCCTGGATCAAAGGAAGGGGGTGTATCCACCCACTTCCTGGGTCCCACCCATAGGAGGGGACCTAGCAGGTAATCACGCCCACCAGATTCGAATAAGAGTGGGAGCAGTGCCAATGCACATCAGATTTCCTGGAAGAAACATTTGAAACGATATTCTGGACCCTTCGCCCTCCATCTCAACGTGGAAGCCCGAAGAATCTCCCTTGTGGTCAAGGAGTGACCACCCTGCAGCAGCAGGCACCATCCAGCCCTCGACGTCTACTTAGTTGCAGTTCCCGCCGGAACTCGAGCGACTGAGATCGACGAGATCAAGCCTGCCCAGCTTCTAACAGCCCGATCCACAGTCCATGCAAAGCTGAGACCCGTGGAGGCGACCGGAAGCGTGGGGCACGCCATCTTGAAGTGACCACGAGACGCTGACCGTGCAGCCCACGAGTGACCCTCGAAGCTGTACACCGGGGTTTGAGAAGCCCCTACCCTGAGCTACTCCTGAGCCGAAGTTCAGCCCTCCACACTCGACGAGTGCTGCGTGGGGCCCTTTGGCACGATTTGGCTCAACGCGTTGGCCCGGTCACTTGCCAGCTGGCTTGTGGTCCCTGTGCCGACGAACTACAAAAGAAGACTCGTGATTCTGGTTGCTCCAGATCCACACCAGCTCCCCTGAAAGGGAGCCCCGACTCTGACCTTCCTGGTCCGAGTGAGACGCCATCTTCCAATCCCGCGTGGATTGCTCTTACCAAGGCTTGTTTGCTCCAAACCGGAAGCCGACTGCACCGACGGTGAGAGCCTGCGTGGGACAGATCGTGACCTGCTCCTGGACGTCGCAGATGCCCCAGAGCCCACGTGACAGCGAAGAGAAGCGCCTCGACGACCACCTGATTGCGCCCGACATTGCCTGGTTCCGTCCTGGTTCCACCCTGGTCACTGCTGAGTGACCCAGACTCTGTCCCCTCTGCTTTCAGGTACTCTACAACTTGAGTCCACCCTTGGACTCCACCGGACACTTCGTCTTCACCCTGCCTGCAGCCCTTTCAGCTTCAAGCACCAAGAGCCTGCGTGTCAAAACCCGACGCCACTTCGACCCTGTGCACCCACTTCCTGTGGGTGAGGTAACTTTGCTCCGCCGGTGTTCCCACACTGGTGCACACCTCTAGGGTCTGTGTGTTAAGTTTTGTTCCTCTAGGTTCAGCGGAAGTGTCCTTAAACTTTAACTATTTGACTTTTACGCACCATTGGTTAACATTGGTGCATGCGTGCGCTTTCCGCACATCTCCCGAATCCCGAGGGCCATTCCCGACTTCAGCATTGCTTGTCCTGACTGCTCCCAGCGATTCCCTAGGCCCTAGGCCTAACCACTGTTCGAGTGGCCTCTCTTATACCACTTGTTTAGTATATGGTTTGAGTGGCCCCCTGCCCTCATCCATAATTGTGCAACTTTGTATGTTTAAACAGTGCTTTTGATTTAACGCTTGTGCCCCTTTATTCATAAAGAATACTGGGGATTGTTTTTAGTAATAAACACATATATTTTTATAATATATACTTGTGTGGTGTCCTTTCATTTGGTATTACAGGATTGTATGTGGTAAAACAGCTCGCTTAACACGACCTCTTAAGTTAAGCCTTTAGGCTGCTTAGTCCATGCTACCACTAGGATAGCTTGTCTAATAAGGTTGACTTACAACCAGACACCATAAGGGGATTGTTTGGTCAGGTAGTAGGTGGTTCCAGAATTGGAAACATCCCCTACCAGGCCAACTTCTCACAGTGGTGTAAACACCCCTTGCTTAGGTATAGTATATCTATATCTAAACCTATATCTGGACACATGTAAACCTGTGAGCCACTCCTATAGTAGGCCTCATCAATCCTGGAGGCTGAGTGCGTGGTTTTATGTGAGATGGAGCTCTAGCATGAGCTGAGCCTGTCTGCAGCTGTCGGGAACAAATCCCTAAGCTGTTTCAGGATAATGCCATACCATATACTATTAAGTGCCTTATAATCCTCGCGGTTATTTAGCAACTTTGGTTTGGCTTTATCAAAACATGTCGTGTAAGGTGTCATACGATTTGGAATACCATCCCCTCGCCAGTTCTGGCGACGGGGATGGCATTCCACCCCTCTAGAGGGGTAAGACATGTTCCTTTACTAAATGCGGTTAATTTCTCCAAAGACCTTAAGATCCACAAAATGGATGCCTCTGCCACAGACAAATGTCTGGACCCCTGCAGTTGACCGAAACTCGACCAAATGGGTCCTGGACAAAGGGTTTCCTGTCACAGGAGGGTGTCACCGCCCTCCAGACAGGAGATAGTGTATTGTAGCAGGGAGGTTTGAAAGAAACCAGACACTGCCTGGGGCGCACAAGGCTGCCCCTTGCATAATCCGGCCAAACCGGTTCTGGGGCACTCCAGCCCTCGTGCCAGGGCGGCCTGGATCAAAGGAAGGGGGTGTATCCACCCACTTCCTGGGTCCCACCCATAGGAGGGGACCTAGCAGGTAATCACGCCCCCCAGATTGGAATAAGAGTGGGAGCAGTGCCAATGCACATCAGATTTCCTGGAAGAAACATTTGAAACGCAATTCTGGACCCTTCGCCCTCCATCTCATCGTGGAAGCCCGAAGAATCTCCCTTGTGGTCAAGGAGTGACCACCCTGCAGCAGCAGGCACCATCCAGCCCTCGACGTCTACTTAGTTGCAGTTCCCGCCGGAACTCGAGCGACTGAGATCGACGAGATCAAGCTTGCCTGCCGTCCAACAGCCCGATCCACAGTCCCTGCAGAGCTGAGACCCGTGGAGGCGACCGGAAGCGTGGGGCACACCATCTTGAATTGACCACGAGACGCTGACCGTGCAGCCCACGAGTGACCCTCGAAGCTGTGCACCGGGGTTTGAGAAGCCCCCACCCTGAGCTGCTCCTGAGCCGAAGTTCAGCCCTCCACACTCGACGAGTGCTGCGTGGGGCCCTTTGGCACTATTTGGCTCAACGCGTTGGCCCGGTCACTTGCCAGCTGACTAGTGGTCCCTGTGCCAACGAACTACCTAAGAAGACTCGTGAATCTGATTGCTCCAGATCCACACCAGCTCCCCTGAAAAGGAGACCCGACTCTGACCTTCCTGGTCCGAGTGAGAAGCAATCTTCTGATCCCGCGTGGATTGCTCTTACCAAGGCTTGTTTGCTCCAAACTTGAAGCCGACTGCACCGACGGTGAGAGCCTGCGTGGGACAGATCGTGACCTGCTCCTGGACATCGCAGATGCCCCAGAGCCCACGTGACAGCGGAGAGAATCTCCTCGACGACCACCTGATTGCGCCCGACATTGCCTGGTTCCGTCCTGGTTCCACCCTGGTCACTGCTGAGTGACCCAGACTCTGTCCCCTCTGCTTTCAGGTACTCTACAACTTGAGTCCACCCTTGGACTCCACCGGACACTTCGTCTTCACCCTGCCTGCAGCCCTTTCAGCTCCAAGCACCAAGAGCCTGCGTGTCAAAACCCGACGCCACTTCGACCCTGTGCACCCACTTCCTGTGGGTGAGGTAACTTTGCTCCGCCGGTGTTCCCACACTGGTGCACACCTCTAGGGTCTGTGTGTTAAGTTTTGTTCCTCTAGGTTCAGCGGAAGTGTCCTTAAACTTTAACTCTATGACTTTTACGCACCATTGGTTAACATTGGTGCATGCGTGCGCTTTCCGCACATCTCCCGAATCCCGAGGGCCATTCCCGACTTCAGCATTGCTTGTCCTGACTGCTCCCAGCGATTCCCTAGGCCCTAGGCCTAACCACTGTTCGAGTGGCCTCTCTTATACCACTTGTTTAGTATATGGTTTGAGTGGCCACCCGCCCTCATCCATAATTGTGCAACTTGTATGTTTAAACAGTGCTTTTGATTTAACGCTTGTGCCCCTTTATTCATAAAGAATACTGGGGATTGTTTTTAGTAATAAACACATATATTTTTATAATATATACTTGTGTGGTGTCCTTTCATTTGGTATTACAGGATTGTATGTGGTAAAACAGCTCGCTTAACACGACCTCTTAAGTTAAGCCTTTAGGCTGCTTAGTCCATGCTACCCCTAGGATAGCTTGTCTAATAAGGTTGACTTAAAACCAGACACCATAAGGGATTGTTTGGTCAGGTAGTAGGTGGTTCCAGAATTGGAAACATCCCCTACCAGGCCAACTTCTCACAGTATTGGTAAACCGTATTTTGGTAGACTTTAAAAAACCCCATTGAAAAACACATGCATCACCAATGCTGCTTTTTGCTTGTGCCTAAAACGAAAATGTGTTATTAAAAAGTGAATATAACACATAGAGATGTTTTTTCTTTTGTTTATGAAGCCTAATGTGAAGGCAGGTCACACCTATGTTTTACTTTGAAAAAATCTCTTTTCTAAAATTTACGGCGTTACCTTGTTTTTTAATATAGCTAAAAAAACAATTGTTAAAGTCGCTTATAAAAAAGTGATCGTAAATGCTATTTTGTTTTTTTTTCAGCGTGAGGTTCAGTTTAATATGAGTCTTAATTTGATGCATCACTTGCCCTAGTAAACAACCCCCAAAGTCTATTTTTTTTCAATTTTCCCAAGCTCAATGTTAAACACATGCATCACCAATGATGCAAAAAGTCAAGTCAGAAATTTCAAACAGCAATAAAAAAGTGAGAAAAACAGATATTTGAAAAATTCCTTTTGTTTATGCGGCCTTATGTCCAAAGCCATCCAACAAGAGCATTTTTTTTAATTCGGTCGATTTAAAAAAAATCTGCGAACTATTTTATTTCTCTCAAAAAAGTGCCAAAAAGTGACTTTTTGTGCAAAAAAGTGCCCGTACAATATTTTTTCATCTAATAAACTTTTTATGACTCAGAATACACTTAGGCTTCAGGTCAATGTGTTTTCGTTTGGGGGAGGGGCCCAGGGAAAAAAACACCTTTTTTTTTCTCGGATTGGTCAAAGGTCAGGCTACCAGCTTGACTCTTGTTGCACCAGT